>NC_090932.1:774398472-774706222 GCF_040938575.1 Ambystoma mexicanum
TATCTATTCCCTATTTATTTTGGTTTGCAGTGCATAAGACATTGTGCAAGTCATCCCATGCGCACTCTGCACAACTTAAAGTAACAAACCATGTGGGTAGGCCTACGCTCCTTAGCATACAACGTACATCAGCCTGACATCGGAACCAGTTTTTGTTTGTACCACGCATGTTTCCCAAGAGATTTGTGATACTTGATTGCAAAGCTTGATCTTTGTCTTTTATCTTTTGAAGCAGTTGGTTAGCGGACATGTTTAAACAATTAGAGCCTGTTTTTAATGTGTGTGCAACTCCATAACATAGTCGCTCATATACTTTTGAACAAGTGGTGAAAAATATATTCTATATTTTGTCTGAATCTGGGTTCTTCAGAACACATTTGTAAAGAGAGATATTCTGATGCACTCATTTGTGTGGATCTTTCATCATATCGTCCTCCTTTTCCTGTAGGAAAAATTAGAGGAAAAGAACGTGTTTCTACACTTTTTTCCAATATGCTCATTGGGGATCCTTTGGATTGATGGATTTGATATGTTTCTAATGCATCTTCATTGGTGTCTTTGGAGTGTAGTGGCTGAATTGTTTACTGGTCTAAAATGTTGGCTGCAGTAACAGGATCTACACGTTCAAATTGTCCAGTTGAATCTTGAATTATTTGGGAGGTTACTCTTAAGTTTTCCTCTATGTTTATATCTTTGTATTATTCAGTGTTTGTTTTAGATATTGTAGGGCTTGTCTAACTTAGTTTAAGTTGACTAGTTGTTGCCACATTTTCTTTCTCTTGTTGGTACAATCAACGATTGATCTATTGGTCATTGTATTCCTATAGTATCTACATTTTCTTTCAGATCTAATGGCAAATATACTACTTTGCCACATATGGCTCTTTTGTAACTCGGATGGAGGTATTTTGGCTGATTTCAATTGAAGGCGTATTATAGCTTGAAATGGGTGTACTGTTTGGATTATAATGCTATCATACAAGTTAAGTTGTTGGGGAGCTTTTGGAAGGGGGAATATTTCAAAGTTATTAATGATAGCACATGATGGCATTTGGTTATTGTCAAGCTTTGTGTTGCAGTACGAGCAAACTATTGAGGGGTCAGTTATTTTGTATTTAGTTTCTGCTGTTAGATATAAAGCTAACTGGAACCATTGGGATTCCTCATTGTCCTCTATTTTGTCGGCTATATCTACTATTTTTGTGCTCTTTTTATAAAAAGTTCTGCGACAACAGACACATACTTGGTCTGGTATTTCAGCAGATGTGTTTTTAAATTTAGCTATTTCTTTTTTGCATGTTTGGAGGTTGGTGTTTGTGAGGTTTTGAGGTTTGTGAGGTTTTCGGTAATGTTTTCTGAAGTTACTGAATTTTCTAAGTCAACTTCAGTTACAAAGTATTTACGTTGTATGTGCTCTATTTCTTGAAGCAGTTCTGTGGCTGTTCCATGTAGGAGAATGTTATTTACATTTTGTAGTTCTAGAAAGGGCTTTTTGCATAGTATAGTCTAATAGTGGAATGGTGTGTTGCTAACATTTTGATGTGGTGGAAGGTGCTTTTGCAACCAGTTTCTAAAATGCAGGCTACTGAATGTCCTCAAAGTCCCATGTGGCTGTGCACTGGACAAGAGTCCATGTTTTTTAAAGTTTTCATTTTACTTTTGTCTGTTAGTTTCACATAGTCATTGAGGAATTGTCATAAAGATTTAAAGGATTGTTGTTGTACGTTACAAATTGAGCTGTATGTCCATTTGTACACTGGACTATTTTTTGAGTGAAAGGAGTATTTGGTTGAAGGTTTGTTGGAGATGTTTTTTCTATAAGGGTTTCTATTGCCATAATGGTATCTCCTACCATTTCATAGTCTCGACCATTACGCTCTATGGAAGTCGTTTTTTGTTGTTCTTGTTTATAAGCCGCTTCATTGAAATATGGTTCTGTGCTGCTTGTGTGAATCCATTCACCTTCACAGAAGTTTGAAAAGGTATTTATAATGACATTGTGCATGTTTAGAAATACCTTCTGTAATGTATTGATTAATGTAGTTAGAGGTTTCATTCTTTTTAAAATTAATATAAACAATTTTTGCTTTAGTAGAAATGCGTTGTCAATTAGAGCCTCGAGGATTAGTCTCCTGTAGTAGCTTTTAATGGTAGATCATGACTTTTGAGCTGGTTTCATAAGATTGTGAAGAACTGTACGCTGGAAAAAATGTTTACCATTTCTTTTTTGGATTGCTTTACCTTGACTATGTTAACACTGGTAGATAATGAGTAAGGTTCATTAGTAGGTCTTCTTTTCTTTGCACATATTTGTTTACTTTTAGGTTTTTCAAGCGGGGACTTACCTTTTTAGTTTTGGCTGGTTTAGTTTTGTTGAGTGAGTTAGTAGCTCTTTATAGAAAACTAGCTTGATGTTTTCAATAAATTGTTTTAGAGGTGGATAACTTTATGGTTTGCTTTTATTCTTATTTGCTCTATTTTTCCTTTCTTTTCTACAGAGTTACTTTTTAGTGGGCATTTTGTTGTGTCTGTTGGGAAAAGAGGAAGTTTGGGTTCGTAAATTGTGGAATGTAGATGTATGTAAAAGGTGTGTGTGTGTGATTGGAGAGGATAATAGAGTGCTGTTTCATTGTGAGGTGGCATACTAGGTGTGGTTAGGAAGGATGTGAGAGTAAACATCTGTAGATGTGTCATGGCATTGGGTTACTGAGTAAGGGAGTGGTGGTGTGATTGTATCAGTAGGGACATTGAGATGTTTTCAGGAAAGCTGTGGGTGTTGCAATGGTGGTGTTTAGTTGGGAATAGAAAGAGTGTGAATATATATTGGAACTGTGCTGTTGCAATTATATACATATACATGGTACATTAATGTACTTACTTTTTAGGATGTAAAGGGTATTCTTTTTTTTGGTACTTGTTTTCGGCAATGTGATTCTTTCCTGTAATTGTAAAAGAAAGTTGGTTGAGATATGTGGTAATGGTGAAGTACTTTTAGTAAGCAAGGTTATTAATGAAGGTGGGTGGAGTTGCTGGAAAAAAAGAGTGAATGAAATTACTGGACATTTAAACATGTTTGTATTTAGAAGCATTTTCATGAAAGTTAAGAAAGTCATATGTGCATTTACAGAAGCTTTGTGTGTCATTTTTTGTAAAAGGGAGAAAAGGAAGATGGAAAAGATTTGTAGTACACTTTTAAATGTCACTTGGTGTGTGGAAGTTTAATATGTTAGGAGTATAAGCATACTTGACAACATGATGCATTCTAATCTGTAGGTGTTTATGCAGTCCTAGATTTTGGAGTTCCACTTTTCCTTTATAAAAGTTGGATTAAAAGTCCCTTATCGTAGAGAAAAGATCAGGACTGGATAAACACCTACAGATTGGAATGGGTGATGTTGGGATGTATGCATGTCCTGCCAACATTTTAAACTGGCACACACTAACTGCCAATTAAGAATGGTCTACACATCTATTTTATTTGCTTTTCTTTTCTCTTATGAAAAAGTGACACAGTGTAAAAAAGCACATATGCATTTTTTTACATTTATAAAAATGCTTTTACAAAGAAACGTTTTGAATCACACAGCATTTTATATGTTTGATTCTATATGTCACAGTTTCGAATCTTCACGTTCTGTTCTGTTTTTTTCTTTGCACTCTGGGATTTGTAGTTTGAGTTTTATAATCAGAGAAGTGGAATTGGAAGTCACAGAATGCAAAAGAAAAAATGAAGACATGATAAGCACCTACAGTTTGGAATGGGTGATGTTGGGATGTATGTCATGATGCCCGCTCCCTGGGAGCCGGTTCAAGCCCTGCGTCCCCGAAAGCGGACATCCAGTCCCCAAGGAAGGACCCAGCAACCCCATATAGGGGCCCTTTGGACAGTGTCCTGGCGCCTAAGGCGCCAGGCTCATAAAAGACATCAGTCCTGGCGCCATAGGCGCCAGGCTCATTATGGAAGTGCTTGGGTGCACTTACCTGATGCAGACCATGCTGCAGGATCCCGGCCGCCTTGAGGCCTGAAAGGAACTACTTTACCTGTGGGACTAATTTACCATTCGGGCGTGGTCGGGGAAGGATACATACCTGATTGGAGGAAGGATACATACCTGGAACTTCTTCCAAGGCTATTTAAACCCCACCCGAACAGCCACACGTGCTTCGCGTTGTTCTGCATTTAGCAGCTGGACGCTCACCGTGTCTGCTCCTGCATCCTGACTTCTGCCACGCCTGCCAGCATCCTGGATCACCTGCAAAGGAAGAGAAGAAGAGAACAGAAGAAGGAAAAGTCCTTACCTGCTAAATCCGCATCCCGGAGACATCTCGCCGACAATCCTGAAAAGGAAGACTTTTATTTAAAAGCTCATTGCGTCGATCGCTGCAGCGCCGCATTCCACTCACCTTTACAGGGCGCCTCCATGTTCAGCAGCGATCATCCGGATTCGCAGTCACGCCCCAGCGCCTAGGGAGAAAGAGACCAGAACAAAAGGTGAGAGAGAGAAGGGAATAAGGAAAGCTAAATCTCCATGTTAAGACTTACCTGTTGATTCATTCCCTCTTCATTTTGGGTCCGTGCCGCATCCTGGCATTTCCGGACCCCGGCCCCTAAGGGGAAAAAGAGACATCAGCGTTAATGAGCGAATGAAAAGACATTACCAAAAAACGCTCATTAAAGACTTACCTGATTTCTACAAGGATTTCACCTCTCATCTCGGGTCGGTGCCTGTTCCCCGGCATTCCGTACCCCGGCCCTTATGGGGAAAAAGACACTAGCATTAGTACATTAATGCATGGACACAAGGGGAACCTCTTATCAAAAAACTTACCTGGAAGCCAAGCAAGTTTGGTTCTCACCAATCCGAAAATCCAGTGAAGTAACTGGATACCAACGCGCCCCTGCATCAGAAGCAGGATGGAGAGCTCGTCCTTCCAGACCCTAAGGTGAGACGCTACGAGGAATCACAGAAGGGTTTCGAGGAGGGTGAGAGGGGAAAGTGGGAGGCTGATTGCATTACCCCGCAGACAGTTAATCCCCTATTTTCGCCTACAGAAGGATACTTCTGCGAGCCAGACAAGCCAGATTTGGGGGTCTGGTCCAGTCCGTCTTCCGAACCCTGCGCATCACCTTAGAAGAGGTCACAGCAGCGCGAACCAGGCCAGCGCCTCCGTGGGAGTCAGGTGAGCGTTACAATGTATGTATGTGCTGCCAACATTTTAAACTGGCACACACTAGGTCCCACTTAAAAATGGTCTACAAATCAATTCTATCTGGTTTTCTTTTCTTTCTTTATGAAAAGTGACACACAGTGCTTCCGTAAATGCACATATGCATTTTTTTACTTTCATGAAATTGCCCTTAAAAAGAAACCTTGTTAAACGCAGAGCATTGCAATGATTTGCTTCTTCATGTAAGCAGGTGCTGCATGCTGCAATGCATGGCATTTGCTAGCTTGGTTAACAAAGATAATATGCTTATTGAGAAGCTTTTAGCAGGCTAAGTTAGCAGGAAACCCCCCCTCTCTCTCTCTCTCTCTCTCTCTCTCTCTCTCTATATATATATATATATATATATATGTATGTTTGTGAAAGAACTGAAGAAAATATTTTTTAAATATAAGCATACCTGTACTATGGGCCTCATTACGACCCAGGCGGTAAGTTACCGCCTGGGCCGTGACTTTACCACCATGGCGTAAACTACGTTTACGCCATGGTGGTTGGCGGACTTACCGCCCCATTCCGACCTAGGCGGGGCGGTAAGTCCCCAATCCCCATTTACCCTTCCCCATTCCCATTTTTGCCCCATAGGGCATAATGGGAGTGGGGAAGGCGTTAATTACGCCACCGTAAATTACGGTGGCGTAATTAACTCCATGGTCCCTTAGCGCCATGGATTTTAACACCTGTTAAAAGCAGGTGTTAAAAGCACCATGGCGCTAGGGGACCTCGTACTCAGGCGGTAAGGGTCGGCGCTGTTAACGCTGCCGTAAACCCCTTACCGCCTGAGTTGTAATGAGGCCCTATGTCTTGTTAGATGCAGATCTTGTTGATTCTGGAAATAGAAATCTTGGACAGTTTCAAGTAGTTTGTGATTCAAATACTTTGATTAACAGGAGATATGTACTCTGTTCAAGTGTACATATGAAGTGTTCAACTGAGATGACAGGGTTAGGTGTAGAGTGTGTGGATGTGTTTGGTGGATGGATGTGTGACTCTTTGAAGGTAGCCAATGAGGGATTGTTGAGAACATGAAAATGGAAAGAGGATAAGGGCTTCCCCTGGGCTATGAGGTCCGCGGACACCGTCGTACTCTGCGGATGGCATGTGCCACTTCCTGGTCTTTTGAGGATGCCTGGCATGGAAAGGGGACTGTGGGGATTAGCCAATGCTGTCATGAACCGCCGTCTGTGTCCCTTCTGGACTTCTTGGTCCCTGACACACAGGGGATTGAACTCAGTAATCCTTCCAACATGGCCGCTTGATGCGGAACGCTGCTTGCCAGTCTCTGTGCTACACGCTCTACTTTCTACAAAACAGACACGGCCCCGCGGCTCTGCGCATCTCAACGCTACTGCTTGCCGTAGCTGGACGTGTGCTGCCGGAGTTCGCTCGGGGCTAATTTCCTGAATTCTATTTCCCGGATCCTTGATTCCTCCTCCTTTTCTTTCATCCTTCAAACTTTACCGAACTTTCCTGTATTTTCGCCCGCGCTCGAGTCACGGCTTCCGTGCCTCCGTGCGCGGTCATTGTTCCTTCCTGGTTCCGTCCCAGACAATCTGAACGAAGCACGCTGGAATCCGAAGACCCACGCACGGGCTTATACAAATACTGGACCGTGCGAAAGAAGTCACAAAAGAAGGTCACAAGCAAACAGGAAAAACAGGTGAGAAGGGGAGAGACCTGTGACAGATTACGACGCCTAAAACTCGATACGGATACGGGATGGAAGCCGTGGTTCAAGACCTAATGTGAGGCATGCAGGAACTCACCACAGAAGTTCAAAACCTTAAAGCTGAGAATGCTGCCTTAAAGAAGCTGGTATTGTCTTGTGATTCTGCTACCAAGGAAAGTGTGTTATTGGGAGGAGTGGTGGACCAATGCGATGGCTCTCCAAAGACCCTTCGTGCCTTCCTTGATTCATGCTTGGTGCATTTCACCTTCAAGCCCTACTACTTTTCCACCCCTAGAGCAAAGGTGGGGTTTATGATATCACACATCACTGGCAACACATTAACCTGGGCAACTCCCCTAGTCAATTCGGGCGACGCTCTCCTGGATGATTACAATGGATTCGTGGAAGCCCTAAAGGCCATGTTTAATCGTCCTGAGCAGGTTTACAGCGCTCAAGAATGTCTACTTGATTTTCGACAAGGAACCCAGGATATGCTTACCTATGTCACCCGTTTCAAACAATTTATGAAGGAAGCTGATTAGTCCAAAGAAGCTAGCTTCACTCTCTTTCGCAGAGGCTTGAATGAGAAATAAAGGACGAGCTAGCCAGGGTAGCCTGCCCTAATTCCTTCCAGGCTCTCTTGGACCTTTCCTTGCAAATTGATTTTCGAATCCAGGAAAGAAAGGCGGAGAAAAAGAATTTGAAATCATCTTTCCAAAAGGCTGTCATAGACCACCCTTCTAGCCCAGAACCCGCAGTTTCTCCGACCTCAGATCCAGAACCCTTGCAACTGGGTGCATTTCATGGACCCATTACCCCACAAGAAAGGATGTGCCGTATTCACACTGGTCTCTGTATGTATTGCACCTCCGATAAACATCTTGTCAGAGAGTGCCCTATTGCTCCTCCACGGCGTTCGGGAAACGCTATCTCCCGATCCTAGATGGGGCACAGTTTCGGGAGAATGATGTCTGCTCCACATCAATTCCTTCCTTGAACTCTCCTGGACCAAATAAGCTCATGATTCTTCAGGCCTTTCTATCACCTTCCAAGAAAGAATCTTACCACATTCTAGCATTAGTGGATTGCGGAGCCATGGGTATATTCATAGATCATGATTGGGTCACTACTCACAACATTCCACATGAAACTCGAGAGACGATGCAACCTGTAGAGGCAATTGATGGAAGACCCCTATCTTCAGGACCCATAACCCTTCCAACCAAAGAGACCCTACTCTCTATAAATCCCCATCAAGAGAGAATTAAATTTGACATCATAAGATCTGCCCATTATCCAATGGTTCTAGGCATGCCCTGGTTACAGAAGCATAACCCCTACATCAATTGGGCAGCAGGCTCCTTGTTCTTGGTTCTGAACACTGTATGTCCCACTGCTTATTCCTAGATTCCTTACCAAAGTGCTCTGAAAACTCGCAAGAAATCCAGCAAAGTCCAGTCACTGTCTCTAACATCATCCGAATTCCTAGGGCCTATCAGGCTTACACAGATGTATTTTCAACTGCCATACTTCAATCTCTTCCTCCTCACAGACCTGAGGATTGTGCCATCGATACTGAACCTTCAGCATTGTTCCCTTTTGGGAGAATGTTTATTTTATCAGAACCTGAAAAGAGGGCCCTCTGGGAATACCTGGATACTAACTTGGAAAATGGCCCCATACGACCATCCAAGTCCCCAGCGGGTGCTTCGTTATTTTTCGTTCCCAAGAAAGATACCAAGGAGCTTAGACCATGTCTAGATTACCGTGCCCTTAACCAGTGTACTCTCAAGGACCGCTACCCATTGCCTCTCATCTTGGATATCCTGGAAGCAGTAAGAGGTGCAGTAGTATTCACAAAATTGGATCTCAGGGGTGCCTACCATCTAATTTGTATAAAGGAAGGTGATGAATGGAAGACAGCCTTTAGAACGCCTTTTGGCCATTTTGAATAATTGGTTATGCCCTTCGGACTTGCTAATGCCCCAGCGGTGTTCCAACATTTTATGGACCGGGTGTTTTCTGATATGCTGTTCCTCTTCGTCATTGTATATCTGGATGACATACTGATATACTCCAAGGACCATCTGAAACACGAAGAACACGTAAAGACAGTTTTACAACGTCTACATGAACACGTGAACACAAGCTCCTGGCCAAAACCGAGAAGTGTCTTTTCCATGTATCAACTGTTCACTATCTCGGATTCGTTCTTAGCCCTAAGGGGATTGGAATGAAACCCTCAAAAGGTAGATTCCATTCTATGCTGGCCCGTTCCAACTACTGTAGAACAAATTCAATCCTTCCTGGGGCTTGCTAACTTCTATCGGAAATTTATACCAGCCTTTTCAGAGATTGTACATCCTATTGTTACATTGCTAAAGAAGGATACCCCCTTTCAGTGGACCTCAGCCCAAGATACGGCTTTCCAACGGTTGAAGTTGGAGTTTACACAAGCTCCCATCCTAGCTCAACCCAACATTGATCGTCCTTTTCTTGTGGAAACTGATGCCTCCAACTACGCCATCAGGGCAGTCCTAAAACAGGAACTTGATGATAAGTTAGAACACCCCATCGCCTATCTTTCTCACAGCTTGACTCCCAGTGAAACTCATTATTCCGTCGTGGAAAAGGAACTGCTAGCCATCCGCCAAGCCTTCACTGATTGCCGTCATCTTCTCCTGGGTGCCAAACACCCGGTACAGGTCCGCACGGACCATCGGAATCTTCAAGTCCTGCAATCCCTAGAATGTAGAAACAGTTATCAAGCCCGTTGGGCCTTCATTTTTGCTCAATATCAGTTTCAAATCCATCATGTCCCTGGAACACACAACATAATAGCCGATGCCTTATCCAGACGTCCTGATTATGAAACCCTTGAAGATCAGACTTTTCCTAAAATGTTTCCCCACACAATATTTGTTGCCCAAGCAATCACCCTCCTGGAGGATATTCGAATTCAAACTCAGTCCTCTGAAACCTGGAAGGAGCTCCTGGACTGCAGCAAAAGATCACAAGCCTATGTCACAATACTTTTCATCAAGACACTGTGGCATCACCAACACCCTCCGTTTAATACAAAGACAATTTTGGTGGCCGAGGATGAAAGAGGATATCCGGATCCATATCCAGGCATGTGCAGTCTGCAATCAGAACAAACATGATAATAAGACACCGGCAGGTCTACTGCTTCAACCAGCAATACCAACAAGACCCTGGGAATTCATCGCCATGGATTTTATCGTGGAACTACCATCTTCCAGGGGATACACAACTATCATGGTTACCATTGATTTGTTCACTCATATGGCTCATTTTACACCTTTATACAAACTGCCATCCTCATCTGAACTCTCCGGAATCTTCCTGGAACACATATTCTGGCTTCATGGGCTACCCTCCAAGATCATTTCTGAACGAGGACACCAATACATATCCCAGTTCTGGAAACAATTATGTTGTATACTGGGAATCCAATGTGCCTTGTCCTCAGGTTATCACCCACAGACCAATGGAGCCACTGAACGTGTAAACCAAACTCTGGAACAGTATCTTCATTGCTTCACCACCAAGGTCCAGGATGATTGGTCACTCTTAATACCTGTGGCCGAATTCGCTTACAACAATTAGGATCATTCAGCTATCAACACCAGCCCTTTCTTCTGTAGTCAAGGATTTCATCCTTCAGTTCTACCTTCCATTCTCCTATACCCTACCCCAGTTCCTACGGTTGATTCCTGGATGCAAACCCTTATTAATGTACACAAAGAAGCAAAGGAACACTTAGAAAAGGCCCGAAAAGACGTTAAACTTCATGCTGACTCTAAAAGAAGACCTGGGCCTTCTTACTCAGTAGGCGATAAAGTCTGGTTATCCTCGAAACTCCTTCCTCGACATCTGCGACCAAATAAACTGGCTCCCAGGTATTACGGGCCCTTTTCTATAAAAGAAATCGTCAATCCAGTGGCCTTTCGACTTCGGCTACCAGAATCATGGAAAAGGATCCATCCAGTCTTCCACACTTCTCTGTTGAAACCATATGTTCAGCCCTCTCGAACTGCTCCAAGATCTACCCCAGTGATTATCAATGACCAACTCGAATATGAGGTTTCCAGAATCTGTGACTCTAGATACCGAAGTGGTCAACTCCAATATTTGTTCGAATGGAAAGGATACCCTCCCAGTGAGCGCAACTGGGAACCCGTGTCAAACATGAATGCTCCCAGTCTGATTTGAAGATACCATTTTATACATCCGGGCAAACCCAGAGGAGCTGGGCTTCAGAGGAGGCATTCTGTCATGAACTGCCGTCTGCGTCCCTTCTGGACTTCATGGTCCCTGACACATAGGGGATTGAACTCAGTAATCCTTCCAACGTGTCCCCTTGATGCGAAACGCTGCTTGCCAGTCTCTGCGCTACACGCTCTACATTCTACAAAACAGACACGGCCCCGCAGCTCTGTGCGTCTCAGCGCTACTGCTCGCCGTAGCTGGCCGTGTGCTGCTGGAGTTCACTCGGGGCTGATTTCCTGAATTCTATTTCCCAGTTCCTTGATTCCTCCTCCTTTCCTTTCATCCTTCAAACTTTACCAAACTTTCCTGGATTTTCACCCGCGCTCGAGTCACGGCTTCCGTGCCTCTGCGCACAGACATTGTTCCTTCCTGGTTCCGTCCCAGACAATCTGAACAAAGCACGCTGGAATCCGAAGACCCGCGCACCGGTTTATACAAACCCTGGACCGTGCGAAAGAAGGTCACAAGCAAACAGGAAAAACAAGTGAGAAGGGGAGAGACCTGTGACAAATGCAGTGTTCTGTTTATGGTTTACAAGAAGACAGTGTAGCAGGTGTTTTGTTTGTTCTGTGTAGGTGAAGATGGATGTGTCTATAACTATTAAGAAGCAGAGTGTGTGGATTTTAGGAGATTATTCAATTCAGTCACTGAAGGTGTATGCTGAAAGTCATGGCATCTTTGGAAGAATTGGATTGGCAGAAGTGGAAGTTTTATGGCATACAGTTTGTGGCTTAAACTTGGCAATCTTGTTTTCATTCTGCCAGAGTATGGCTCAATTTAAATGTCCAGACATTGTAATTGTGCTTTGTGGAGGCGACATTTTGGGGTATGTGACTCCAATGTATTTGCAGGTTGCCCTGAAGGATTTCTTGAAAAGCCTAATTTAACTGTTTCCTGCTGCAAAGATTATTTTTTCTGAACTGAATCAGAGGCAAACATGGAGATGTCCAAACCTTTTCAGTTCACAAATGGAAAAATTGGGTCAGCTTTTCAATAAAGCTGTATCTGAATTTTTTATATGCTGCAGCAATGTCATCTTTTGAGAATGACAATATAAGGTGTGACAGTGATTTTGTGATTTTTTTTTCATGAAGATGGAGTTCATTTTACAGATGTCAGAAATGTGATTTATCTTTACAATGTTAGTAATGCATTGAAAAAGTTCCTGTAAGAAAATTGTAAGATGTAGAGTGTATAGTACTACTGTTCATAAAAGCAAAACAAAGGAAAAAAGGTGTTTGTTAATAAACCCCCAAAAAAGCAAAAAAGACGAAGAGTCACCACTAAAGAATATATTACTGAAATTTAGCTAAATCTCCCCCCACCCCTTTGAGTGGCCATGATGTCCCCAGACACTGTGGTAGTCTATGACGCTATGTGCACATCCAGGTCTTTTAGGGATGCCTGGCATGTAATGGTGACTGTGGGGAATAACTAATCAAGTTTCCTGGGTATGATGTAGAGGAAGAGACATTAGCAGGAGATTTGAGACCACTGAAAATGGCTATGGCTCTGTCTTTGAGGAGGTTGAGTGTATGGATTTTGGGGAACTCTTGGATCCATTGGCTGAAAGTTTATGTTGAATACTGTGGATTGGCTGAAAATCTTGGATTTCATGAATTTGAATTGTCATGGTATGGAGTGCGAGAAATGAAGTGGGCGGTCTGCTCCCGTTTTGTGAGAATATGGTTCATTTAAAACATCCAGACATCATTGTTCTTCATTGTGGAGGGAACAGTTTGGGGTACATTGCCGGAATTTCATTGCTGTTTGCAAAGAAGTAGACATTTGAAAAGTTGATGGAAATGTTTCCAAATTCCAAAATTATTTTTCTCGTATTGCTCAGAGACAAATGTGGATGTGTTCAAATTTATTTTTTGTATGCAAATAGAAAAATCCCGGCGCAACATGACTATAGCTGTGTGTGCTTTTTTGTGAGATGTTGGCACGACATATTTTCATAATGAGAACATTACATTTGATATTGTCAATTATTTTCGAAGAGATGGAGTGCATCTAACTGATGTGGGCAATTACGTTGTATAGAATCTTTGTTAGTTTAGTATATAAAACAAAATAATCAAGAAATTATTTTAAAGTCAAAGAAAAAAAGGTTCTTTTAAGAGCCACAATTTTTGTGTGAAAAACAATTAAAATGATTTCCATATTCCACCCCACACCTGGAATTTGCAAGATGTTCACAGACTACTGTGCTGTCTGTGGACTATGCAGCCTGCAAAGGGGCCTGTGACTTTTTCTCTCCCTTCTATATTTTAGCTGGGAAAGGCGGCTCCTAAAGGAACAATTTTCTGGCTTTTTTGTGTTTTTTTCAAGGAGAGGCAAAGTAAGGTGGGGACGAAGGGAGGGAAGGGAGTGAAGGGGCACCAACCACAGAGACAAAGGGGCAGGTGGACAGAGGAATATGTTGGGCAGGCCTTAATCAAGGTAGGTGGCAGTGTTTCTGGTGTTCCTTGACCATGGCCTCGAAAGCACTCTGAAACTGCTCGGCCCTCAGATTGGTGCTTCACAGTACAAACATAGCATTGTGACCCTTAAAAGGTAATGGTCAACAGTGATCTGTATGGTCTGTGAGGCTGCCGCTCGTAACTTCAGCAGTTGAAGAAGATGGGTAGAGGCTGTCAATCTACTTTTCCATGAGAAAGGTACCACCTACCTCCGAACACTCGGGTGGTTGCACTTGGTGTGGTGCCGCATGGAGGTAGTCACATAGGAATTCAGCCCCGGTTTTCACGACCGACTACAACTTTTCACTCAGTGCTTCGAACCTTGGCTGCATGAGCCTTTGGTACATCCCCAATAGTGGTGAAAAACCATCACACTCAGGAATTTCTCTGGGTGCTGGAGATAGGGACTTCCTCCACCTCATCTCTATCTTCCTTTTGATCCTCATAATCTGTATCTGTGCGCCTGTTCCCCTGTCCAGGCCATCCAGGTTGTTGAGGTGGTGGTATGGGTGGCTGGGAAGGAGGGATGGCCATAACAGATGCCACGATGGTCTCCAAGAAGTTCTGCAAAACAGATCTGCAAAGCAGCAAAACAGCTGCTATCTTCTGGATAGCCAGATTGAGAATGAGGAAAAGTAATGGGTGGGTCTCTTCAGAGGAACCATCCATGGACAGTCTTGCTGTCCGTGGAGTACCGAGTTGCAAATAGGCCTTGAAAAGTTGTAAAAGGTTGCCACATCAACAAAGAATGGTCCTAGGAGCTGTGGAAGGATAAACTTTCAGCTTGAAACACCCAGATTGGCGGAAAATGCACTTTAAACTGTCTGCATCTGCGGACACCTTCCACAAACCAGCCATTAAGCTGCATGGGTGCGGTCACATGATGATGTATGGGGGCGTCCGTGATTCTGACAGCCGTCTGCAGGCATCCATCGGGCGGGAATCACAGGGCGCATGCGCGGGCTGTCCATAGAACAGGCGTGCTGTCCGTGGACTAATTAAAAGTGCGTCATGAGAAAACCATAATGTCTCTTTAACAAAGTATTTTCACTGAATTTCATAGGTTCTTATTAGTGCAACTTAACCATAATGCCCCTTTAAGAACATTTTTTCAGTGAATATACATATATACACATATATATATATAAATGACATGGCAGCGATAGCTATTCAGGGTGCAACCTGTAAATTATAGGAAAAGTGAAGGTTCTATGGTTAATAACTTTTAAACCACAGCAAATATCAGCACAGCATTTGAGATTCCTATATTAGGGCCCGGGGCCCCCAGGAATGGTAGGTTTAATGCAAATCTGTGTATCGGTTCAAGAGATATAAAGGGTAAAAAAAGGGGGGGTTTACATTACCATTCACTTTCCCTCAGGGAAAATACCCAATATTTGCTCACGCCCACAGTCCAAACTGCTGAACGGAGCTATGCAAAATAAAAAGGAAGTTGGGCACAAAGCATGCAAAGGAAATCCTTTCTTGTTTTTGGTGCAAATCCGCCCAGTGATTTTTTTTAATTTGGCGCAGAGTTGGATGCCCCCGTAGCCATAAAGTTAGTTACATCACCAATGATGCATTGCCGTAGTCCAGTTTTTTTAGTTCCGATGGAAGCGATTTTGCGATTCAAGAATCAAGTTCCGAATCTACATTGAAGAGCAAAATGAAATAAAGGGTGTTAATTAGGGAGTTTTGAGGCCAGGGAGCATATGTGCGGGGGGAGTAAGGATGATTGGTGAAGGTTTGGGGCTTCAGTATAGTGTTGTTTTCTTTTCTGAGGGTATTGCCGAGATTGAGCAGTAGCATGAACTGGGAAAAGAAAGATTACATACTCATAAACTATAATACATTAAGATGTGGTAATCACTATGGTGGCTAATTAGGGGAACATGAATATTTCAAGTAAATGTAGTTTATTTTTGTTTTTAAAAATGCTCTCCAAATGATATTAAAAGGTGTAGGGGGTTTCTATTTGGTGATTCAATTGTTTGAAGGATGGATTTGAGGGTGTACAAAGGAAGTAGAGTAGTGTTGTGAGTTTTGGGAAAGAGGCAGTGGGCACAGAGATATATTTGCACTGTTTCGCATGATTTCTCAATTGATAAGATGTGATTAATGACAAATAAACAATGTAAAAAAAGTAACATTTATTTTCTGAATGTTAAAAGATGCATGGGTTTGAGAAGTGTGATTCTCGATTCAGATTGTACATTTGTATTTTTGGAGTTGATGATGTTGAGTTGTCTGTGTTATGTTTATGTTTCTATGAAACAGAGTTGAGAAGGATTAGGCCGTGGTGTAGCCACTACATTTCATTATGTTCAAGGAAAGGCGACTTGCCAATTAGGATGCTTGGAACGTGGGTTGTATTCTCTGCATGCTGCAAAGGGTGTTGTGCTGTGTATTTTCTGAAGTCCCTTTATCTGTTGCTGATGTCACTGTTATCAACTGAGAAAATGGATTTCAGGAACCAGGGCATAGTGCTAAGGTGTTCCCCAAGCTAAGTGAGTTTTATTTAAACAAATTAAACACCCTTGGCACCTTGAAGATGCTAATGGCGTTTAATTAAAAAATAAATATGACCTTGCAGTGTGGTGTTGTGCTGTGCTGTCATTTCTGAAGTGTGTTTCTTTGTTGATGATATCATAGTCGTTAACCGGCAAAATAGATTTTTTGGCAGAAGAAGTGCATGTTGCTAAGGGTGTTTAATAATTAAAAAAAATATATATGACCTTGCAGTGTGGCATTGTGCTGTATTTTCTGAAGTCTGTTTATCTATTGATGATGTCACATTCATCAACTAAGAAAATGGTTTGCAGGAACTAGGGTGTGGTGCTGAGGTGTGCAGCAAGGTAAGTGTGCAAGTGATGTAGTTGGCATGCAATCCTTAGACAAAATTTCACAGTCAGTTTTTCAGTGTACTTTGGTTTATTTAGTTTGTATATTTTTTGATTTCTTCATGTATTTGATTCATACATTCAGACCATTATAACGTAAATAATCAACATTTCTTCATGTATTTGATCCATACATTCAGATCGTTTGTTCTGTCCTTATAACATAAATAATCTCCCAATAATCTCCCGACACGTGTTTCTCCACAGCTTTAGCTATGGTTACTCAGGGGAGATTCCTTGTTAATGCTTTCTCAATCTTGATAGATATTTATGGTTGTATTTTTCATCCACCTTGAAATGATGTGTTTTAGATGTATTTCAGTTTTTCTTCTGAAAATCTGATATAAATCTTGGGTTTCCCCCAACAGCAAGGTCCAATTGCCTTGTTGCATCTGCGATCCGCGAGTTAAGTGTGTTTCCCCCCAATTAAACACCCTTGGCCCTTGCATGGTGCTAAGGGTGTTCAATTAAAAATAATATATGACCTTGCGACATAATCTGCAGAAGCTGGCTGAGACGTTAAGGGACCCTTGTTACATTTGGGCCTTTAACTTGGGTTGTGGGCAGGTACCAGTAGGGTTAGCTCTTTGCTGTGGTGCTTAATATAAAACCCACTCCCCCCGAACTCCCAGTTTATATCTTTCTTTGAACTTTCATGGTGGCTCTGAAAAGAACCATTGTGGGGTTAAGGAGAGGATGGGAGGGGAAGGGCATGGATGTAGAAAGGTAAATAGAAAGTACACAACTTATATTTGTGTTTTTTTTAATTGATAGTCAGCTAAAAACAAACCTGAAAAAGGGAGAAAAAACACACAAAAAACAGAAGAAAACTATGGGAAAATCTACCCATGCTCCACCCAGGCATCCTCAATTGCCTTAAAAGTTGTCACATTTAGCACTATTGGCATATAGAACTTCCTGCAGCTGAAAATGCCGCCTACTCAATACCTGTATTGGTGTGAAGGGTCCAACGCTGGGGCCGCAGAGACGACACTCCCATAATTGTTGCCAAATGAAGTTGATGGAAGATGTCTAGCAGATGACAGAGCTAGTGATGATGGTCCTGCTTCTTCCTGTGGTGGGTTGCAGGGCATTGCACCCAAGGTGGATTAACTGTTGCCAAAACCTTCTACTGAAATGTTCATCCTCTTGCCACCAGAGGTAGTGGATAAGGTGTTTGACGAACGCTGTGATTCCCAGGTTTTGTGCAGGAATTGTGGAAAATCCTCTTCTTTGGACCTGGCTTTAAAATATACACTGTCTTTTCTTGATGTCTGATAGTGGATTGTCTTTAGGCACCTTAAAGAACTGCCAGCACAGGGAAGGTGGAATGCTCCTGCAGTGGAATTTCTTGGGTGAAGCCGGCTTCTCTAACCACAAGATGTCTTCTGAGTTTTCAGGGACAGTGATGAGGTTGAAAGGAAAAAGGTTTGGATAGGAAATAGTGCCAATGACAACATTTGGTAGATAAAACATTCACTATGTCTACCTGACTTTGTCTCCGAAGCAATGAGGAAATATATGGATTTCTGCCGTTTATGTATAATTAGTGATCTGTGTGTCTATGAACCAATCTGCTCTTGAAGTTCATACCAAGCACATGCCCTTAGGCCAATCCGTTTGCAGAACTTGTGTACCCGTGAATCGGGAAGAAAATAGTACATTTTGTCTCTGTTTTTATTAGATTTGTTCCAAGAAAGAGTGCAATTATCAATGTTTTTGTAGTGTTTACATTCCCCTCCACATAAAATAAAGTTATTGAACGATTAGGATGCAGTTTTAAATTCATTGTGTATGTACGTGGTTCTCGGTCTGCATTGTTCAATGTACTGTCCCTCTTCTCTGTATCGTTTGA
Source organism: Ambystoma mexicanum (assembly GCF_040938575.1). Taxonomy (NCBI): domain Eukaryota; kingdom Metazoa; phylum Chordata; class Amphibia; order Caudata; family Ambystomatidae; genus Ambystoma; species Ambystoma mexicanum. The sequence goes on from NC_090932.1 coordinate 774,416,881, forward strand.
AAAATTCGTAGCATTATGACTTCTCGATTCATAGAGTGTCTTCATATCTTCCCTTTTTTGTTAATTCTCTATCTCAACAGTCAGAGACCTAGATATTGTTCATGAATGTAAATCTCGTATCAACATGTGCCTCTTCCTAGTCCCAGAACTTTTGTAGTTCTCGATCTGAGTATTTTTTTTTTAAGTTCAGATTTATAGGTAGTCCTTAAAAGGAGCTATGTGCTTATAATGGCATATTTGTGTACCATCTCAGTCTTCCTCTTGACAGTCCCCCTCAAATCATGCCTTGCTATTCCTCATCACAGTCCCCAACTTCCCCACCTTACTCTGCCTTGTCACAGCGCCTCAATGCCCATGGGTTACTTGCGCGCTATATAAATTTAAATAAATAAATAAATAGTTCCTAACTACCCAACTCACTCTTCTTTGTCACAGTACCTGACTACACAACTTCAGTCTTCCTCATCACAGTCCCACACTAAGCTCACCTTGATCTTCCTTGTCACAATACACCATTACTAATTCCTTCTTATCTAGTGGACACAAAAAAAAAATGAAATACTTTATAAACCTGATGTTGCGTCGCTCAAGAGCAGATATTGATAATAAATGATATGACATCAGGTAGGTTATCAGAACAAAAGACAGAATTACTGGTGGTAGGAGGTGTAGCAAAACAAAACCCTTGAAATTCAGTTAAAAACATTAGTTAAGAGACAGTTAAGGTGGATAATTTCAGTACAACAGGGCCCTTGAAATTCTGTGAACAAAAACCTTAGTTGAAGTGAAGTTAAGGTGCTGATTTATCACCACAAAACCCGAGCACACTGATAATATCAGAAATTACATCACTGATGATATCACATATGACATCACTTAAGCATCATGAGTGACATCATCTGTACACCAGGTCATGCGCGCAAGCAAGAGAGATGCAACATTTGAGAAGCAAATTTACATTTCCCAGTATGTCGCCCATGTGCATTGACATTGCTAGGTGCCTTCCACCATGCGAATTTCACCAATAGCGACATTTTCTTGCACACTCACCCTGACATTTCATGCATGTTGACTCTAAACAAGCATTGAATGTAGGTCAATGTGTGTCCACACTTGACAATACTTGCAACATGTACAGCCCTTCCACTTAACCATACTCCCTAGCCACTTAGGCCTTGTCAGATGCCATCAGTAATGACATCATATGCGAAATCAGGCAGGACACACCTGCAACTTCCTCAATAACCTTGCTGTTAAGTACCAGACATGGGGAAAACATTTTTGTCTGCATTTGAACATATAGCAGAGGTGCAATACACTCTGTCATTTAGTCTTTTATGAAGGTCTGAAAACATTTAACAAACATTGTAAATAAGGGTTTTGGGACTGCAGAAAGTTGCTCTTGTACATAGCAATTGACAATTTAGATGGAATGTAGAAGTATGCAAGCTTTGGATCTCCAGAGCTCAGCATAGGCACTGCTGAAGATAGATATGCTTTATAGTTCAATCAAAATCCTGCAGTGGAATGCCTGCTTCAATCCCTGGCACTAATTCAATTACAACTTTTGACCATGAGTACATTAGTCAGTCTGGTTCTGATTACTATTCATCTTCACAAACTGAACGTGTTTGTAGCACCGTTGACCCTTGCAGGCTACATTTGCATAGAAGCTGTGCATTCATTCTGAATTTGTGTACTGAACATACAGTGCATCTCTGTGTACATATTTTGTTTTATAGAATATGTACATCAATTTTAAGCATATCTAATGTACAAACTCTTCATGACCAGTCATGTATATATTTTACAAAAGCTGTACACTTATTCTGAGCATGCACAGTGTAGAGAAACAATGGCTGCCTTTGGTGTTACCACTGAGTCGGCCAAAAGAAACAGCTTGTGAAATCTCACAGTGCGACAAGGTCATGAATATGGAGGTGGTGTGTCTGTAACATGTATGTTTTGTACAGAAGTTATACATTCATTTTGAGCATGTGTAAAGTACACACACTGTATGTCTGTGTAAATTTTGTACAGAAGCTGTTACCTCTGTCTGAGACTGCATAATGTACACACTATGTGCGTAAAGTACATACTGTACATGTCTGTGTTAGTTTTGTATAGAAGCTGTACATTCATTCTGAGTGTGACTAATGTGCATACTCGATATGTCAGTGTACATTTTGTATAGAAGCTGTGCATTCCTTTTGAGTTTGTGCAATGTACATACTGTACAAGTCTGTCAACGTTTTGTATAGAAGCTGTACATTCACTCTGAGCCTGCGTAATGTACATACTACTTGCATAATGTACATACTGTACATGTCCATGAACATTTTGTATACAAGCTGTACATTTATTCTGAGCGTGCATAGTTTACATACTCTACATGTCTGTGTAAATTTCGTACGCAAGCTGTGCATTCTGTGTGAGCATGAGTATTGGATATATTCTACATGTCCATGTACATTTTGTACCCAGGCTATAATTTACTTCTAAGCATGCTTAAGATAATTACTCTGCATGTCAGTGTACATTTTGTATAGAAGTGTCATAGCCACAGGCCCCAGAACACACACCATCTAGTGATGGGGTCAATTGGTCACTTGACTCACAGAGGCCCTGGTTGGACTCAGTCCTGGCACTTTTGGTGCCATGCTCATATAGAGATGTGAGCAGGAACACTTTATTTCAGGGCAGGAGTACTTTTACTTTATTTCAGTGCAGGAGTGCTTTTATTTTACAAGAACTTTCCAGGAGCTGAAAGCCTTTATTCCAGAGAACATCCTCATGTGCTGACTCATTGGGTGTGGCTCCCAAGGCATGGTCTTCATGTGCTGACTCATCGGGTGTGGCAGGGTGTGGCAGGCAGGCTGAGCCTGGTGGGCGTGACTTCAGAAGCTCAGCTATATAAGCTGGTCCATCCTTACGGCTGGTGCTTTGCGTTACTGTTCACTCGCGTGCAACGTGACACTCGCCGCCGCTTGGACCTGTTTACTTACCTTTGAAACCAGGCGTTCTCCTGCATACTCACCTCCAGGAAACCGGTGCTTTATCGCTTCATCTGCAGTCTCATCTCCTGACATCCAGTGATCTTGATCCCGATGCCACAGCACCTCACTACGCATTCACAAACTCCGACCCTGTGAAGAAGAAGAAAGACAAGGTTAGAACATCCGTCCTAGGGCTGCGCCACATTTGAATCCTGCGCGCCCCCTGGTCAACAATTTACCAGCTACTGTACCACTGCAACTTTGTTCCCAATTCCCTCCAGCTGCTGCCTCGAGCTCCGCAGCTTCTGCCGGGCCGGCAACATCACCGGCAAGCATACAAAGCAAAAGAGCAAACATCAAAAGTGGAATGGACAGCAATACAAGACAATGAACTTTACAATACAACAAAAACAGATGAGGAAAGACAAAGGCAAACAGGAACACTTACCTGAAGTATAGTGGCTTAGTCGCAGCAGGACTGGACTACCACTTGCAAGGGACCAGTGAAGGAACCCGGTCCAGATCATACAAGCGCCCCTGCCAGAAGCAGTAGGACAGAGTGCTCGCCAAAACTAATCAGCAGGTGAGCTTTCCAGGGACCGCGCATCCCATGGGTACCACAGTTTGGGAGATGGGGTCTGGAAGGGGATCAAGCGCACAAGCTGGCATTCTCACGCCCCCTATACTCCATGCAGGAGCAGTCCCGAGCAGCATCACCTATTACCACCAGTCACAACATAAGCGCAGAGGGCGAAGTCGGACCCGAGCAACCGCACCACTGGGAGAGCTGCAACCGTGCTCCAACGCCTCTGCAGAGACCAGGTGAGCATAACAAGAAGCTGTACATTAATTTTAAGCGCATATAACGTACAAACTCTACATGGTTGTGTCCATTATTTACAGAAGCTGTAAATTTATTCTGAGCGTGTGCAATTTACATACTCTACCTGTTTATGTACATTTTGTATAGAAGCTGTACACTCATTTTGAGAGCGTGTAATGTACATACACTCCATATCTGATTTCCTTTTTGTATAGAAGCTATAAATTCATTCTGTGCCTCATAATGTACATACTCTGTGTGTAATGTATGAACACACATGTCAGTGTACATTTTGTATAGAAGCTGTACATTTATACTGTGCATGTGTAATGGACATACGGTACATGTCCATGTACATTTTGTATAGATGCTGTACATTCATGCTGAGCGCGCTTAATGTACATACTAGATATATCCATGTACATTCTGTATAGAAGCTGTATTTTAATTCTGAGCGATGTCATAGGCACGCGTGTCAACCTGTAGATGTGCATGTTGCAAGTGCAGTTGTCATAGGAGCATGTCATGTAAGAACGTGAGTTACAGGAGCATGTGCCATAGGAGTGAGTGTCATAGGAGCATGTGTCGTATGAGTGCTTGTTGTAGTACTGTGTGTTGTAGGACCATATGCCATAGGAGCATGTGCCGTAGGAGTGTATGGTACAATGGTGTTGTAGGAGCACATGTTGTAGGGGCACATGTCTTAGCATGTGTAGTAGCAGAGTGGGTTATAGGATTTTGTATCCCAAGAGCTGGTCGTAATAGCTTGTGTCATATTAGTGTGTATCATAGAATCGCATGTCATAGGAGTGTGCGGTAAGAAGGTGGGTTGTAGGAGCATGTCATGTTGTAGGATCATGTGTTATAGGAGCATGTCACTGAAGCGTGTTGTGGAATAGGAGTGTGTTGCATAATGCACATGCTCTACATGCCCATGTACCATTTTTAAACAGTATATTTACGTGTGCGATGTACATACTCTAAAGGTCTGAAAACATTTTGGACAGAAGCTGTGTATTCATTCTCTGCATGCATAATGTACATACTGTATATGCCTGAGTACATTTTGTGTAGACGCTGTCCATTTACAACAAGCTTTCATAATGTACATTCACTACATATCCATGTACATTTGTATAGAAGCTACACATTTATTCTGAGCATGTGTTAATGCACATTCTAGACATGTCTGTGTACATTTTGTTTAGAAGCTATACATTTATTCTGTGCAATGTCGTAGGAGCGTATGTTGTAGTACCACCAGTTTTAGGAGCGCGTGTCATAGCGGTGCATGTCGTAGGTGCATGTGTCATAGGAACATGTCTCGTAAGAGCGTGTGTCATAAGAGCGCATGTCATAGGTGACATTGCTGTAGCATTGTTGTAGGAGAGTGGGTTTGAAGAGTTTGTGTCCCAAGAGCTTGTCATAAGAGCTTGTGTTGTAAGAGTATGTGTCATGGAGCGCATGTCATAGGAGTGTGTAGTGAGAGGGTCTGTTATAGGAGGACATGTCGTTGAAACTCTTGCCATAGGAGCGTTTTGTCATGTATATATACTAAATGTTAATCGCACAAATGTATATGTTGGGTTTTAATATAAAATGCACCTTTATTCTGCTCAAGTATTGCATGACCCCACACGTATGAAAGCTCACGTTAAAGTCAAATCTAAATTTTATGTGCTTTTCTAATTAGTGCAAGGGGTATACAGGACTTTTATAGTTCATACTTGAATTAACGTGCACATACTATACGAAGAGGCATATGAGTATTACAGTTCATACATTACACAATTTAAACCTCCTGAAAACTGACATCATGGTCAGCCCTCCCTTTAATGTGAGTTTTCAGGATATTGCAATTGCGTAATGTAAGAACTGTAAAACTCATAGACCTCTTCGTATATGTTTATCTCACACACATATAGGGTTTTAATATAACATTTAACTTTTATTATGTTTGTGTATTGTATGCCTCCTATGTGTATGAAAGCTCACATTAAAATTAAATCTAACTTTGATGTGTATTTTCAATATGTGCAAGAGGTGTATATGACTTTTACAGTTCGTACTTGAATTAAAGTCCACAAACTGTGCAAAGAGGCATATGAATTTTACAGTATGACCAATTTAAATCTCCCGAAAACTGACATCAAGGTGAACCCTCCCTTTCATCTGAGTTTTCAGAATATGCAATGGCATAATGTATGAGATATGAAACATATACTTTCTTAGCACAGTTTGTATGAAAGATGTACATTCATTCTGGGCATGTACCACATTTAGAGAAATCTTAAAATATTTTAATGTTTTTTTCATTGCACAAATTCCCGATGAAACCTAGGTGCGTGCCAAATATTTGAAAAATTAAAGAGACCAATTTTAAGATATTTGTACTGAAAAAATACTTTTTTTCCCTATGTGAAACCCCATTTTTAAAAGCGATCAAAGTAAATATTTTTTAAACTACGAAGCCGTTCATGAAAAATTCTGGCATGTCTTTTCCCCCTCGCCCACTACTTATTTTAAATTAAAAAAATAACATACATTTATTGCAATATTTACTTACTCCATTCCTTTCAAATGCTAATTCTCATGAAAATCAAAGGAGGCACTGGAATTTTGCTTTTGAATAACCAGTTCCTCTTCTTCAAGCAATGGATCATGGAAGATATTTGAATGATTTTTGGTGCCAGGGCACTCCCTTCTCTGTCAAATCTTAAAATAAATACTGGATGGATTTACAGCACACCAACAAAAAGAAATATCTACAATGCTTTGTGCCCATATTTATTCTTATTTGACCCTCATCCTTCAAGCGCTTTTCACTGTGCAACTGTTCAAAACAGGCACCTTCTTTCTCTATGGGGAAATGAATGGGCTTGGTCTAGAAATAGATTATTTTTCTATGCTTAATAACTTTTCAACCATTGGACGAATTTGCCCCGAATATTCTAGTTTGGGGGCACCATGTGTGGGGATTTGTGTATGAACATGTCATCTAGATCTGTCCATCGAGTTATTAATTAGCAGTAATGGAATGCTCGCAAGTCAATGATTCGTAGGTCAGCTTAAGGATGTATTTCTGCCATATTTATTTACTTTTAGCTGTGGGAGATTTCATTCTTTCTTGTAAGATTTAAAAAAAATGACTGTGCAATGCTTATAAATCCCTATTTCGGTATTGTCTTCATTCAAACTTGGATATGTTTATGACTTTGGGTCGCTTCTGATTTTAATGTACATCCCTGTATGCAACCCCCTCTGAGTTTGTATTTCTCTCTTTGTCCACAGATGAACGAGAGTGTGTTGCCTGCCTATCAGATTATTGGTCAAATGCACCCAGAAACGCATGTGTGCTGAAGGAGGTAGAGTTCCTAGCTTATGAAGAAGCATTGGGAATTACACTCATAGCATTGTCAGTGTTTGGAGCCTGCATTGTCATTGCCATCACAGTGGTATACGTGCTCTACCGGAAGACAGCCCTTGTGCAAGCCAATGATAGAGAACTAAGTTTTCTTATTCAGTTTTCATTGATCATTACTTTGCTGACCTCTGTTCTCTTTGTCGGCAAACCAGAAGCATGGTCTTGCATGGCACGCCAGACGACACTTGCCCTTGGCTTTTCCCTCTGCCTTTCTTGTATACTAGGGAAGACAATAGTATTGATGCTGTCAGCCCGGGCTGCCAAATCTAAGGTTCCTGGAAAAGGAGGGCCGTTATTCAGACCTCTGTACCAAAAACTTGTTGCCCTCATTGGTTTAACGATAGAGGTCAGTGTTGTTACGGCTTACCTCATATTATTCCCGCCCTGGGTCTACAAAAATATGGAATCACAAAATGTCAAAATCATTCTTGAATGTAATGAGGGCTCCATCGAATTTTTGTGTTCTATGTTTGGATTTGATGTTTTCTTGGCCATTTTATCATTCATTACAGCTTTTATAGCACGGAAAATTCCAGATAATTTTAATGAAGCAAAGTTTATCACGTTTGGTATGTTAGTTTTCTTTATTGTCTGGATTTCTTTCGTTCCTGCCTACTTGAGCACAAGAGGGAAGTTCAAGGTGGCGGTGGAGATATTTGCAATTTTGGCCTCAAGTTTTGGTCTCCTTGGGTGTATTTTTGTCCCAAAATGTTACATCATTCTGCTGAAGCCAGAGAGAAACACCGAAGAAATCGTTGGAGGTCGAGCTGCCACCAACGATAAGAGCGCCCCACCGACCTCGGCTTCCATGACTAGTGAAATTAACAACACAACAATATCTACGGTTGTACTGGATGACTAGAGCTGCCCTTTCTATGTAATTTCTTCTAGCAACTGCCATTTTACTTTAAGTATATAGATAGCAACCTCCTTATGTGCACACATTTTTGAAAAGTTTATAGAGGAATGTTTTTTGGTTATGGACATTGAACAATTTTGCCATTCTAGTAAGAACGCATGTACTTCTTTGTGCATTTAATTATATTTGATGTTGCGAGATTATGATTCACGTTTTTCTAATTTGTCCTTCAAACTTACAGTAAGCTTTAATATTTTACATTATGGTTGGTAAAAAGGTTGTTAAATCACTTTTATTTTCAAAAGGAGAGTAGGGCTGGTGAATCCACACCATGAGAACAAATTAATTACTTTTATCACAAATGAACATTGAGCAATAGTATTCAGTATACATGATAAAAACAGACAACTCTGGGTGACAGGAAAATACCATATTTATGCATTTTATATATACACATATACATATATATATATGTACAAATATACAAATGAATACTCTCCCATGTGTGATTTCTTTATAGATCTAACGCAAATTAACTAAAAATATAAACTATTGAAAACATATGATAACATTTTTTGGGCTAGAGATTTAAATATCGCTAGTATGTATTTAAATCTTGAGATACACATTTAAATATGTATTCTATCCGAATATACAGAGTCTGGAGCTATGTGCTACACAAGTGGAGGCGATGAAAATGCAAATGGACCACAGCAGTTTTTTCCCCTAGGGCCCACCCGACTTCAGGCTAATGGACACAGACATTGTGAAATAAGCAAAAGTCTTTGTGCTGGTTGTAAATTTTAAATGAAAAACAAACATATAGTATGTCAAATATTCCATCGAAAACATCCTTAGATTAAACCCATCCAAAAACATCTACACGTGTTTCATGCCTGTACATATCATCAGGGCAGAACAGAAGATTGAAACTGTGTCTCAAGAATGCGTTCTGAAACCCAAGTCTCGGTGGTCTTTTTTCATTTTAAAACTATGCCCAGCGGAAATACTTTTCCAAATTGCACTTTATTTTCTGTTTTAATATTTATATGAACATGATGTAGCATGTGAAATGTGTACAGTCTGCAGGATGCCATACTCTGTCATATTGGGCTATGTTATTTGGGGATTTTAGAATATGGTAAAATCTGAGGTTAATACCCTGAAAATGCAATTGAATTTAATGAACTGGTGAATTAAGGCAGGAACACGGACTGTAGTATGATCCTCACTTGTTTTCAGTTGTGGGCAGCACTCCTCAACCAGAACAATGATCCTCAATCGCTGAATAAACATACTGTAGGGAAGATTATGAAGGAAGACAAGCTCCTTATTTTACATGAAATACGGTTTGACCAAAACAGCTCTAAGACAAGCCAATACCGCTAATTAGATGGAGTTATATCCATAGAGCTTACCCCAAGTCAGCTAAACCAATGTCATCTAATTCAATACACTTGCCTTAATACAATGAAACCAATTTAGATAGCGAGTTACAGGACAGCTACAGGAAACATACTACTTCTTTAATAATGACCGCGCAACAAGGTTCCTTTGATATAGTAAATTGTGTTAACTTTGAATACTTAGGTAAATCATCTTGCATCCCCCCCCACAAATAGTTTCAGACTATAGTCCAACTATAGTAGATCCCAGATCAATTTCTGAAATAACTGGGCATGAAGCTGATTGATTTCCCTATCTGTTTAATGGTGAGACCCTTTACTATATCTATCTCAAGTCTTTAAAATGTATGAAAGGGAAAAGTGATTTTCAGTACATGAGTTGTAATGAGTTAGCTGGATTTGATCAGTCTTTATTGGGCATGCAGTGTCCAAATATGTGATCCAAGAATAGTTGGTGGTAAAGAGCTAGCTGAGAGTCCTGTTTGGGTGAGTTGATTTTGCTGAAATCAACCAGAAGCATTCCAGATTGTCCAAAATAATGTCATTATGGAAGTGAGATACATTGCTATGTTTGCTGTAAAAAAAAAAACAGGCAATACTTCACTGGTTTGCAAATAAAGGAAAGCAAGCATGGAATGTATTGGTTTGCACACTCCAAAACTCAAGCCCACCTGGACACGTTGGGAGAGAGAGCACAACAGAAAGATGTGCAACAATATTGTGTCCAGATGAGCAAAAGCGGCAGAACCCTCTTGTGCCTACTGACCTACATGTCTGTTGACATAACTAAAGCATCAAACAACCTTTGTGTTTGCTGATAGGGGAGCAACAATTAGACACAGGCTTAAAATGTATTAGAACATGAGCAGTATAATTACTTGATAATGTATGATGCCATGCATTTACATCCCAAGAACTCTTTTCGCCCAAAAAAGTAAATAACATTATTGAAATAAATACTTTTTCCTACAGTTACTGGTATCACTGGCTTACTTTGTTCTTTGTCTTTTCGCTATCGCTATGTTCTTATTATGTTGTTAAGTTTATATTCTTTCTTTTGACATTAAAACATATTCTGATAACGTTCCATCTCCATTCATAGTCCAGGATGGTTTACCCGGATGGGTCTCCCATCTATGGACTCACGGTCCCATGGCTTTTGCAGTTATGCTTATGCAGACGAAACCCAGGTATTGGTCTGGTTTGATCTGTCCCTGCCTGAGACTGTGACTAAGATTAGGGTCTGTCTTGAAGCCGTGGGGGAATGGATGTGTAACAACTGGCTTGAGCTGAACGTCGGAAAGACGGATGTGCTTGTGGTGGGTCCTCCTGCTGCAGCTACACTTTGGTCACCTCTTTTCTGGCCTCCCTTGATGGTACCTTGTCCTATCACAGTCCCTGTGGCTAAAGACTTGGGGATTAATATTATGTCATCTCTCTCTATGGCAGCCCAGATCAGTACGGTCTGCCAGACGGGGCACTTTAAACTTAAAATTCTGCTCATGGTTCTTTGTTTTCTATGCCCTCATCTTTGTGTATACGTGGTCTCTTCTTTGGTACTGTCTTCCTTGGGTTACTGTAATTCCTTATTTCTTGCACAGCCAGTCAATCTGATACGACACCTGGAAGTCTTGCAGAACTCTGCGGCTCGAGTGGCTACTTATACTCCCCGTAGTGGTCATATCTCTCCAATAGTGGGAAGCCTGCATTGGCTAGCGGTTGCTAAGCACATTCAGTTTAAAGCCCTTTGCTTAGTGCATCAGGCTCTTCATGATTCAGGAGCCATCTACCTGCAGGTGATGTTCTGCTCCTATGTTCCTCGCCAGGCCCTGTGGTCAGCTGAGGCGTATTTGGTTGAAGTCCCATGGTTTAAATTATTTCGTATTGGTGGTCGGTCTTTTTCAGTAGCCACTGCCTCATTATGGAACTCTCTTCCCCGTGCTCTTCGGACCGTGAATAAATGATCTGTTATTCAGGCACTCTCTCAAAACGTACCTATTTTAGTTCTTTCTAGTCTTCCGTCCTGTCTAGGTAAGCGTCAAGAGGCCCTCAGCTGAACGTTGCACTTTATACATTCTGGTAAGATAAGATAAGACGCAGCAATGCACAAGAGCAGAGTTAGCTCTGTCTCAGTTGACATATGCTTCAGACTTTTGTTGACTGGTCAGACCTCTGTGAGTCTGCCTTCTGGATGAGCTAGCACTATGGCTGCATCCACGTATATGAGGAGGGGGTCGGAAATCTGAGTGGCACATGAAATCACAGCTTTAGGTTGATGCTCTAGGTTAAATCTGTGGTTATGGGCACTTACCATACTTTTTCACTACTTTAAGAAGTGGTTAACTACTGGTCGGAAATGAGTGATCTAGACTGATCTATACTGTTCTCATTACTAGGTTCTGATAATCCAATGCAGCACTTTCAACCTAGGCCCTAAAAGGCAGTGTGCAAACATCATTAGATTCAACATTGAGCTATAGAGTCTTAAATGACAGGATGCAATATTTGGAAAAAAAAGAATCTGGGTTGGCCTAACCATTTAGCAGCAGATTCAGCTGAAGCACTTCAGGATTATTTGTTAAATTGAAGAGGGAGAGAAATGTCTCTTTATATGTTATGCCTGGTTATTGCACACAGGCAGCAAATAACTCTTTGCTTAAAGAGAAGTCAACTGGAGACTGGTGAGATCAGAAGAATGACCTCTTAAAGACAGAGGTGTGGACCTCTGTAAAACCCTCAATGATAGTTTGAAAACAAAATAAAGGTTTAGTTTCTTTAAATAATTCGATGTACTGCTGTAATGTGGCCGAATATTTTCGGTTGTAATAACGACAGCATCCGGTTTTTATATAGCGCTTCATGCAGATTCGTCCTTTATAAGAACTGTTTTCATAGCTGTTATTGTGACCCAATTATACTCAAGTTGTCAATCTCAGAAGGAGATAGCCCCGAGTCGGTCCCCCATTATTCGAAGCTCCAAAGTACAGATATCAGAGGTGGACATTTAACCCATGAGCTATTCAATTAGTAAAATAATGGATAACTGCTAAACTTGCATTCTGCAATTTCTATATATATATTTGAAAATAAGTGCAAAGAATTACACTTGGACTGCATTCCGGAGCTGCCCAGAAAAGTCGAAGAAATAGAAGATATAAAAAATCACTTAATCCATTTCACAAGTGGTGTAATAATCAAACGTGGTACAACACGTATATTCACTGAAAAAACATTAACGTTTAGTTAAGTTGACCAGATTTATTGCAACAAAACCCGTGAAATTCAGCGAATGTGGGAAGTCGTGACTAATCATGACTTGACTCGCTTCCATTGATGTGTCCCATACTGCTATGATCTAAAACTTTTGATTATCTTGAAATCAAACCTAAAAGTACTTTTAATCCCAGTGTTAAAAACTCAGCCCCAAATTTATTTGAAAACTCCATGATGAAAGACCTCAAAACCATTCAATATTTTGACATCAGAAAACATAATGTCAGGAAACACCAACACAAATTATTGAGACAACTAGCAGAAGGCCAATCATTCACTATTGTCTGAAAATGTTTTTGTGATGAATTAATATTATAAAGTTGATAAAAAGGTGATTTTATGAATTGGAACATATTATTTGCATGTAAACCATAGAAGACAAGATTTCTCAACCTTAATAAGTTTTGACTGACTATACTGTCAGTATATGAGGTGTGCAGGGGACACGAGTGTCCACCAATTTGGGATACTTTCTTTTTCATTATTGCATATTGACAACCTTTGCTGCCAGAGTCACATTCACTCCCCTGCACCTTAGAATTCTTTTGCATTTATCTAGATTTATTCACATATTGAATTAGAATCATTACTTACATAAGTGTGTGCTCCTACAACTTCCTACCTATATTCTTCAGGTGTGTCCCAGTATACAGCCACTCAACTGAAATATCCCCAACAGTGCTCCGACCGGTGCAGTAGAGCACTATGGGAAGAAGGACCCTTCTGCTCCTGCCAAGGTTGTCACCATTTTCAAACAAATACAGCGATGCACTTTAGGTATAGGAAAGCAATGGTTTGAGAGTGTGAAAGACAAGATCATGAAAGCAGTGGGAGGCTGACCCTTCGCTATGCTCCACTGACCCTTGCAAAGAGCGTATTCACTAGGTCTAATGTCATATGTTTAATGGCTGGCTCTTATGCCCATATCCACAAATTCATCTATCTGCCTAGTGTTGGGAGGGATCCCAGGTATGCTAGAGTATGGATGGGGGTCCGTTTGACTTTGAGGGACCAACCCCCTCCCCAGAATAAATGACTCAGTCAACGGCAAGTTCAAACTGCGGTTTATTGCAAATAAAACCAACAGGGATCAATACAAGAAAACAGGAATTCTCTGGTACATCTCAGCTCTCCACCGTGTGTGGTCAGGTTTTGTATGACATTTACGTCATCATCTGGGCCCCTTTCCAAAAAATCTATCAGTGTAGAGGATTTGGTATAGAGGATTCTATTACCTATATGGTCTCCTATAGCTGTTATTCTACTTGCTCGTGCATGTTAGGTGGCTGGCCTGTCCCTTCCCCAAAAACTATCTATTGCATTGTTGCATAGTAATGGGCTTGCCAATGGTTCGTACTCCTTTCCAGCCACCCCTTACCTTCCAAACTATGATTGGTTAAGGCTGATGTCCAGTGATCTGGGACCCAATTCGGTTCTCAGCTCTCTGTGCACCTCTTCAAGGTGATGATAATGACTATGTGTCTGAATTGTAACTTTTGTGTACCACCATTGCCTATGAGAGTGCACTTCAGACCTTGCAACTCTTGTTGCGTCTCCGTCTGGTTTGCTGGGATGTGCTCTGCATCCCACCAGGGTGAGTGTCCATTGTCTACTTCGGCCGTACCACATTTTTAGAGACTACAAAATGTAGGTCTTGAGTCAGCATTTATGAGGATTTATTAGTATTTTCTGCAGCTGTCCCCTTGTTGTTGGCAGACTGGAATATGTCTGCGTATCTCTGACCTTGGCTGTGAGACTGTCTTGCACGTCTTGTTCTCTGTGCAGCCTGAATCAGCTTTGCTCGTGTCATGCTTTATGGCTTGAGGCCTGCTGTAATTTTCCTAAACCTTATAATGCGGTTTCTACATTGTCCATGTTATACTAGTTCACTATAGGTTAGTTATACATGGTTCGATCAGGCTCCATGTATAGTTCATGTATGTTCATGCAAGTATTGGCTTCACGTATCAGCAAGCTTGCTCAGGATCTCTTGTGTCTTGCAGTTCTGCGTTACTGCATTTGGCTAATGACAAAAAATAAAGCTGCGACAATATGCATATGTACCCGTCCTCTAGCTATAGAACTGTGTAAGCATGTTCTTCATTTAAGCAAATGTATGTTTTGTGTAATCAGTGCAGGGCTGCGAGTGTGCTTCATGTCTAATGTTGCTATGTCGTGGTGTCACTAATGATGTCATCACACTGGTTGTTTCGTGCTCAATCAATATTTTCCAATAGGTATTTCTGTCCATGATCTCCATTTCATCTCCTATATCTGCAAAGACATGTATTGAATTTGGTCTGTATGGTTGGCTGAGTGGGTACCGTGTACTTGTCAATCATTGGTGAACTCGGGATCTGTCCGAAATAAGCTGAATGGCGGTGAGCATTTCTGGCTCTGCGTCCTGTCAGTAACCTGGAGGCACGCAGGGGCATTCTTGGGACCCCCTCTTCACTAGTGTCTTGCTCTGGTTCCCAGATAGACACACTCACTCCTATAATAATGCCTGTTGCTGTGCCCCCTCGGGCACAATTACACATGCGCCTTATGGCCAGCTACTTCACCTACATTCACCCATGAGAGCCTGCCACACCAGAGGCATAGATAGGGTAGAGCCAGAGCAAGCAAGGACCACCCACACTCTGTAAATGTCCACTAAGAAGCACTGTGTGGGCATATACAGATGTTAATGGCACTGCGGGGCCCAACTACATTAGCTGCAGGCCCCACTTCTTAGACAATCCTGGCTACGCCTCTGCTGCACACACCCGTGCAGGTCTTGTACCTGCTATAAAGGGGTGGCCATTGCCTGAACCTCCAAAGTAATACTGGGAGTGGCTGACAGGTGTTCTCTGTGTGAACCTGAGCCTGATAAGGTATTCTGTGAATTGCATTAGCTGGGAATTCTGCTGCTCTTCTTCCTGCATCGATTGTGTTACATATTCCTGTATTTCAGACCTGGGAGCAGATGTCTCGTGTTTATATCTGCTTGGGCAGCTGCCCCGTGTTTATATCTGCTTGGGGGGCATGGGAGAGAAATGTCTTGCATGTAGTTTGGTCTATTTATAGCCACCTCTGGCATTTCCTTTCCTCATTTCCATCTTTGTTGTAAGAAGCAAATTAGGTGTCTGCCCCCTGGTTTTGTCCCTTCCGGCATCATGTTGATAAGAGAGACATAGCTCAGTAATCAGTTGATTGTCTGGTTCTAAAAAGTACAAACATTATTTGCGTTTCCATGAAGAATCTAAATGTATTATTGATCCCGCAGATAGGGCTGACTGAGGGTTATTGTGGGATTTCCAGAGCTCTGGGGTGGGGTGGGAGGACTCACTACACTAATCTGGAGCTTTCTTCTTCCAAGTGAAGCAGCACATGGGTTGGGGAAGGACGTATGCTGTTCACTGAGATTCGCTCTGCTGTTACATGGGAGACCGCATCGCTACATGATTGGACACCCATTACCACATGTGGCCTATCGGGGGAGCCCGCAGGCTTAGCCGGCTCCCTCCTCAAGGCCCACATTGAAGGCGTTGTCTCTTCCTGTCTTGTCCTGTCAGGCTGCTGGCCCGCGTTGCTCTCTGCTTCTGCCTTAATGCTCCCCCCTCAGCCTGGCCGGTGTCCTGAAGCCTCGAGATGAACATACCTTGTACCTGTCTTCCAGGATCCTGCCAGTTGTTGAGTGCTGCTGCTGAGCTTCCATCTCTCCCCCCTTGCCTTAGCAGCTCCAGTTGTTTTACTTGCTGCAGATCCTTTCACCCCGCCAGCACCTTGGACTCCCACTTGGATCATTCTCTGCTGTGACCACCTCTCAATCCCACTGCCGCTGAGCTCACCGCCCAAACAGCAGCATTTCCAATCAGGCTGGCAGCCTCCTCCTGACGTCTCCCGCTACCATCCCGAAGGGGACTTTGAACTTGAGCTCCCAACTACCTGTACTGCACCTGCGGCTCTTCACAATCTTCTAATGCCGTCCCCTCCACATGAACCTGCTTGTCCTGATGTACTCTGTCTTCACTACTTTACTCAATGGCCTGCATTGTCCTGATCTGCCTTTCAACCTTTCTTCCTAATACCTTTTTACCAAATTCATCTCTATTGTTACTCCATACTCTGCTCCTTTCTAACACCTGCCTAACCTATCACTGTGTCCTACACTAACCTGAATTGCAGTGTGTCCCCAAATGTTAGATTACCTACCTTACCTGACAGCCAACTCTAGGTGTTTTCCCCTTCCTGGTGCTGGCTTTTGTCTTGTTTGTCCCGATAGCATGACTGTACCTTGGCATTTTTAACTCTATCTCATTTCACCAAATGCCTTGCTCATTCACCTAATCCTCTTGAATCTAGATATTTTCACCACCCCAGCTGCATTTTGTTTGTGTGCAACTTTTAGTCTAATTTTGATTTTCGAATCTAGATGTTTTCACCACTCCATATGCATTTTGTATGTGAGAAATTCAATTTAGTCTAATTGTATTGGTCACTTCCTACTGTTTTACTTGATCTGTACTATATGCAGCATTTTTAATCTCAGATTTGTGTTTCTGCAATTCTTGTGACCTGACTTACTATACTTCCATTTCTCTCTCCTATATTTGCTGCTAGGCTGCCTGGTGAATTCCTTTTGCCCAATGCAGACTCTCTTCCTACTCTCCTACCCTCTTCCTCCTTTACTCGTGGTGCTCTCTGTCTCTCCCATCTAATCTAACTGCTACTCTGTCACCTATCATACATCTCTCTTGAAGTCTGGAAGGAAAAAGTTTAAGAAAGCGCTCTTAGCCTCCAACCCAGGCCTTCCCATTGCGACACCTACATTAATGCTTCCTCCAGACAGACTATCACTGATATCCTGTTCACTGTCCCTTCTCATGACCTATGCACTCCCCATTTGGTCTCTATTCCTTCCCCTTTTATCTCCTCGCCCATTAATGGTGGAACCAGGTGGTAAATTCTCCCAATCTCAGCCTTCTGGACAGGGGCCTCCCGTCTCTTATTATGTTCCTCATCGTTCCCGCCACCTCGTCTTCTGCCATCCTTCTGGCATCTCCCCCTGTCGATGGGTGTACCACGTTCCTGTACCCCTCGTCGGAAGATCGTTAAAGGTGGCAACCAGTTCACTTAGCTATCCTCAACTCTCGCTCTGCTGTTAAACACTCTACTGACATCTTTCACTTCCTTGAAGACTTTGACCTCAACCTTCTCACTCTTCCCGAGATGTGGTTCAATGCCAGCTCTGTCGCTGCTTTTGCCACTGTCCTTCCTGAGGGTTACAAGATACTCTCCAAGCCCAGGACTCACCGGTCTGGAGGTGGAGTTGCCCTTGTCTTCCCTGAATGGATCCCTGCTACTATCATTCCCACTCAGTCTTACTCTTCCTTTAAATGCCTTGTATGTAGGCTGGGTGTCTCTCCTACCCTCTCCCTCACACTCACCACTATCTACAGGCCCCTGGTTATACCCCCCTTTCCCTCTCTGAATGGTCCAACCTCTCCTCCTCTCTCCTGACCTCCTCTTCCAAACTTCTCTTCCTTGGGGACTTTAATATTCATATAGACTCTCTGGATGGGGCCACTGTATATTTCTGCTACCTCTGTTACTCTCTTTCCCTCACAATTCGTCCCTCCAACCGGACCCACTCTGCTGGACACACCCTGGATGCTCTCATCTCAGCAGACGTCACTCTCTCTAACCTCTAACTACTCTTCTCTCCTGGTCTGATCACTCTCTCCTCTCCTTCCATTTGGAGCTTCTTGGCCTTCCGCACAGCCAGTCTCCTTCTCAGTCATTCAACCAATGAAGCGTGTATCAGTCACTGTATTTTCCACCTTCTTCATTCCTCCTACCACTCCCGCTTTTGACTGTCACACCGACTCAACACTTGCTAACCTCCATCTCTCTATCTCCAACACTCTGGACATCCTTGCCCCTGTCACGAGTATCCCCATGAAGCCTTCTTCCATGTGCAACTCTTGGTAAGACTCCAACTTGGCCGCTCTAAGAATCAGGCAAGTTTCAAGCACATCCTCTGACAAACAGGCCTGCTGCCTGCTACAAAGATAATATCAACTCTCCATCCGCTCTAAGAAGAGGGCTTATGTCCAAGCCGGCATTTATGGTGCCACCAATACCACGGCTGCACTTTTCAAAATCTGCAACGAACTTGGCAATCCTACTGCAGTCTCCTCTTCTCCACTTCCCTCCCAGTCCCTCTGCACTGCACTGGCCTCCCACATCTCCTCTAAAACCCAAGACATCCTATCCTTTCTCTCCTTTACTCCCCTTTGCACTCCCCTCTGCTCCTGCCTCCCTTGGCCCCCCGCTCGCCCTCTCCCATTCTCTTCTCCTCTCCCATTGTAACGATGAGGTCTCTAGAGTAGTCTGCTCTATGAAAGTCTCCTCCAAACAGGTGCTCCACTGCTCTTCCAGAACTAGTAAGGACAATATCTCCTCTCTTGCCCCTGCTTGGCTGACTTCTGTAATCATTCCTTTGCCACTGGTTCTTTCCCACATGCCCTGAAGTACTCCCTTGTGCAGTCTCTCCTAAAAAGCTGTATACTGATCCTTCCTGCCCAGCTAATTATTACCCTGTCACCATCAGCCCTTTCTTGGGCAAAATCCTGGAAAAGTTGGTCATCCCCCAACTGACCCACCACACTAAATCTGTTGGCTGTCTCCATGACCACCAGTCTGGCTTTAGAGCAGCCAGAGGCACGGAAACTGCTCTCCTGAACACCAGTGAAGACCTGCTCTCAAATCTTGATTCCAACTCTCCCACTGTTCTAATCCTCCTCGATCTTTCCTCTGCCTTTGACATGGTCAATCATGCCATCCTCATAAATCGTATACATGATACCTTAGGCACATTGGACTGGCCACTGGCCTGGCTGACCTCTTTCCTTTCTAACTGACATTCCAAGAGCAATTGGGCCCTTTCCTCTCCCACACCTCACTCTCTATCTGTGACGTTCCTCAGTGATCTATCCTATCACTGTGGCTCTTCAACATTTACCTTGCCCCTCTGGCCACTTTGATCTCAACTTTCTCTCCTCACTTCCAGTGCTATGCTGATGACACACAGCTCTTCTTTAAGCTTCCCTCCTCTACCTCCTCTTCCTCCTCTCTCATACCTGACTGCCTGACTGCTATTCAGCCATGGTGTTCTGCTAATTATGCCTTAATGCCAATAAGACTGAGATCCTTCTCATTGAGACATGTGCTCCTTGTTTCCCTCCCACTCTCTGGTCACCCTCCTTGGGCCCCCTCCTCTCACCCGCTTGTGAGACAAAAAGCCTCTGGGTAATCTTCCGCTCCTCTCTCTCTTTCCCCCCTCAAGTCATGGACCTTGCCAAGAAGTCCAACTTTCTGCTCCACTTCCTAAGAGGCAGTCTCCCTTTCCTCACCTTTCCCCAGAAGCTCAATGTCTCCAGAGCCCTGGTTCTCTCTAGGCTGGACGACTGCAACAACCTCTTTGTCAGGCTGCCTCTTTCCTACATTCACCCTCTTCAACTAATCCAGAATAATGCTGCAAGACTTATCCTTTGCCTCAAGCCCAGGGACTGCATCACTCCAGCCCTAAATTCTCTCCACTGGCTCCCAGCGGCTGCAAGTATCAAATTCAAGACCTTCTGCATCATTCACAAGGCTTTCTGTGGCCTGGGACACAGCTACATCCAACTGTCTCTCTGAAAATACCTCCCTGCTAGATTCCTTTGGTTCTCTAGCTCTATCTCACTGCATATCAGACGTTTTTCCAAGCAGACAGTGGGGGTAGATCTCTTTCTTTGGCAGGAGCCTCACTCTTGAATGGCCTTTCTGCCCCTCTCAGACTTGAGCCTGATCTCCTTAAATTCCGGAAACCTCTCAAGACTTTACTTTTCACCTCCTCCTTCCCTCTCCTCCTTCATTGCTAATCTGTTCTCCCTGCTGCTGTGATTGGTGCCTGGACCCATATGTGCCTTACTAGGACCAGGCCCGCCTTGTCCAGTCCAACCCAGTACCCCTTACCAGGACTTGCCCACAGCCACCCCTCCCTGACTAGCCTGAATCTGGTCCACCCCTTCCCCGCACTATCTGACCCCGGCTCCCCCTGGCACTTGCCCTCCTGGGCTCCCCTTTGCACTTGCCCAGCTCCTGGGTCACCTGCCTTCCTGCACTTCTCCCTCCCCCTTCCCTCACCCCAGCCTTTCTGCCCTGACCTGCCCCCTCCCAACTGTACTTATCATCATTGCACTTGCACGATCCTAATGTCACAAGGCCTAGTCGGACCGTTTTGCCTTACTGTTACTGTTTTTTTCTCTCCTCTACCCCTCCCCATTGTCTTTTGGCACCTTGAAACACTTGTGTATAGACACCATACAAATGTCCAATAAATAAATACAATGCATTTATTTATTGATATTGATAGTGATATTTTATTTCTATCACGCTCGTACAGAAGTGTTTCAGAGCGCGACAAGGCAAGGGAGGGGTACAGGGGAGAACAAAACAGCGATCTTACTAGGCCCAGTGACATTGAGAACACGCAAGTGCATGGGAGAGGGGAGGGGAAAAGTGCATGGAAGGGGGAGAAGTGGAAAGTGCGAAGCAGAGGAGAAACAGATAAATAACAATAAATAAATAATGAAGGCAACAAACAGTAGTAGTGTAGACAGCAATTTGCAAGTGTTAGGTTTAAGGCAGCAGACAGGGTAGGTCTGATAAGTGCAGGAAGAAAAAGGGGGGTGGCTATATGGGTACAGACCCAGTGCAAGGGGTGCCCCGGACGCAGTGCGGAAGGGTGGCAGGTTGAGCAGGTACCTGGGCCTGGAGGACAGAGGGTGGCCAGGTGCACAGTGCCAAGAGAGGCCAGATCAGAAGGGGAGAGGGGGAGTGAAGGCAGAAGAAAAGAGGAAGGTCTTGAGGTGCTTCCGGAACCAGAGATGGTTCTCCTCAAGTTTTAGAGTGGCAGGGAGGCTGTTCCAGAGGGAGGCCCCAGCCGAAGACAGAAATCTACCCCCAGCTCGTTTCTTTTGAAAACGACTGACCCTGAGGGAGTTGGAGGTAGAGGAGCAAATAGCTCGATAGGGGAGGTATTTGCAGAGGGATAGCTGAAGGTATTTTGGATATACAAACAAAATGCTATCGTACAAACATAGCCTTTTTTAGAATTTCAGCCAAGGTGCTCCATCAAGAAGATTTTTTATCGTACTCTAAAAGCAAAAGGGTCCCACAATACGGATTCCTTTTAAAGTGCTAACTTCTACGGATTGGGTTACAAAGTGCTCAAGTGCAAGGAATTAAAAAATGCTACAACAGATAGTCCATCGATTTCTTTTCACTACAGATTTTCAACACATGCTGTTTATAGTTCGAGTTAATTGTATAGACCAATTTCTTAAAATAAGCCAATCTTGGTGCCTCCGGATGTAGGCCCTCCCAAAGCAAGTGCCCTGTGGTTTCAATTGAGTCCTTGTCCTTACAGAATCTACTTGTATCGTCCACCATAGGGAGGATAGCTCAGCAGCAACATGCTCGCCTTGGAAGCAAGGCGACACAGAGAAACACAGGTTCGAACCCTGTGTACGCGCTTAGAAACCTCTGGGTATTAAGTGTGTTATAAATAACCTATCATATCACCATAAACATCTTCACCCTCCTTAACAACACCTCCTTTGTTAACAATAGATTCCATCGAAATCACATTATAATTGCTCTATAAGAAAGATTGGGGAACAAGGTCTGATATATCGGACAGATGTCCGCATGAAAGCCATCATCTGATTCTGACCCAGCAATTAATGCCTAGGATCCCTTTAAATGCTGAAAGCTTTTAGCACCTGCTATAAGATGGCAGATTCCCTAAGAATTCGTGCAAATGCTTCCTGCTGTGCTTCCATTTCTGAAGGCATTTACGCCTCTTTAAACTGTGAACATCAAACAACGCATATAAACCAGGGACTCCCAGATTCATTTGCATTGTTTGCATGTCCGAGTGCAAACCACAACAAATGGAAAGGGAGAAATGCAGTGCATCTAAGTGCGCACATTACTGGTCTCTTCTGTGCACTATGCCCTTTTTTTGCGAAATTACCCCAATGAGATATACATTTTAATAGAATATAATTAACATATGCTGGTTTCTATTCGGCCCTATTAATGTTTAACTCACTTTTGAGTAACTAAATCATGCACCTCCCACCTTTTATATGCCCATGCAAGGTTATTTAAACACTGCAATTATATGCACCATTTTACAGCTGTTACCATCAATGGTCAATTATTACCACTGCTGCAGTGCTTGGCAAGTGCCTTTCGCATGCCAACACAAAAGCCAAAACTATTGGCATTGCCAATGCTTGTTCTATGTGCCACTGGCCGTGTCCATTGTATTTGTTCCCTCGATATATTTATTTTACACCCACTTTCCATGTCTTTCGGGCCCACTTGCCAGTGCCATCGGCCCTGGCAAGTGAGCACGCCCTTTGGCTGTGCTCCCTCCATATTTTAACACACTACTGCTCCACTAGCAATGGCCTTTGGCCATGGCCACTGCACATGTTCCCCCTCTCTTTTCGGCCTGCTAGCCAGGGATGAGCACGGCCTTCGGCCATGCCCACTGTATGTTTTACAACATTACCAGGCCACTAGCCATGGGATATGTTCTCTCTATATGTTTATTTGACACCCACTAGGTGGCCACTGCATTTGGCCGGTTCCATGTAATAATGTCGCCACAAAAATCTCGCCATGCAAAAAAATCACCGAAAATGGCCGTTTTCTGTGGCGACATTATTGCAACCCCCATATTTTTTTTTGTTTTTACATTTTTTTTTTGCCCCTGTCCCCACATATATGGTCACCCATATAATATTGCGGCGACCTTTTCCCGGCGATATTATTTACGGCGACCATATATATGGGGATAATATTACCTGATACCATTTGGCCTTCGGTCCTGGCTAGTGAGCATGGCCTTTGGCTGTGGTCAAGTGTCACAGCGAGTAGAGCGCTTGCTTTGACATTCGAATCCCGGCAGGACCAAACTCAGCCTTTCATCCTTCTGAGGTCGATAAATGAGCACCACACACCATGGGTAATAATAAGCAGTGCTCATATACCTGAGGGTTCGTAGGGCTATATAAATGCGAAATTATTATTATTATTATTATTATTATATTTGAAAACACTACTGGGCTACTAGCCATGGCCTTCAGCTGTGGCCACTGCACATGTTCCCCCTCTCTTTTAAGCCCCCTAACAGGGCCTACGGCCATGCCCACTGTACATTTTAGAACACTACCAAGCCACTAGCCACTGCCTTTGGCCGTGCCCACTGTATTTGTTCCCCAATATGTTTGTTTTACACTGACTTGGTGGCCATGGCCTCCACTATCCAGTTTTTTGAGGATTTTAAAACACTACCGGGCCTCTAGCCATGGCCATCGGCGGTGGCCACTGCACATGGTCCCCCTCACTTTTGAGCCCACTAGCCAGGGCCTTTGGTCCAGGACAGTGGGCATGGCCTTTGGCCGTGCACACTTTATATTTTACAACACTACCAAGTCACTAGGTGTACCTGTGTCCACTGTATTTGTTTGCCCAATATGTTTGTTTTACACCCACTAGGTGGAAACGACCTTTGGCTGTGGCCACTATCGATGTCTGTCGGGCCCACTATCAGCCCAGTCTTTGGCCAGGTGCACTCTTTATTATAAAACACTACTGGGCCACCAGCCATTGCCATGATAGTGGCCATAGCCAATGGACGTGCCCACCTACTGGGTGCAAAAGAAACATATTGGGGGAACACATACAGTGGCCATGGCTAGTGGCCCGGTAATGTTTTAAAATATACAGTGGGCATGGCCGATGGTCCTGGCTAGTGGGTCCAAAGACATGTATAGTGGCCACGGCCAAAAGCCGTGGCCTCCTACTGGGTTCAAAAGAAACATATTGGGGGAACATGTACAGTGGCCACAGCAGAAGACCACGGCTAGTGGCCAAGTATTGTTTTAAAATGTACAGTGGGCTTGAAAAATATGTATAGTGGCCACAGCTCAAGGCTGTGGCCACCCAGAGGGTCCAAAAGAAGCCTATTGGGGGAACATGTACATTGGACATGGCCAAAGGCCAAGGCTAGTAGCCCGGTAGTGTTTTAAAATATACAATGGCCACGGCCAAAGGCTGTGCACACTGGATAGAGGTGAAGGGCATAGTGCTTACCAGAAGGATGCAACCATGTACACCTGAATCCAATCAGCCTCCTTGATGATTGCTGAGGCCTGATTTCACGCTAGGAGGAGAAGATCTTTGGACTGTAGATAATATTGCAGCTGGGACCAATAGTTGCACCCCGGCCACCCCTCCTTTTGATTCCACATGCAACTGGAGACTGGGGCTCCAGAGGGACTGCACCCGGGCTACACATGCCTGACCTTGGAGTGCCATATTGTTGGTAATTCCCCCACCCTCCTCACCACAAAGGGCTGACGTTGAAAATTGGGGGAGAGTTGGATCATGGCTGGCTATACACTACAGATAACAATTCCCTGCTGCTTCAGCCTGGTACTTACCAGAGGAATTCAACCCTGTACACCTGAATCCAATCAGGCGCCCTAATGATGACTGAGGCACGAAAGTGCACTAGGAGGAGAAGATCTTTGGACTGTTGAGCAGATTACAGCTAGGACCCAGAGTTGCGCCCCTGCCACCTCTCTTTTTGCTTTCACATGTAACTGGAGACTGGGACTCTGGTGGGCTGCACCCGGGCTACAAATGGGTGACACTGACTGTGCTCACAGTCCAGGGCCAAAGAACCCGGCTAGAGTGTCATGATCTCTGCTTCCAAAAGGTCAGGGTTTTCCCAACTCCCTTGGAAGCAGATCCATAACCCAGGTTCCGAGTGCCAACCAGTCCCAATTGGGACCTTTTGGACCCAGTCCTGGCGCCAGTGGCACCAGGCTCATAAATATGCCCAGTCCCAGCGCTGGAAGCGCCGGGCTCATAATGCTTGGGTGGACTTACCTGCAGCAGACCATGCTGCTTACTTGCCTGCCAGTTGAGCCTCTGATCCTCTTCTGTTTGGAACTACTTTTCCTGTTGGGTGGGGCAGGAGCCACTCCCTAGGTTCAGAACACTGGAACTCTTCTGGAAAGCAGGAACTCTTTTCTTACCTAGGCGTGGCTGTGGAAGGAGACACCTAAGCACTACAGGAGGCTATTTAAACCACACCCGATGGATGAATCTTGCTTTGCGTTATTCTGCATCCTCTGCAGCAGAACGCTCATCGTGTCTTCTGCATCTGATCCTGGGCCTAAGGAAAAAGGCTTACCATCCTGAATCCAGTCTTCAGCAACACCTATAAAGACAAGAAAGAACAGGTTAGCATTACGGTCTTCAGTGACAGCGCTTCACTTACCTGGTCCATCGGCTGTCACCAACGCCTCGCGCTGCATTCCGGCATCTGAAAGACAAAGGCTTACCTACTCTTCGTGCACTCCGGAGGTCTTCGCACTGCATTCCGGCATCTGAAAGACAAAAGCTTACCAGCTCTTCGCACGCTCCGGAGGCCTTCGGCGCTGCATCCCGCATCTGAAAGACAAAACAAAGTGCGTTTAAAGACATTGGAGAACTTTAATACTCACGTGCCATTACTCCTTTCCACATCTAACCCAGTGGGTATTCCGGCACCCTGCAGCCGCTCCGAACTTGTACCTGCAAAATAAAAAGACAGTTAGAGCGCATCGTGAAGCAGGCAACAAGCGCTTACTTACGTGCTTCCAGGCGCTTCCATTCATCACACGGGCTCCATCTTCAACTCACTTCAGCCCGTCATCCGCCATCGCCGGATCCCTGCAAAAACAAGAGACATCATTACTAAAGACTTTTAAAGACATTAGAATTACTCGAAACTTACCGTTCGTGCAGTAAACGACGGACAGCAGTCCTCTGAAGTCAAGAGGCCTGCTCCCCTTATCCAGTGAAGAAACTGGTTACAGCACCCTGCCCCGAGGCAGATGGAGAGCATGGCGTTCACTTACCTAAGGTGAGAGCGTTAACCTTTGGGGTTCTACAGGAGAAGAGAAAGGGAAGAAGAGAGAGACATTCAATAACCCAGTTCATTAATCCCATATTTTCTATCTGCAGACATCTTACCCTTCGAGTCAGACATACAGTGCACAGAGGTCCAGCCCAAAGAGCCAGCCGTGTGTTACACATCACCTTTGAAGATACGGTATACGCCCAGTCAAGACCGGCGCCTCTACGGGAATCAGGTGAGCGTTACAGAACGCAAAGCCTACCGCAAAACTCCCGTCCAGGCGCTATGGAAACCTCGGATACCGACCAGCTAGCCCAGTTACTTGGGGAACTAAGGGCAGAAGTGCATGCAGCCCGTCAGGAAACGAACGCTCTAAGAAGGGAACAGATTATTTCCAAGGAGCGAACAGATGATCTCGCTAGACAATCGCTACAGTCACAAGCCGGACAGACCCCGTTACCCGCCTCTGGGGGAAATCTTCCTTCTACATCCTCTATGAATCCAGTGCAGATCAACCTACCTGGGAATGTACCTCTGGCTCCGCCCGAACGATTTTCTGGTGACCCAAAGAGGTTTGCAGTATTTATCAATCAGTGCCGGTTGCATTTCTTATGCCGGCCAGCAGCCTTTCCAACTGATCAAGCTAAAGTAGCTTTCGTGCTTTCGTACCTTAGTGGCAATGCGGCAGACTGGTCGATCCCTCTAGTAAATCAAGATGATCCGGTCCTCCATGATTTTCAAGTTTTTCAGCTCAGTATGGAAAAACTGTTCGCAAGACATTCACAGGGGCAGGCCTTGGACAATGAGCTTCTTTCGTTGCGACAAGGTAATCAAGACCTTTTGGCTTATATTGCGTCTTTCAACAGACTGATAGTGGAAACTCAATGGCCTGAGGACAAAAGGATTACGCTGTTTGATAGAGGTCTACGTGGAGAGCTCAAAGATGTGTTAGCCCAAGTAGTGAATCCCCCACAAGATTGTTCGGACTATATAGACTTAGTCGTTCAAATAGATCACAGGCTGCAGAACAGGAAGGCCGATCGTTCCAAGTTTGATGCTCGAGTATTTTCCAAACCGCCAACTCCTTCCAAAGGAGTAGACTCCGGGGAACCCATGCAAATAGGGGGCCTGAAAGGTCCTCTAACACAAAAGGAGCGGGAAAGGAGAAAACAGTTGCAATTATGCCTCTATTGCGGAAACTCAGGGCACTTTCTTCGAGACTGTCCGGTGAAACCTGCCAAGAAGGCAGTAGGAGCTGCAGTTACCAAAGTTACAAACTCTGAGCAGGGAAACGACCTCGCCCGACAAGAATAGAGGTCCTCTTGCCGAGCGTGAAAACCAGTTCCGTGACCTCGCATTTCGTGATACCTATGGTCCTCATTAGCCCTGATAATCCGGATCGATTACATGCAATTGAAGCTTACATCGACAGCGGTGCCATCGGCAATTATGTGGATCATGAAATGGTTTTGAGGATGAATCTAACTCTTTGTCCCAAGGCTGTAAAGGACGTCATTACACGGTGGATGGAACGGAGATAGCCTCCGGACCAGTAACGCATACCACTCAAGAAGTGACGCTAGTAAGTCAAGATGGACACCATGAGAAGATCGTGTTCGATGTGATCAAGGCTCCTCAGTTTCAGATTATTCTAGGAATACCTTGGTTAGAGAAACACAATCCTCTGATCGATTGGCGAGCAAGAACGGTCCAGTTTCCAGAATGTGTCTCTACTTGTCACCCTCCACCTGGTGTTGCACTGGCAGCAATTTCTTCAGAGACTCCCCAGTTACCTCCCGAATACCTATAATACAAAGATGTTTTCCGGAAGGACCAGGCTAACTCTCTACCTCCTCATAGGTCTTATGACTGCCAGATAGACCTGATACCTGGATCTACTCCTCCTTGTAGTAGAATTTATGCCCTCACCGAGCCTGAGAACCTTCACCTTCGACAATACCTGGATCAATACCTGGCAAATGGGTTTATTCGTCCTTCCAAGTCTCCTGCTTCTTCAGCTTTGTTCTTCGTTCCAAAAAAGGAAGGAGACCTTAGAACTTGTATAGATTATCGCTCCCTGAACCAGATCACCGTCAAGAATAGATATCCGTTACCTTTGATCCCTGAACTCCTGGACCAAGTCAGAAAAGCATGCATATATACAAAGCTGGATCTTAGAGGAGCCTACCACTTGGTACGAGTAAAAGAGGGCAATGAATGGAAGACGGCCTTCCGCACCAAATATGGGCTATTTGAATATCAGGTCATGCCCTTCGGACTTTGCAATGCCTCGGCCGCCTTTCAATATTTTATGAACGATGTCCTCAGAGAGCTCATAGATGTGTGTGTTGTTGTTTACATTGACGACATCCTCGTTTATTCTTCATCGGAATCTGAACATCGGAAACACGTGAAAATGGTCCTCGAAAGATTGCGTCAACACAAACTTTTCGCTAAGTTGGAAAAATGTGTTTTCAACGTGACTGAAGTTGAATTCTTGGGATTCATATTATCACCTGGCGGAGTGCGTATGGATTCAAAGAAGGTCGATGCAGTTCTCAAATGGCCATCACCATCCTCCGTAAAAGGTGTGCAAAGCATGTTAGGCTTCGCTAACTTTTACCGCAGGTTTATCCCCGAATTTTCTCGAATAGTCCAGCCCATCACTGCTTTGTTAAAGAAAAACAAACGTTTTGAATGGTCTATCGAGGCGGAACAAGCTTTCCAGGATTTGAAGACTAAATTTATCTCTGCACCAATCTTAAAACACCCTCGCCCCGAACTCCCCTACATCGTGGAAACTGATGCTTCAAGCCTTGCCATGGGGGCAGTTCTATCACAAAAGGACCCGTTAACCAATCAGTTGCATCCCGTGTCATTTTGGTCCCGCAAATTCTCGCCTCCTGAAATCAATTACACGATTACTGACAAGGAACTTCTGGCTATCAAGTCTGCCTTTAAGGCTTGGCGGCATTATCTGCTGGGGGCCCGACACACCGTTACTGTGATTACGGATCACCGAAACCTGCAATATTTGAAAACCGCAAAAGCCCAATCCTCTAGACAACTCCGTTGGGCATTATTCTTTGCCGAGTTTGACTTCATAATTACCTATCGACCTGGTACAAAAAACGGTAAAGCTGATGCCATTTCTCGGATGGGAGTGGAAGAACACTTGATCAACCCTAAACCTGTACCAATCATTCCCGAACAAAGAATTCTGGGTGTAATCGCCACACAATCCATAGAGGAAGTTAAGGATAAAGCCAGGCAACTTGTAACTCCAGCAGACATACAGAATTGGCATCTGCAGGGAAAGGACTTTGCAGTAAAGGACAACTTATTGTATTTCCAAGAACGATTATACCTGCCCAGCACAGATTTACAGAAAAAAGTAATCTCTTGTTATCACAATTCTTTAATGGAAGGACATCCCGGTATGGCCAAGACCTCAGAAAAGATCAAGCGCTACTTCTGGTGGCCGTCTTGGAAAAAAGATATCAGAGACTTTATAATGTCCTGTGGAGTATGCGCCCAAAACAAGAGTCAAAAGGAAAGACCAGCAGGCCTCTTACGCCCTATTGACATCCCACCTCGCCCTTGGCATACGCTTTCTATGGACTTCATCACCGATCTACCTCCATGCTCCGGATATAATACGATTCTAGTAATCGTGGACTTATTCTCCAAGATGGCGCATTTCATTCCGCTCAAAGGCTTGCCAACAGCAGCAACTCTGGCCCGAGAATTTCTCGAAAACATCGTCCGACTGCACGGTTTTCCTTCGGTTCTAATTTCGGATCGAGGTAGTCAATTTATTTCTCATTTTTGGCGAAGTTGCTGTCGGTCGGCTCAAATTGATGTGAGACTATCGACCAGTCACCACCCTCAGACCGACGGACAAACCGAGAGGACCAATCAAACTCTGGAACAGTATTTACGCTGCATGCTGCAACAAACTGAAAAAACTTGGAAAGACATCCTTTGGATAGCCGAATATGCCTACAATAACTCTGTCCATTCGGGAACTGGGAAAACCCCGTTTTTTCTTTTATACGGCAGTCACCCTCGAACCTCGGAGTTGGATCCCCTCCAAGATCTTGAAACACCAGCAGTAGACTACCTGCATTCTACAATCACCCAAGCCTTTAAGGAAGCTGTTTCTCACCTTCAAAGGGCTAAAGAACAATACAAGAAAGGAGCAGATCAACATCGGAAGGAAGCCCCTCAATATCAAGTAGGGGATCAAGTCTGGTTATCCACCAAATATCTACCTCTAAAAGGGCCACGCACATTCAACCCAAGATACCTTGGTCCCTATTCCATCACTACCATAGTAAACCCAGTAGCGGTCAAGTTGGACTTGCCCCCGCACATGAAGATACATCCGGTCTTCCACGTCTCTCTATTAAAACCTGTGCAACCTCAAACCCGACTAACTAAATCTCCAAAACCCATCCTAGTTGATGGAGAACTCGAGTTTGAAGTCAAAAGCATTCTGGACTCCAAGATCTCCAAATCTAAACTATTTTACCTAATTGACTGGAAAGGCTACGGCCCCCAAGAGAGATCCTGGGAACCTGCTGAATATGTCCACGCTCCTCGCCTAATAAAAAGATTTCACCGAACATTTCCTGACAAGCCAAAACCCCCGGAGAAGCCCGGTTTGGGAGGGGCCTTGAGGGGGGGTACTGTCATGATCTCTGCTTCCAAAAGGTCAGGGTTTTCCCAACTCCCTTGGAAGCAGATCCATAACCCAGGTTCCGAGTGCCAACCAGTCCCAATTGGGACCTTTTGGACCCAGTCCTGGCGCCAGTGGCACCAGGCTCATAAATATGCCCAGTCCCAGCGCTGGAAGCGCCGGGCTCATAATGCTTGGGTGGACTTACCTGCAGCAGACCATGCTGCTTACTTGCCTGCCAGTTGAGCCTCTGATCCTCTTCTGTTTGGAACTACTTTTCCTGTTGGGTGGGGCAGGAGCCACTCCCTAGGTTCAGAACACTGGAACTCTTCTGGAAAGCAGGAACTCTTTTCTTACCTAGGCGTGGCTGTGGAAGGAGACACCTAAGCACTACAGGAGGCTATTTAAACCACACCCGATGGATGAATCTTGCTTTGCGTTATTCTGCATCCTCTGCAGCAGAACGCTCATCGTGTCTTCTGCATCTGATCCTGGGCCTAAGGAAAAAGGCTTACCATCCTGAATCCAGTCTTCAGCAACACCTATAAAGACAAGAAAGAACAGGTTAGCATTACGGTCTTCAGTGACAGCGCTTCACTTACCTGGTCCATCGGCTGTCACCAACGCCTCGCGCTGCATTCCGGCATCTGAAAGACAAAGGCTTACCTACTCTTCGTGCACTCCGGAGGTCTTCGCACTGCATTCCGGCATCTGAAAGACAAAAGCTTACCAGCTCTTCGCACGCTCCGGAGGCCTTTGGCGCTGCATCCCGCATCTGAAAGACAAAACAAGGTGCGTTTAAAGACATTGGAGAACTTTAATACTCACGTGCCATTACTCCTTTCCACATCTAACCCAGTGGGTATTCCGGCACCCTGCAGCCGCTCCGAACTTGTACCTGCAAAATAAAAAGACAGTTAGAGCGCATCGTGAAGCAGGCAACAAGCGCTTACTTACGTGCTTCCAGGCGCTTCCATTCATCACACGGGCTCCATCTTCAACTCACTTCAGCCCGTCATCCGCCATCGCCGGAACCCTGCAAAAACAAGAGACATCATTACTAAAGACTTTTAAAGACATTAGAATTACTCGAAACTTACCGTTCGTGCAGTAAACGACGGACAGCAGTCCTCTGAAGTCAAGAGGCCTGCTCCCCTTATCCAGTGAAGAAACTGGTTACAGCACCCTGCCCCGAGGCAGATGGAGAGCATGGCGTTCACTTACCTAAGGTGAGAGCGTTAACCTTTGGGGTTCTACAGGAGAAGAGAAAGGGAAGAAGAGAGAGACATTCAATAACCCAGTTCATTAATCCCATATTTTCTATCTGCAGACATCTTACCCTTTGAGTCAGACATACAGTGCACAGAGGTCCAGCCCAAAGAGCCAGCCGTGTGTTACACATCACCTTTGAAGATACGGTATACGCCCAGTCAAGACCGGCGCCTCTACGGGAATCAGGTGACCGTTACATAGAGAGCCCAAAACACATGTATAGCAGCCATGGCCGAACACCATGGCTAGTGGCCCTCAAAAAGCTATGGTATAATAAAGCCCTTCAAATTCACTGAAAAAACATTAGTATAAGTTTATTTAAGTTGACCTGATTTATCACAACAAAACCCTTCAAATTCAGCAGATGTGGGAAGTCATGAGTAGCTTAACTTGGTGTGTTCCCGTTGCAAAACCCATGAGCACCTAACTATTATAAGAGAAGGGATTCACTATGACATGCAAAATGGCATTATGGGGTACATAGAATCATGCGTGACATCAACGGGAGCGCGCAGAGTTAAGCTGGTCATGATTTCCCCCATCTGCAGAATTTCAAGGGTTTTGTTGTGATAAATATGGCCAATTTAACTAAACTTTAACTAAAGTTTTTTCAGTGAATATAAACATATATTTTTGCTAGGGCTTAGTTGTATATTAATGCCGGTTGTACAAGCCGTATACTTCCTATTGTCGACATATGGTACTATACAAAATAACTAATAATATAGTAACAACGCTGTGGCAAGTTATATTTGCATGTTTTCATTTGTTCTTGTCAAATGAAATGATTAAGTCAGGATTTAGGCTAATATACATGTTCTGGTACAACAACCTTCTATTCCCTAATATAAAGCCTGGTGCTTCTACTGCCGGTCCCGGCTCTATCAGAACTTTTGCTTCCGCAAACGTGACACATGGAGCATTCATAGCTACTAACACCAACAGTAGCCAAAAGATTTCCTTTCTTTGCTCTGCTACATGGAAAAAACAGCCGTCATCCTTTTCTTTCGGAATCATCATCTTCACCCCTTTCTTCAGACTAGGGGCGCTTTCCAGGGGACTCCATTCCAGTTCTGCCTGAGACTCACACTCTTGAGTCCAGCAATGAGTTTCACACCCTGGGCTCCAGCTAAAGTTCAAACCCTTGCTAAAATATGAATGCTGAAATGTTGAGTCTAAATGTTGAAACGCAGAGTCCACAATCCTACACTAGGGAGAAATGTGGTTTAAAATTATTCATTTGAACCAGGGGTGAACTGGGAACTACAAGGGGCTCTGGAAATAATTTTCAAAGTGGCCCCATGTTACACATTCTCAGCAAGCCCAATCATTTCACAATGAGACTATGTGGAAATAAAATAGGTTAAAACACAAAAGGCTCATGGTGCAGAGGCGTACTGGGAAATCTCCAAAGTTCCTTATAGGCCAGTCCACCCCTGATTCCCAATTTTCGTGGAGGCAGAACCCCGAAGTCCCACTTAGAGGGATTAGGCTTGCTTGCTACTCTTGCTTGCACAGTGCAATTTAGGGCCATTTGAAACACATTCCCAGGGTAACTTTGGGTTCCCAGTTGCACCTTGACAATAACAAAGAGGGACTGTAAACGTTACCTGTTCTGGGGTGGGCTTAGGGGGAAGCAGATTTGAAACGTTACTAGGCCCCATTACAGAAGACAATAACAACCTGTTCCAGCAGCCATATTCTGCATACCGCTGGCGGCAATGTTGAATTATATGTGCCAGGATACATCTGGGGTATATCTGCTATTTCATTTACCTCTGCACCGGTAATGACACATGTTAAGCTTTGGGCAACTTTTCTTCACAGCAGAAGCGAGGGCACAGTAAGAGCATTTTGTAAAGGATACCACTTCATCACAGGCAGGCAAGAAAGGAACTGTAAACAAGCAACAGGATATTGCAAGGGATCACCTCTGCTATTTCAGGCTGAGGTGCATGTCAGAACAGAGGCCCCTTGCTGCTATCTCGTTTCAAGGATTTCCAGTCTCAGCTGCAGAAAGTAAGACAGGCTGTGCTTTGGCACGTGGGTAAAACCATGCAGGTCGAGAGCAACATAGCCCTAATGCTGAATATATTCCTGTATCACCATGAATGGTGTTTCATTAATATACATTCCTGTATTAGTCAGGCTAAAAGATCGCGTATTCTCTATGGGTCACTGCTGAGGGAATTCATGAGTTTTCAATTATTTGAGACTTGCTGTGAGCACCATGAGAACTCATTATAAAAGGAAGATTGGGCAGGGCTTCAGGATATGTGACCAGGCACTCCATGGCTTCTTGCTCAGTCCTGGAGCATATCATGCCATGTTCTTTCTGGAGAGGGGCGCCTGCTACCTTTTTAGAAAATTGGAAAAGGACCCTACACTGGATCATAAATGGAGGGAAAAGACTTTGGGGTTAGTAAAAGAAGAAATCCGGCATTGGCAGAAATGAAATACCCCTTCAGATTGTAAGTCTCAAAGAACTTGACAGTTTCATGCCACGCATAGCTGAGTTTTGTCCTGATCTCTTTTTTTTACCCATTTCGAGGGGGCCAGTGTCACGAAATAAACCCTCCCCCTGTAACAAAGTCTACCCCGGGAGACATTATTGTCAAATAAAGTCTCCCAGGGAGAATGTATTCTGAAATGGGATCTCCCCCTGTGAAATAAATTATCCCCCATGACAAGGAATTCATTTCCTCTGGTTTCGCAGGGGCGAATGTATTTCGCGACACCAGCATTCCAATGCATTTCTGCTGTATTCTCAGATGTTTTTCATTTTTGGGGATTTCTCAATGTGTCCTTAGCATTTTGAGTCTGTAAAGCAGTGATCTTCAAACTGTTGTGACTCAACCCCCTTGGAGGCCATGGCGCCATCCCAGTGGTGTGCGAATCCCA
This sequence comes from Ambystoma mexicanum, assembly GCF_040938575.1. NCBI lineage: Eukaryota > Metazoa > Chordata > Amphibia > Caudata > Ambystomatidae > Ambystoma > Ambystoma mexicanum. The sequence goes on from NC_090932.1 coordinate 774,452,533, forward strand.
TGGTGTGCCTTCAGGATGACCTGTATATTAACTTATGCCAAGGTTCCGGTGCCCGTTCACAGTGAAGGGAGCCTCCAGCGAATGCCAAATTGATGGCCAAAAGCATAGATTTCATTGTTCTGGAATTCGGCATCAGTCTCGCCCCCGAAAGAGAGGCAAGCAACGACAATTGTGGCCCTTGCACATAGAGACAATAGGAGAAAACAAATTGAAAGGGGGACGGGACAGGGTTTAAGAAGAGCAGAATAGAAAAGAAGTGACACAGCGGCACCGGATATGACTCAATAACGCCCACTGAACCAAAGGCATAAAGGGAGATGCAAAACTTAAAAGGTGAAGGGATACAAGGGATGAGGGGGCGGGGTGTGTGTGTGTGTGAGAGAGAGAGAGAGAGAGAGAGAGACTGCCAGCCAGTTTGGGGCGGCTATCATGGCATAGACAGGGGACGCCCTGAGGGGGCGAGACCCACCAAAAATCTATAAATGCCCACTCAGTAGCGCTGTGTGGGCATTTACAGCTGTTAATGTCACTGCGGTTGGCCCAACTACATTAGGTTCAGGCCCCACATGTTAGACAATCCTGACTATGCTATGTCTGTGTGTGTGTAGAGAGATACACACAGAGAGGTAGAGAGGCGTACAGAGAGGGAGAGGCTTAAAGAAAGCAATCGTTGTAGAGAGTGAAGCATACAAAGTGAGTGAGGTCGATGCATGTAGCGAGATACGTACAGAGAGAGAGATAGCAGGGGTATGATGGGAACCATTTTACATTGTGTGAGGAAGCCAAATCACGCTAAGCAGAGTTTGCGGAATTATCCCAATAGAACATTTGGAAAAAAATGGGTCCAGATAGTGAATTTTAAAGGACATTTTTCCCTATATTTCACTGCAAAAGAGAGCAAGAGATACTGAGAGAGTGAGATACAGAAAATGAGATATATAGAGAGACAAAGGGAGAAGGTGAGAGAGAGAGAGAGATGAATGAATGAAATCGAACAGAAGGGAGAATAAGAACGATAAAGAAGACACATAATGAGAAGGAGAAAGTACACGGCGAGAGAATGTCAGTGAGAAAAGCAGAAGAATGAATGAGAGAAAGCCTGAGGGAGAGGACGCAGAGCTATAGAATTTGCACATTTGTATTTTTGTGTATTTTATTGGGGATTTATATAGCGCCTTAAGCCAAAGCGCTGTACATAAGATCATAAAAACAGTACAATAAAAGTGGGAAATACAAGTAACATGGGGCAATCAGCCTTGTTAATCAGATTGAAGAAGATGGGACTTCAGTGATATACATTGAGAATATAGAGAAATGCAACGAAGAGAAAGTGGGAGGGCATTCCAGTGCAAAGGAGCCAAGAAAGAAAAAGAACGGAAACGTGATTGAGCACAAGGAGGACGAGAGACAACAAGAAGAAATTGAGAGCAAGAGCAGAGAGGACGAGATGCAGAATAAAACGAAACAAGGGAGGAAAGATAGATAGGTGCAGGTCCGTCTAGACATTTAAAGACAAGGCACAGAAAATTAAATTTAAGTTGGGACTGAAATGGAAGCCAGCCAAGAGTAAGAAGAAACAAAGCAATAGAGTCACAGGGAGTAAGAGGGTAGAGAAGACGAATGGAGGCATTGAACACAGATTTCTGAGGGGCAAGGCGGGTCAGAGAGAAGCAGAACAATAAAAAAGTTGTGAGTGAACAATAAAAAAGTTGTGAGAATATATGTGAGGAAATCAGCAGTCCAGCAGCATCAGAAGTCAAGAAAAGGACAAGCTTTACAAATATTATATAGGTGAAAGTGACAGGCAGGTGAGGATACAGGGATGTGATACTTAAAGGATAGATCAGAGTCTAGATAATGTTTCAGTTGGTGAGCTGTGGGAGAAATAGGAAGCTGAGATGGAGGAAATAAAAAAAAGTAAGGAGGAAGAAGAGAGGGAATTGTATTAGCTGGGAAGAAATGTACCTCTGTTTTTGCAGCATTTAACACAAGAAAATGCTCCGACATCCAGGAGTTGATTGCTGATAAGCATATAGAAAGTTTATTATGAACTTCAGAAGTGAAAGATAAGAAGGACAGGAAGAGCTGAGTATCGTTTGCATAGAAATGGTGAGATAGACCAAAAGATTAAATAAGTTTATCCAGGGGAGAGGTATAGAGAGAAAAGGACCAATAACTGAGCCTTGAGGGACACCATGGACAAGTGGAAGTGTGTCAGGTGATGACCCTGTCAAGGAGACCGAGAATGGCCTCTGGGACAGGTATGAACTGAACCACAAAAGAACAGACCCATAGAACCCAAATGAGGAAAGAGAAGTCAGTAGTAGAGGGTGATCAACAGTGTAGAAAGCTGCAGATCAGTCAAGAAAAATAAGAAGAGATGAGTGTTTAGTGTGATGTGCAGAAAGTAACGAATTAAGAACAGAAAGAAGAGCAGTTTCGATAGTGTGGCAAGGCCGAAATCTGGACTGAAAGTGAGGGAGAATAGAATTTGCAGAAACAAAAGTACAGACTTGAGAGTAAACAAGGCATTCAAGTAATTTAGAGAGATAGGGAGAAGAGAGATAGGACAAAAATTAGAGGCATGTGAGGAATCGCAGTGGGTTTCTGGGTTTCTTTAGAATAGGAATAATAGAAGCATGCTTAAAAGTAAAGGGGAAGGCAGAGGTTGAGAGACAAATATTGAAAAAGGAAGTAAGATAGGAAACTAGAGAAGGATAGATTTTAGGAATGAGTATCAAGGGGATAGGGTCAAGCGGGGAAGAAGTAAGGTGCGCTAGAGACATTATAAGAGAAGTCTTGTCATTAGAAATAGAGGAGAAGCAAGACATTATACTAGTAGGAAGCAGAATAGGTGAACTAGTAGTGGATGTCAAGCTAGTTGACTCTATGGCAAAACAAAGAGAAGCCACCTTTGAGGAGAAAAACAGTGCAAAGTCAGAGACAGATAAAATAGAGTCAGTATAGTGATCATGTGTATGAGAAGATCATCCTGTCTAGCTTTTATGATTTTCAATCTGGGAGTTGTAGTTTCACTGGAATGAAACAACCTACTTGTGCATGGCATGGAGCAATTCAAGTGCTCTGGAGAAGGGGGTAGGAGAGACAAAATACACAACATTAGGGGAAAGAGAGTAGACAACAAAGAGGAGAAGACACATAATAGGGGGCAGAGAGAAGAGAGACCAAAAGTGAATGAAAGGGACATACCATGAGAGAGAGGAAGAAAGATGATGAGGGAGAAAGATCCAAGAGTCTGAGCAGGAGAGAGAGTGAGTTAAGAGACAGCATGGGAGAAACAGGAGAACCAAAAGACTGCATGACTGGTAGAGCAGAGAATGGGTGCATGGCAGGCAAGAGACAAAATAAAATCTAAAGACAGTAAATGAGTAAAAAGAGTGATGCAGAAAGCATAGGAAGCAGTGAAGAAGACAAAGAGAAGACAACATAGGAATTGAATGAAGGGGCGACATGACTGAGGAAATATCAGAACACAAAAGGGAGTGTGAATGAGTGAGTTAGAGACCGGGCAGCTGAACGAGAGGGAAGGGAGACAGATCTGGGGAGGAACAGAAAGAAAAGGAAGGGAGTGTTACAATTTCAGAGATGGGCGAGATGATGGTGAAATGATGGCAGTGCAAATTATGAATCCAGAAAATGACAGAGATATTGTGTGTGAGTCTGTATCACACTGTGTAAATTTCATCCTCGGTGATCAGTCTTTTGATCCTGTAAATGTTGGATATATGCTACCTCCTTTGATGAAACCATCTGGGACAATAGGCTTCCTGAGCAGGCTTCAAAAACCTTCCATCCTAAATACAGCAGAACCATACTTCACCATTCGTATGGTATCATTTTAACTGTTATGTATGTTCACCCTCCGAGCAAACCACATGTCACCTGCAGGCTCTAATTAGATACCACTCAAAAACAATCAAGTTTAGAGTGGGTGAAGGTAACATCATCGCATACCATCACCCAAAACACCCCCTGTGACCTGATGTAAGGGGTCACTGGACATACCACACCCTTTCCTCACTGTGTGCTTGCCAATCACATAACCAGGAATGGGGGATTGAGCCCAGTTTAAAAGAAATTTGTTCTAGGGAGGCTTGGCATAAAAAAAGTGTAAAGACCACTGTTCTAAATCCTTACACAGAACAACCATTTCTGCGGCTTTGGTTTGAATATCATTTTCTGTACCCATTTAGAAGGATGACATTTATGCATGTATGAGATTTATAAATCACAAATCTAGCTCTAAAGCAACAGAATGCTGCACATAGGGGACACCATGAGGTGGTGGCAAGTAAGTGCTGGGATAACAGTGGAGCTAAATATGTGACCATTTGGAATTTGGTGATATCATTTTCAGTTTTACACGTTTCATATGTTTATTTTCATTCTTATTGGAACTTCTTTATATAAATGCATGCTAATGCACCTCCAAATGTGCATTTATTGAGTGGATTTTGTCAAGTGATACAAATTTAAAGCAGGTCTCATTGGAGGGAGATGTAGATCATTAAAATAGTATAGAATTGAAGGATAGGAATAAAAGTATAATACACTTGCATTAATGGAGAGTTTGAAAATGATAAGCAACCTTTTTGTGACAATTTCAAAGGAGAGAATCACAGTGACCACCTTGCATGATATACATGCATGTGGAGGCAAGAGAGTACTTTAAGTTGTAGCAACTGATTGGGCCATATTTTTTATGAGAGAAAATAACAGTTGTGAAAAACTAATTTTTATAAATGTATGGTTGGATAATACATTTAGTGCTGTATCGAAGTGTCCCGCTTTTTGGGATGAGACAAACTAGTGATAGAGAAGACAAAGTCATAGAATTGTTTGTAAACAAGAAAGTCAACTTTGTAGCTGAAACTAGGTCTGATACCTTTTTTTGAAAAGACAAAATAGTAGCTGTGAAGAAATATTCTTAGAATGTTTTGGTAGCAGGCAAGTACATTAAATGAAGGCACTGTGTGTGACAACTTTTGTGATGAATGAAAAAGTCGCTGTTAATATTTTTGATGAGACAAAATAGCAGTTGCAAATAAAAAATCTTATGATTATTTGGCAACTAGTGAGTACATTAAGTGTGCAATATTTTTAATGCATCGAATTGTTTGAAGGCAGGAGATTATATTCAGTGATTACACTGGGTGTGGCAACTTTTCGCGATGGGTGAGAGAAAATAAAATTGTGAAGATGTTTGACAAGACAAAATAGTAGTTGTGAAGAAAAATTCTTAGAAGTGTTTTGAGGTAGGCAAGTACATTCAGTGGTTGTACTGTGTCTAGCAACATTTTGTCATCGAGAAGAGAAACTACTACTACTACTTGTGAAGGCAGCAGAGTACATTCAGTGGCTGTAATGGAGTAAACAACATATGTCCCACTTGTGGCTGCTAGAAATGGAGAGGAGAGAATCAAAGTGATCACCTTGTGTCCCATACATGCATGTGACATTTCTTGAAAGTGGGAGGAAATCTAACCATCCTGAGTACCAATATTTGTGGAACCCTGGGAAACAGGCCTTGTTACTTGTTATTTGCACACTGTTCATGCACATAGCTCAACATGACATCATGACATTTCATGAACCATGTCATATAAATATTATGCATCATTATGTTTGCTTCATCAAGAATGAGTCATAATGCCTGGCCACATTATCTTTGTGTGAATGTTTGTCCTGGTGCTCGGAAAAGCTATCAGTGATTAATTATGTACGTCATAAACAGAAACAGCCTGTTCCAAGAACCGATTGTCTTGCTCCCTTTCTGCAGAACCCAAAACCAAAAAACAAACAATTTTTGTGTACTTTGTAGGGGCTGTGACCTAATGTCTAGTTTATGGTTCTCGTGTGCATTTCAATTGAATAAAGAGCAGAAGCTGTGCTATCTTTTCTGAGTCCTCTGTATTCTGTCCTTATCTGTCCTTTTGTTATGGCTAATAAAGCAGTTTACCTACTTATCTGTAAACTGAAGTTGGAAGTGAGTTTCTGTCATCTCGTCTGGAACAACCAAACATGCCATGGAAGGGGGAAACATGTGACTAGAAGCCGTCTGTGCACCAGGGAGGCCAGATTTCAGCATGGTAAATTAAAGCCATCAATGTCACATTCAGCAGCACCTTATGTGCAAGAGTCAGTGGTGAAAACTCAGAAATTGCAGTACGAGAAGGAAGAGGTTGATTCACCTATTTGGAGCTAGAAGGGGTAGAGGTGCAGATTAATATACTGATTATATGGGATCAACAACACATAAGGAAGAGGAGCTTGATGAGCGTTAACAAACAACACACAGAATAGAGGGGCATGATAAGTTAAGTTTTTGTTCTTCAGCACTACACACATCAAGGAAGTCTGAAAATAATGGTGATGATGATGAATTTGTTAAAGATTATGACCCTTCTGGGTCCACGCAATGGCAATCCATGATTCTGGAAACCACTGATACTGAGGAGGAACGCAATGCCACAGTCACAGAGATGGGAGGGAAAGACAAAGCTACTCCTCTGCCTTTGTATATTGTTTTTCAACCATAACCTGTAAGGCCTGAAAATGCAAAATGTGAGCGAGTGGAAGCCAGGCAATCCACACCTCCACCACCACCCTTACTTACAGTCAGATGAATGTAGTTGGCTGCCAGTTATCCACTATGAAAAACCAACAAGTGAAATTCTTTCAACTCGGACAAAGATTGACAAGCTCTCTCCACCTGCAGTCCAGAAATTCCACTGCACTATAGACTTGGAGACTAGTGGACAGAGCATTGGCTACAATCCTATGATATCACACTTGGTGTCCTTCCCTTTAGCGCTAGCCCAGAGGCATACCAACCCCATATGAATGCATGTAGATTACCACGAGGGCAAGCTTTTGAAGGCAAAGGCCTTAGAGGAGTTGATATATTTTAAAAGTTGTAGGAGGTGGGAGTGCCCTGGATATGCTGTGATACATAAAGCTGTGGTTTGTTGTTCCTGACAATGGGCCTAATATCCTTAGGGCCCTACGAATTTTTAAGACCATGCATGTTCTTTTCTTTACACATGTCCTCCCCCTGGTGCAGAATGGAGTCGTTAGGCCTCTTCTTTCTCTTCCCAGGGATACACCTGTTTCTCAGTTCCGTAGGAGCCTCCATTGGCTTCTAGTGCGAGAGAGGGTTTTTTAAAAACCCTTTGGGCTTCATCACGAGTCTGATGGTAACCCTTAAATGTGGCGGTAGAGCTATTACCGCCACATTTAAGGGTCCGCCAGATCATGGGTTTGGCGGATTTCCCTCCAGCTCCGAGCTGGGGGGAAATCCCCAGTAAATTTGACGATTTTCTGCACAATTACCGCCGGCGAGAAATCTGCTGGCGCGAATTTTCCCCATTGGGCCCAATGGGGAATGAGGAATTCCCAAATGGGCCCAATGGGGAATGGGCCATTACCATTCCGCCAAACCCATGATCCGGCGCTAATAGCGCCGGGGGGTTAGGCGGTAGGGCTATTAGCGCCGGCGCTAATAGCGCCAGCGTTACCGCCCAACTCGTGATGAGGCCCTTTGTCTGGTTTTTAAGTGTCTCCATGATCTGGCCTGTAGTCATATATTTAGCGCTTTATAATATTTATAGCGCTTTAGAGTATATAGCGCTTCAATAAATGTGATGGCATTTTGTTGCCAGCAAATATGTGGCACACACATTTAGTTATTTTATGTTGCCAGAATAACATGTGAATATGTTGCTAGTGGCATGCAGGTTGCAGAATTCATAATGCAGCAAAAGCCCAATGTGAAACTGCAGAGAGTAAAAGTGCATCCATTTTTTTTTTCTCTTGAATACCTCACGCATAGAAGACTACATTATTGAACATTATTTATATAGCTGACTGACTTAATTAACAATTACTAATCACTAATGCTAACTCCTTAACATTATAATGTAGTCCAATGTACAAAATGAGGTGAACATACATATTCTGAAATTCGTTTTTCCAGTGTGCACTGGCATTTTTTATTTCTCTTTCTGTGTTTGCAGAAAGCAGAAAGTATGCGCGAAAGGAAATAATAATTGAAACAGTTGCTCAGTGAGCAAAGATCCCATTGTGTAAAAGTAAAGGGTGATGCTGCCTTTTAACTTGATTGGAGGAAAGTGTCTGCAGATATATCATGTAGGCAAAGTGGGTAGGTGCAGAGCTCTGATAATGGGAAAACTGACAGAGAGAAGTTAGTTCGGGATGACTGGGCACTGAGACAGCTGTGCACGGTCTCATTCAGTGCTGGCCGGAGAATACTCTGTTCTCGCTGCGCATTCCAAACATCCATAATTAACAGGAGCAGTTTGTTGGCCATTGGCTGGAGCTGCTCTTCTGAGGGGAGCAAGGACAAGATTGTGTGGGAGAGATTCAAACAAATATTTTTGGTAAGCAGACAAAGTTTAAGTGAGGTCACTGTGCGCTGTTGGATGAATGACCGATCTAAAAAATGTTATGTAGGCAGATTAGCAAATGAAATCCCCTGCATCTTAATTTGTCATGGTTATAATGCTAAAAAGTAATGCCTATTTTTTTAAAAAGGCTTATTTTCTCTGTATCTGTTGTTTTTTTTCTCTTTTCATTTTATTACAGATAATGGTAAAATGTATATGGTAAGATTTGTATTGTGAATTGTACTTATCCGCAATATAACCAATATATAAAAACAGATTGTGTTGAGTTTTTTTTATTGGCGATTGCATATGTGGACACAGGGGAAATTCATTTTCTTTGGTAATACATTTGTGAATTTGCCCATGCAGATAGAATAAAAACAGAATAAGCAGTGATAAAATAGGTGTGTGGGTGTGTCCTCTGTGCATGTTATTTGGAGGGGATCTAATTTAATATAGATTACTGGGGGTCTATGAACCAGTAATGATGCCTACGGGCGCATAGATCACTGGTGTAGATAAGCCTGTGATACCGGCCACAGACTGTAGGTGGCACTCTATATAAATGTTTTGGGCTTCCTTGGGTGTATAGGTCCAAGGCTCTCTATAGATCACTAGGAGGTATTCTTATAGAAAGGAAGGTTTTGTTTATGATGGGGTTATGATGTAAGGAAGGAAACTATGCTCACCACTAAATACCGCAAACCATATGAACCATTTGCTACCATAAAATACTGTAAGTAACACATATTACTATGTTTTCCAATATAATATAAAAAGGTATGGTCACTAAAATGATATGAGGCCAAACCCAATCTAAATGCAAGAATAAGTTATCACCAAACCACAGCTCATTTTTGGCGGTAAGAAAATACTGCCAAACCCCAAATGTACACAAATATCCTACATACATGATGCGTTGGCCGGGAAAGTGGCTGTAGAGTACCTACTGAGCGTGGCAAGTGTGTCTCACACTACCATATGTGCATTAGAGGGAACCCATTTCATGATAGCAGTGTGACACTAAAAGTGAATTTTAGAATGTCTCAAATGGAGGCCACATTCCCAGAGCTAGTGCAATATCTAGAGGCAAAGCTATATGCACATGGGACATGGTCATCAAATAATGCCACAGAATGGCATGACCGCATCTATGGTGAAGTACAGAAAGAACCATTAGACAGCGTTTTTGCAGATGGCAGCATAATTCAGGTCTGCCTTTTGAGACTACTAAATGCAGTTGATAAACATGCAGAGAAGGATTGTCTGATACGGCTATGTGCCAAGACCTGGTTTATACTAAATAGATCCCTGAGAATGCAAGAAAATGATACCAAGCTGATTAGCAGGTTAAAAGCTGATCTGGATGGAGCAAGTGAAAAAGAGGAAATGTTAAGAGCAGAATTGGAGGTATGTCAAAAAGACATGCTTTCAAAATATAGAGATCTTGACGCTCAATTGTCTCAAAGCAAGAAGCAGTTTGAGGATAGTGAACAAGAATTGAAACACTTGAAATCGTTGGTAGACCATATCAGACAAGACAAAGATGAGGTTGTTTTGGAAATGCAGGTTTTGCAAAAAGAACATTTTGAGAAAAAAAACGATCTCCAAAATGCTGAACAGGAAATGGTTAAAATGTTTCAAGAAAGAGACAAGAGAAACAAAGAATTCAGTGAATGCCAAATGCAAATGGGCGATATGCAGGAGGTAATTAATAAGATGAGTGATCAAAACAACAACTATTTGCGTAAGGAGGCAGATAGGCTCCTTAAAAAGTGCAAGGATCTGGAACAGCAAATATGCATTTCCAGGTCCCAGGATAGACGGCAGGGCACCACATTCAATGGAGTTGAGGTGAATTCTATTTCTACACAGAGAGCTAGTGCCCCAGTGACTGGACCAGAGACTGAACTTGGTTGCAGCGCCCTTGGGGGATTTTATACACGCATTGGGGGCCGCCATCAATCCCATACACCTGAAACCAGGGTTGAGTCACAAAGTAGTGCAATTCCATTCATAGTAACGAGTAGCCCCATAAAAATAATGAAATCAATCAAAGCTCTGATCAAACCATTTAATAAAGGAGGGGAGTGCTGTATAGAGGATCACTTAGAAGCGGTGCATGATATATTCAAAGTCCTCCAGATACCTAAGGAACAATACAGGCAATATGTTCACTTAACTCTGGATGCCCCCACAGCCAGTATTATTAGAGGGTTAAATGAACAGCAAATCATGACATGGGCAGAGTTTGAAAAAGAGATTAGACGTCATTTTTCTCCTTTCTAATCATTGCAAGAGGCAAAAAAAGGTTGCATACACGATTACGGCTGGGCCTAACATGTCACCTCGCCAGTTTTTTAAAGACTTAAAAAGAGCTTTTTCTCGCTTTGATGTATCTTTTTATCCCAATTCCAATGAGTTTAAAACTGCCTACTTTTATGGGCTGCAGAAAGACATCATATCACAGTTAGTCTGTGAATTTGACCGTGACAAGTCCCTTGAATAGATTGTACCCCAAAGTACAAAACTATATGAAGTACTCTATTGTCCGGGTAGAGAAAATGATAAAATGAAAGACACTAGACCAAAATCTAAAGAACCCTCAGCAACAGTGATGGAGATCAGGTCAGCCAAAATGTCACTTGAGTCTGCTGAAAGTCCAGGTAAAAATAATTTGGCACCTGAACAAAGGGGTAATCAACAAAGGTCGTCACTCCCTGCACCAATGTTTCAATCACATGATCCTAGTAATAGGGAGAGCTACATTAGCCCTTGGTACTTAGGAGACAGGCCCCGGGCAGGATATCGACCTGATATGTCAGGTATGAATAATAATCAGAGACAAAGTCAGGATCAAAGAAATAATAGTCCCTACCAGAAATTGGGGACACAAAGCAGATTTGACCCTAACACCATGATATATGGTAATCAGGATAGACCCCGATATGTGGATCAATTTAGTGAAAATGGGAATCAGCATAGGGGACAATACTCACAAAATGAGAGACAGGACATCAGGCAGAATATGAATTATGCTCCACGTCAATACAATGAATCACCACCACCGGGGGACTACAACCAAAGGATGGGTGCACCCGCTCACCTTCACATATGAATCAAGAGTTCAGAAGCAATCCCAATTGAAACGTTCTCCTGAGAGATATCAGAATAGATTCAATCAGGGGGAGAACAACCAATATCGATCTAGGCCACAGAGAGAAGATTCTAGGGAGATGGAAAGATTCCAGTGTTTTTGAGGTCATCAAACAAGGGGGCAGAAAGCCAAGGCAATGACTGTGTGGTTTATGATAAGTGACTAAATGTTAATGATACCTGCAATACTAAGAAAACAGATTGTCATGATTTGGTTTTGCGAAATGATTCTGAGATGCCTAATAATTTAAAAATGAAAATACCGGCAAATGAACATGTGACAGAAATTGCAAATACATATAAAAAGAAGTTCGGTTTAACCTAGAGCTAAATCAAACATTGGAGATTTGTACAAATGAAAAAGGAAAACCTGAAGTTCCAAAAGAACAAAGAGACAGATTTAAGATAAATAACTCATGCATGGGGAATACAAGTGAACAGGGAGTGAGCGGGGATGATAGAACTCCTTCCCTGGGCAAACAAAACAATAACCAAACACAGGCAGAAAGAATAGATACTCAAACGGAGGGTACAGATCAATCACCTGAAGAGCTCTTTGAGCCACAGATTTTTGAAGAAGTTAAAAAGACTGGTACCATACTAAATAACCACAAGTGCACAGAATTAGAAAATGGCAAATTACCAAGTGAGGTTTTTACACATTTTGAGTTGGAGAATTGTAGTGTGACCTCTGATGATCCCCGGATGGATGGGCAAACGGTGGCCAAACTCCAAAAGACCTCTGAATATGGGGAAATGAATAAAGTCTATCACACAGAAATGGACAGAAAGGAGGGAAACATGTCTTTCCATTTACCAATGTGCTTAGCCAAAAGTGAAAAAGGCTTGAAAAAGGTGAGTCCTGAAATCAGTAAGAATTCACACTTTTTACGTGTATTAGAGGAAGTTGAAGACAGGTATTATGCTCCCATTACTGTGGAAGAGAAATGCAATACATTTGCGATGATTGACATACCAACGCACAGGCCACAATTATGTCCAAAGAATTGGTAAAAAGTATCAATGAAGGGAGATCTCCACAGAATCAGATCACAGTGAGGCAAAGTGAAGGTCCAGTGCATCATTTTAACAGTGAGGAGGTGCCTATTATAGGTGTTACCGAAGTTGACATAAAGATAGGAAAACACAGAACGAAACAGGAAGTTTTAATCACATCTATTTGTGAAATTCCATTTTTGATGGGGACAGATTGCCTGAAAAGATGATCTCCTCTCATAGATGGGGTGAATGGAGTACTGTGGTCATTAACCAAAAACCATTGAGACCTAAGAGAATAAAATCACAAAAGAGCAGTATAAATGAATGCCACACTGTTGCCAAAACGAATGATGCAGTGGAGGTATACCGCCAGAATAGCTGTATACCTAGTGTTACTGTAATTTTGATGTGTCAAGATAGAATGCAAAGTGAAAAAGAATCTGTGCAGATTTAGTTAGATCTTAGAAAAAGATGGCAAACTGAAGTAATTGAACACACATTGCGCTTCTATTTAAAAGAGAAGAAATGCAAACAGAATACTACTCCTAAAACAGACACAGAAAAACACATTAGCACACTTGCTGAAATACACATGGAAGATGAGCAACCATGGGTTCACATTGGTATAAATGACCATTCTAAAGTGATAAAAGCCACCTTAGTGCTTGAACAGGAAAGGAGCTTTATTAATGAGAAACTACTGCAGAAAATAATGGAGAGGGAGGAGACCCAAGTTTAGAATTAAAAACCAATATGTCTCTGGTTTGGACAATCCAGACTTTGAAAACCGAATTGCATGGAGATGCATGCTTAAGATTAATATTGGGCAGAAAACAATTTACCATAATGTGTGGATAGTGAGTGGAACACAAAATGATTTTTACATGGGCAATGATATCATGCACAGAATGTGTATGGTGTTAGATTTCCTTAATAAAAAAAATGGACACGGCTAGGTGGGCCTGCACCTGTATTTGAAGACAAAAGAAAGGCTTATCATTGCGCACATATGCAATTGAATTACAGGTGAGGAAGGATACTACTATTCCTGCATTCACCAAGCAGGTTGCAATAACGCTAGAGTGCAAGAATGGACAGAAAATTAAAGATTCGGATGTATTTGTGTGTTTAAATGAGTCCAAGAGACAACAAGGCCTGGATTATGAATCCACCCCATTGATAGATATTGGAGAAGGATCTGTCAAAATGATGGTGAATAATAAAGGACATCAGGATATTAATTTAAAGAAAAATTCATCATTAGGGATGGCCATACAAAAATCCCATTATACTGCAGATTTCAATAATATGGTAATTGGAAATATTCCTGAAAGATATGTAGATGCAGGGGGTGTATTGCCAGAATATCTGGATTCTCAGCCCAAAGGGATCTTTAAAATTCAATCTGTGTACCCTTATGATTTTATGATTCAAATGAGACAGTGTGCTGTCACCAAGATGATTATATAGTATTTGACTTAAATGAAAATGAAACTGGAAATCAGCACAGTGAAGTGGAGGCTAATATGCCAAAATATTTAAGAGTGGCAGCTTTACAGAGAGAGAAAAGACAAACAAGTCCCCAGTTCAGGAACCCACGTCCCCTGCACACTTTCGTATGTCTGGAATACCAGACCAATAATTCATAATTTAGATTCACAGTATTTACAGTAAATATTTATATTATATATCTTACAAAAGAAAGGATTTTGAAATAACCATTCAGTCAAATTAGGTCACAAGAACCAGTCTTCATTTTATTCATGATGATTCAGCTGTAGAGGGCCCAACGCGTTTCGAGTGATTACACACTCTTCATCAGGGGCAATTCAAATTGTAGGAAAAGATATATGTACAATATTTACATTCAAAGTCAAACAATAGTCCTTTAAGTCAATACTTAATTAATATCAAAAAGCCCAGTCAAGAAAACATTCAATAAATCATCAATTAGTGCTAAGACCTCAAAAAATGTATTGAATACCTATTACCAATGGCATAGTATATAATTATTATACATTTAGGTACAGTAGGAATACATTTCTATCAAATTCTGAAATAGACATTGATTATTTTATGTCTATAACTGCCAAACAAAGGGTACAACAGGAGGAGTAGCCTAATTGGAACTGCATAAAGGTAAGTATGACTATGTCAGATTTAGATGATAGAAGATAAGGGAGATTAGGGAGTCTGACCTTGTGATCTTTTTATAAGATGCTTCTAAGTTCAAGCTGATTGATTACTCTTCAGATAATGAGCCATGCTCATATTGGGGTTGAACAATTCTAAGCTGGAAAAGATATCCTATCTGTAGAAGAAGGGTAAACATAAGTGACTGCTCGACTGAACGTGATAGGACATAAAAAATGACAATATTTGAAAAAAAGAGAGACAAAGAAGAGCTATGACTTACTATAGTCTGCAGGAAAGCTTTAAAGAGATGGTTCAATCAAGGTAAGTGAGTGAAAATTACTAATCTCTGGGGTGGAGCATGGTCTAGAGAAGATATAATAAAGGTAGAGGCTTGTCAGTACTTTAAGATAAGTATTGTAACTTCTATAACAAGCCACGAGAAACGTAGCTCAAAAGAGCAAGACAATTCATACCTATAGCCAGCAATGTTGCAGAATGGAATCAGGATACCCGTGAGGATGTCCGACTCCATTGGCAACGGCGCGGCAACTTAAATACAGTGTTGGCGGATGACGTCATCATGCGCATGCGTGTGTGACGTCTCTGGGTAAAACGAAAATAGTGCCAGAGAATAGTCAACCAGATCAACCAGAGTAAGAAGGTGTACAACATGAATGGGAACCTTGACAACAGTAATGTACAACCCTGATGAGTATCCCAGGGAATTTATCTTGTGTACGTATCAAACACTGTTTACATGATGACGTCATCACACTGGCACGCGGGTGACGTCACATGTAAACAAAGCGAAATTCGTTGGTCAGACCAAGGGAGTGAGCTGTTAGAGTAAAAAAAAAAACAAAAGCAGTTAAAAGAAATTTAAAATAAAGGGTTCATCGTCATGATCCTATTCTTGAGGAAAAAATGCAATAATCTACGGCGGAATGGTAAATGAGTAAGTCTCTAAAACGGAGAACTCATGAGATGAATAGTAGCAAGATTGGATCAAAAGGAAACTATATCAACTCATGGAAGTGGGGATGATGTGAGAAACTAAGGAACAGAGTAGGCCAATGCGTCAATGCCTATAGAAAGTAAATATTGAGCAGCGGATGACTGCAGGTGAAACAGGCATGAAAAACAATTAAAAACAATTAGACATGAGAAACAATCATGGGCTATTTAGTATTGACAGAGTGGGTCACTCCCCTGATAACTTGCTCTGAAAGCAAGTCCCATTTTATTTCAGCGGATTAACAGGTGTATCAGCCTTCACTATGTTAGTTGGTAGGCACATTTTTTTTAAATAAGCACACATGTATTCTTCTTTAAAAAAACAGAATAAGTACAGAAATAGTACATTGTAAACAATATTCTGCCCATACATGGGGTTCACATTATTATGTGGGTGTTGTGTATCATAGAAACCAAAATTCATGATAAAATCATGTGCGCATCATATTCGTTTTTAAAACAAGGCTGGATGACAAACATACTTACATCATTTCCATAATATTTGCTCATCTCTTGCAAGATTTGCACTTGATTAAATTACCACTTATTATTTGAGTGGTGTCTCTGTCCAAACTGGGTTCACATTCTATTTGTTGATGGTCTAAGGTTAACAAGTGCTTAGGTGGAAGTTACTAGACCCCTTTGGGAAAAAGAGGAGAAAAGAGAGTGTCTCTATCTAATAAATGTGTGTTTTTGAAAGAGTGTGTTTTTTTTTAAATAAAAGGACCCAAATAGTAATCTTCATTGAGATCAAGAGGGGACATAGCATCAAGTTTGTGGATCCAGAAAAGTTATCTTTGAGCCAGTAGTTTCGGCAGATCACCTCCCCTTGGGAGGGGATGTATCACTTCAAGTGTAGCAAATCGCATTTGTGAGCTATTATGGTTATTGTCCCTGAAGTGGCGAAATACAGGTGATTTATATGATATGATATGTTATGATATGGCATTTATAACGCGCCTTTACACAAGTGTTTCAAGGCGCGACGAGGCAAGGGAGGGTAAAACAGTGGAAGACAGACAACGATCCTACTAGGCCAGGTGTCATTCAGATCGTGCAAGTGCGAGGGTAGGGGGAAAGGGAAGAGTGCCAGGGGAAGGGAAATGGGGAAGTGCAGTACATGGGAAAGAAGAATAAATACAATAAATAAAATGGCCTGATGGTGGTAAGAGCAAAGTTAGAGCAGACAAGTGCTGGTAAGGGGTTTGAAGGGATGCAGAACCAGTCCCCAAGTGCAGGGGATTGCCAGGGAGGCAGGGCAGGTGAGCAAAAGGCGGGACCTGGCCCCAAGATCAGAAAGGATGGCCAGGTAACCAGTGCAGAATCGGCAGGGAAATTCAGCAGGGGAGAGAGGCAGAGAAAGCAGAAGCAAAGAGGAAGGTTTTGAGGTGTTTCCGGAACCGGAGATGGTTCTCCTCAAGTTTCAGGGAGGCAGGACGGCTGTTCCAGAGGGAGGCCCCAGCTGAGGAGAGAGATCGACCACCAACTCGTTGCTTGGAGAAGCGGATAACTGTGAGGGATTTGGAGGCAGATGAGCGAAGAGCCTGAGAAAGAAGGTATTTAGGAAGAGAGAGTTGAAGGTAATGCAGTCCCAGGCCCCAGAAGGCCTTGAGGATAATGCAGAGGGTTTTGAACTTAATCCTTGCAGCCACTGGAGCCAGTGCAGAGATTTCATTCCTAGAGAGATACAATCCCTGGGCTCGAGGCCAAGGACAAGTCTTGCAGTCCTGTTTTGGATAAGTTGCAGAGGGCTGAGAGTAGAGGCAGGCAGATTTAGATAGAGGCTGATGCAATAGTCCAGCTTTGAGAGAGCCAGGGCTCTGGAGACGGTGAGCTTCTGGGGGAAGGAGAGGAGAGGAAGAATACCTCTGAGGAGGTTCAGCTGGTAGTGTGACTTCTTAGAGACGTCGGCTACATGAGGAGAGAAGGAGAGTGTGGAGTCGAAGATGACCCTGAGGTTTTTAGCCTTGCAGGTGGGAGCAGGAAGAGGGCCAAGGGAGGCCGGCCAGAGAGCTGAAGGGAAGGAGAGAGAGGGGGTGCCGATGAGTAGAATCTTGGTCTTACTGGCATTAAGGCAGAGGTTGTTGGCGGCACACCACTCCTGGATAGCAGACAGACAGGCAGAGATGAGGGAAGGAGAGGAGGAGGCCGATGGTAGCCTGAAAATGAGCTGGGTATCATCCGCATAGCACTGAAAATTGGGGGAAGAGAGCGGCGATGCGGTGGGCAAGGAGTGCCAGGTATTGGTTGAACAGCCAAGGAGAGAGGTTAGAACCCTGGGGGACGCCACAGGTAGAGAAAAAGATATCGGACAGGAAGGACCCAAGTTGGACCTGGGAGGGTCGGTCGTAGAGGAAAGAAGTCAGCCATGCCAGAGCCTGTCCAGTGATACCCAGGTTGTCACGGAGACGGTTGAGCAGGATGGCGTGGTTAACAGTGTCAAAGGCAGAAGAGAGATTAAGCAAGATAAGGACACACGTGTTGGAGTCAAGGTTGGAGAGAAGGTCTTCACGGATGTTCAGGAGAGCAGTTTCTGTGCTTCTGGCAGCCCTGAAACCAGACTGATGGTTATGAAGACAATCAACAGATTCGGTGTGGAGATTAAGATGGGAGATGGCCAGTTTCTCCAGGAGCTTGCCCAGGAAGAGAGTGATGGAGATTGGGCGATAGTTAGCCAGGCAGGAGGGGTCAGCAGAGGGTTTCTTAAGAAGAGGGTGCACAAGGGAGTCCTTCAGGGGAGATGGGAAGACTACAGTGGCGAAGGAGTGATTGCAGAAATCAGCCAGGGCAGGAGCCAGGGAGTCGATGTGGTCCTTGGTAGTTTTGGAGGAGCAGGGGTGAACCTGTTTTGACAAGACCTTCATAGATCGGACTTGTCGAGAAACCTCGTCTGCAGAAAAAAGGGGAAAGGAAGAGTGGGAGGGAGGGAGGGTGGCTGCAGAAGGGCCAGAGGAAGAGTAGGGGATAGAGGGAGGGAGTTGATAGGAGGAGAGTGAGGACAGGATGTACTGAGTTTTGGAAATGAAGTGAGAAGCCAGTGCCGTGCAGAGGGCCTGGGAGGGGACAGGAGAGGTAGAGACTGCAGCAGGATTGGCCAGTTCCTTGCAAATTTTAAAGAGTTCAGCCGAGTTGTTAGATGCCGCAGAGATCCGGGCTTGGATATGGGCTCTCTTCTTGGTGAGAGTGGAGAGCTGGTATTGCCGTTGCAGCAGGCAGCAGGCCAGTTTGTCAGAGGATGAACATGAAGCACGCCATTTCCTCTCGGCCACCCTGCACTTGCGTTTAAGGGTGACGAGATCAGAGTCATACCAGGAGTTACACTTGGCGTTGGGCTTTAGGCGGATTCTCATGACAGGGGCAAGGATATGAAGAGTATCAGATATAGCAGAGTGGAGCATGGAGAGGGCTGTGTCAGGGTGGGAGTCAGCCAAAGGGGGAGGAAGGGGCGAGAAGGTGGCGGCGAAAGCCTCAACAGACACGCGCTTCATGGGTCGGATGACCGCGAAGGTGGGTGGCAGTGATGAAAGTGGCTTTGCCTGAGGGGTAGGGAGGGTGAGATGGGAGGATAGGAGAAAGTGGTCACTCCAGGAGAGAAGAATGGACAGGGGGACAGAGAGGGGAAGGTCAGAGGAGATCAGAGCATCGAGAGTGTGCCCTGCAGAATGAGTCAGGCCACAGGGGAGAATGGTTAGTGAAAGAGAGTCGCAGAGGTCACGAATGTGTCCAGAGGGGAGACAGGAGGCATCCAAGTGGATGTTGAAGTCTCCAAGAAGGAGGAGTTGAGTGGTTGAGGCCAAGAGAGAGGAGGAGAGGTCCGCCCACTCGGAGAGGAAGGGGGAAATCTGACCAGGTGGTCGATAGATAGTAGCCACGGTAAGGGAATGGCTAGGAGAGAGAGAGAGAGCTGGCAGACAAGGCTTTCAAAAGAGGAGTAGGTCTGCATAGGAGTTACAGAGGCAGGAATCCACTCAGGGAAGATAAGGGCAACACCCCCACCAGAGTGGTTGGGCCTGGGCACATAGAGGATCTTGTAGCCGTCAGGTAGAAGCATGTCAAAGCTAGTGACAGAGCCGGTCGTGACCCAGGTCTCAGTGAGACTGAGGACATCGAGGCCAAGTTCTTTGAGAAGGCGGCAGATGTGAGAGGAATGTTTGACAGCAGAACGAGAGTTGAGAGTGGCAATGTGGAGAAGGTTTCCATCCATGAAGGACTTCCGGGGCGGGATACAGATCAGAGGTATGCCCTGTGGAGGTGTAGATGGAGCCCGAGAGGGGGAAGAGAGGGAGAAGGCAAGGTAGCTGAGGAAAGGGGAGAGGGGACAGCAGGAGAAGAAAGGAAGTTTATGAGGTGTGGGAAGCATCTATGAAAGAGCTGAAGGTTGGCCTGAGGGCCTTGGACCAGGACGGTCCCATTAGAGTAAACATTAATGATGACCTTGGAGGAGTTGAAGGAGGCCAAGAGGACATCCCAACGGGTGCCACCATTAATGGGAGAAGAGGAGAAAGGAGCGAGCACAGAGACCATATGAAGGGTCCATCGGTCAGGCGAAGGCACGACAAAGAGGATGTCGGTGAGAGTTTCCTTGGAGGAGGCCCTGCTGTAGGTGTCAGTGATAGGGAGGTCTGGATTGGAGACCAGGATATCCTTTTTAAACTTTTTCCTACCAGATTTAGTGAGGAGAGCAGGATAGTCAATAGAGAAGCAATTAGAGAAGATAGGAGAGATAAAGAGCACCATAGAGCACCTTTGTCTGATCTTTGTCTGCTGCGACACTTGCCTTCTTCAGCAAAAATATTAGTGCAAAGATGATTATCACTACAATTATCACACGATTATGTGGATGAGAGAAGGATTCAGGATAGACACAAGAGATTCTACAATGCAGTTTTGGATATGTTGGAATGGGTTGGATAGGATTACTTAAAACTAAGAGATGGCTTTGGACAGTTCTATGCTAAATACTCACACTATGGGTTTGGAATGGAATAGGCCCGTCAAAGATCTGGTCAAAGGTTTAGCTGGAATTCGCTTGCCACCGGACAGGTCTCAGGCGCTTAGTTCTGCTCTTAGCAAGGCACTCTGGTCTGCACGGCCTCTTGTACTGGATCTGACGGGTGGTTCTGGGTACAGCTCTGCTTCACTGATCTGGATCTCAGGGTTCTAGCAAGGGCTCTTAGCCAGAAGCAGTCAAAACAGCACAGCCAGGCTGTTGAATGGTTTAGAAGTTTGGGGTTAAATCAAGTTGCAAGATTTTACAGGCCGGCTGAGAAGGGTTCAGCTTTCGGGGTTGGGCCTCTGCTTCGCGGTTCTAGAGTCTGGGTCTAGGTTCTGGAGTCTAGATATGGGTTCTTCCTGCAGAGCGCTTCGCCAGTAGATCAGTGATGGGTGAATGTGTGTGTCCTTGTCTCTCCTCAGCAGTCCCTATTTATGTATTTTCCAAGGGGGTGGGGAGGCTGATTATACTATCCCCAACCCTCTACGAACCTGATAGGTCAGAGAATTCCCTCTCCCCTGATTTGAGAAGAGAACAGTGTGTCATGATGTGTCATCATGTGTCAGAGTGACACTTTCATTTACAATCCAGTGAGAGACCCACCCTTTGTTTCTATACAGTATATCTTATTTTTCATTAAAAACATATTTTCAATATTCCCAACCTGCTAGTATTACATATACACATCACAGATTAATTAAGGCACGTCTCTGTACAAGTCCCATCTTCATAAGAGTTTTGGTTCGCAAATGACAATTTTTCGCGCTTTTGGTTGATTTCTCAGTGTTAAATCTATACAAATGTTTCCCCATACATGCACATACCCTCTGGACATATTCCTGTAAATTTTCATATTTTTCACATAATCACAACTGCTACAAAGTCCACATTTTGATAGTTCAGTCTCTGAACATCGCAAACATTCCATAGTAGTTTCTACTTGTGAGTGATATTTTCATTTTAATAATCTGTAACTTCCACATTTTTGCCAGTTCGGTACAATTTTTTATAAGTCTTTTCCTCAAACATGTATTTCCTCCAGTTCAAAATCCACATCTCAGTCTGGGCCCGCCTCCAAGGTCTTGGCTGTGCCAGAGAGTAACTTGAGCTTCTTCCTGCCAGGGCTGGTTTCTATTGACGCCCCAAATTTGCATTCAGTTCAAGGGAGTCCTTTGTCTGCTAGCAGAACAACAGGCCAAAGTCCCCCTCTCAGTTCCTTTCCCACCAGCCTGCCAGTTTCTTAGCAGAAAGCAAGGGGAAAGATTCCTTTGTTGGGTAAAAGGGTGTGGAATGAGGAGATACCTACACAATACTATTAGGATCCGACCCAGTTTGCAGCTCAGCAGTACAATCTTTAAACAACACCAGTTGCTGTTCCAACTTGGGCCTCTGTGCACTTTGAGCACTAGAGAGCAGCCTGTGATTAGTAATGCTCCCTCTCGAAAGCCGGGCTCGGTTTCCATGACTACCGTTAGCCTTTCTCAGTCACAGCACTCACGGCACTGGAAGCAAGATGCTCCTCCCCGGAACACTCACTCATGGTAAAACATTACGTGTGTATGAAAAATTATTCACGCGCACTAGCTTTACAAAGCGCTATGGCCTCGATGCTGCACACGCGACATTCATGCATTTCTACCTTTATTTGTATTTTGATGGGAGAGCACTTGCTTGGAGAAAACATGCTTTAAGCTGCCGGTTAAGTACCGCCTCGTTACGATCTGACTTACTGCAAGCACACACTTAGCTTCAGAAGCTGCTGCAATAACACACTAATGCTTACCTTCATCACAGGAGAAAGGTAGGCTTTAATTATTAATTGTGCGGGATATTACTTTATAAAGTTCACACATGCAGATGCATAGTTATTGCGCTATTACCCTAATGCCAGTTATATATTTAAATGCTGTTCACTCTGTCTGTTCTCTGCAGAGGCACATTTGTGCATATGGGAATGGAGCATTCAAACCTCAAATGCCCCACTGTGAAATCCAGCTTTAAGATACTGGCACAAGATGACTAATGTCTTATCTTGACCCTAACTCGTAAGTGTTCCAGCCGCTTTTGGGCTTGATATAGATGCATGAAATCTATCCTGTGCCCTCACTGTGGTGTCCACTGCATGGACTCGAGAGTCTAACAATTTGATGTCTCTTCAGAGAGAGGACTGATGGCTTGCTTCTGGTTTCACCCTACCTCGCTTTCCACCTAGGCGGTGTTAAGACGGATTTCTGAACTCTGTCCTGGTGGCGCAGAGGTTCAGAAATCCGTCTTAACAAATTGGTGTACAGCGGTGGGATACGACTGAGGGTATCCAGTGTTGCGCACGAGCTAAGGCATTTTCAGGTTATTCCAACCAGGACACGCAGTAAAGTATTGAATATAACGTTAAAAAGGCCATAGTCCTATCAACAGTATGGAAACGAATACTTTATTAACCTTAAATGCTTCGAAATCTGAAACATTGAAGAAGATGTGTGCGGAGAGAGGGGTTTCCTCTCAAGGCCCTAAATTGGAAATGATCCAGAGAATCGTGGCGTGGCAAGAAGCGCAGCTTGACGCTATAACTTCCGAGGACAGTGCAGAAGGTGGTGGGGCTGCTCTCACTGGCAGAACCGACGGTTCTGCCGCTGCACTGATCCATCACGACCACGAGGACAGGGAGGATGTAATGTCTAACGTTTCCTCTGCCAGTGTTGATGGGGAGGCTATGCTTGAATTCAAGAAGCAAGAGCTGCGGTTTAGGCAGCAGGAGCTTGAATTCAGCATAGCCAAACTGAAAATCGACCAGGCAGAAAAACAAAAAGACAGGGATCACCAGTTGGAACTGGCCAAGCTTCAGTTCGCAAATGGGTCCAAGGGTCCTGGACATGGTTCTGGGGCTTCCTCTCATCCACGGTTTCCAAAAGATCTGCTCAGTGTGTATGAGGAACGAAATGACATTATGGACTGGTTAAATGCGTTTGAGTATGCATGCGAGGTTCAAGAGGTTGATAATGCGGATAAGATTGCATGGTTACTCAGCAGACTGCCCCATTCTGGTTGCAGTGCCATTATGGAAATGTCGAAGGCTGAGCGCGCTGATTTTGCAATGTTGAAGCAGACTCTCATTTTAAAGTTTGGGAAGACTCCGACCCAATACTTGAAAAGGTTTAGAGAGTATAAGAAAAAGGAAGGTGGTACTTGGGTGTCGTATGTAGCTGAGTCCCTGAAAAACTTAACTGGCTGGGTTGAAGGTTATAAGGTTTCTACCTTCGAAGGCATGATCAATCTGGTCATGCTGGAACACATTTTTGCTTCTTCTTCCCCGGAGCTTAAGCAGCATTTGGCCGATTCGAAGGAGATAGATCCTAAGAAGCTGGCCATTGCAGCAGACTTATGGGTGTCACATCGAGTGTCCCATAAGGACAAAACTCATCCTGGTAAGCAGGAGGAAGGGAAAAAGTCCAAAGATATGGAGGGTGGGGAATCTGCTAAATCTTCTTCCCATAAGAGCCACAAAAAGAAAAATAAGGGTAAGCCATACGAGAACTCACAGGGTAGCGGAGGTTCGCCTCCGAAACAGAACTCTGGTTACAATAAGCCTCCCTACGTAAACAGACCCAATGGGGCTTGTTTTTCTTGTGGAGCAACTGACCATGTGAAGGGGGATCCCCGTTGTAAGGTTAGACCTTTGGGGGTCCACTCCGCTAATCTGGCCTTCTCCTCCTACGAGGAAGAAGAGATTACAGGAGCATCCTTCTCCTCAGACTCATTTCCCAGCGGAATAGAGGCTGAGGTAGTTTTAGTGTCCCTGGGTTCCTGGGAGCCTAAAGTCGCAGAGGCGTATGCTAGGATTCCGGATAATACCAAGCACTACTTTAAAGACAGTGTGCTGATCAATGGAGTGGATACTCCAGCTCTTAGGGATAGTGGGTGCAGTCGAACTGTAGTGGATTCTACCTTGGTAGACTCAGAGGAAGTTGCCAGAGCTCCTCTGATGCCCACTAAGTTGGCTGACGGCCCCCTCCGTATGTTTCCCGTGATCCCTGTTAATCTAACTTTAAATGGTACAGCAGTTAGGATTCCAGTGAGCATTCAGAGAAACGTCCCGGGAAAAGTCTTGTTGGGCAATGATCTCAGAGCTCTAGGGCTCGTAGGAGACACTGCCGAAAGACCCTACACACGGTCTCAAGCACGGGCAGCATTGGCCAATTCCAATACGCCGCCCCAGCCGAAGGGGAAACCCAAGGCGAAAGGAGTCAACAAGTCCCGACGGGGGAAAGAGAATATTCCCCCGAGCTCGCCTACCATTGCGGTGGAGGGAGTTGGTCAATCGCCCGAGCCTGACGAGGAGGTGGCGATGCCTGAAGTGTTCGACCCCAACGACCATCCTGAACTAAAAGACTTGTTAGTTGAAGGAGGTCCTGATAGGGACGACTTCAGTAAGGGCCAACGTGAGTGCCCATCTCTGGAAGGCCTAAGGAGACAGGCCTGCTCCCAGCTTGAGGGGGAACCTCCTGGGAAGCATCGGATTTATTGGGAAGGTGGACTCCTGTACAGTGAGCCCACAGAGTCTACAGAAGGAGACCATAGGAGGTTGGTGGTTCCCCTTTCTGTTAGACCCTTCCTCCTGCAGTTGGCGCATGAAGTTCCCCTTGCTGGTCACCTTGGAATGAAGAGGACCAAGCAAAGGTTATCTATGCACTTCTACTGGCCCAAGATGGGGGTGCAAGTAGAAAGTCACTGCAGGAGTTGTGCCTCCTGCCAGTTGTCTGGTAAGGTTGGCGCGACAATCCAAGCTCCGTTGGTACCGCTCCCAGTTGTGGGGGTACCATTTGAAAGGGTAGGGATCGACATCGTTGGTCCCCTTGACCCGCAAACATCCTCGGGCAATAGGTTTATCCTGGTGCTGGTCGACCATGCAACCAGGTATCCTGAGGCCATCCCATTAAAGACTGTAACTGCCAAGTCAGTTGCAAAAGCTTTACTCGGCATATTTACTAGGGTTGGCTTCCCTAAAGAAGTTGTGTCAGATCGTGGCAGCAACTTTATGTCGAAGTATATGCAGGCTATGTGGAAAGAATGTGGGGTCACCTACAAGTTCTCTTCTGCATATCACCCCCAGACCAATGGTCTGGTGGAACGTTTCAACAGAACGTTAAAGAGCATGATTGGGGCTCTGGAGGAGCCCCAGAGAAGAAAATGGGATCTTCTTTTACCATGCTTGCTGTTTGCCTACAGAGAGGTACCACAGGAGGGTGTTGGCTTCAGCCCCTTCGAACTTCTGTTCGGTCATCCCGTACGGGGACCCTTAGCCATCGTCAAAGAGGGATGGGAGATGCCCACTCCCCCTGTTACTACCAATGTAGTTGACTATGTGCTAGGGCTCAGAAAACGGATGGTACTCCTGATGGGCTTGGCTAGTGAAAAGTTGAAGGCAGGACAAGCGCTGGTGAAACATTGGTACGACCAGAAAGCTTCCTTAATTCACTTTACCCCTGGTCAGCAAGTCCTGATCATGAACCCTATAAGGCCTCGCGCTTTACAGGACAAATGGTCAGGCCCTTACACAGTGGTGGAGCCCCTGGGTGAGGTGAACTATTTAGTGGACCTTGGAAGGCCTGGACAGGCTCCAAAAGTGTTCCACGTAAATAGGCTGAAGGCTTTCGTCCCAAGAGTCGAAATCGCAGCACTGCTACTGGCGTCAGACGTTGAGGAAGAGGAGTCAGAACCTCTTCCCGACCTGTTCCAAAGCGGTCCTTCAGATAGCTCCGTTGAGGGTGTCCGAGTGGCCCCTCACCTGACTTCTGATCAGCAGGCTGAGGTGAAAAGTTTGCTTAGGCAGTTTTCCCCCCTGTTTTCACAGTCGCCTGGTTTGACACCTTGGTGCAAACATAACATTGACACAGGAGACAGTGTACCTACCAAAAGTAGGGGATACAGGATGTCGGATAAAGTACGGTCTTATATTAAGACCGAGGTCAACAAGATGTTAGACCTTGGGGTGATTGAACCCTCTAGTAGTCCTTGGTCCAGTCCTGTGGTATTGGTTCCAAAGGCAGGCACCTCTGAATTGAGGTTCTGCGTGGATTACAGGGCTCTGAATGCTGTCACCAAGACAGACGCTCACCCCTTGCCTCGAACTGACGAGCTGGTGGATACCTTGGGTGCCTCCAAGTACCTCAGCACGTTTGACCTGACTGCGGGCTATTGGCAAATAGCTTTAGCAGAACATGCCAAGGAGAAGACAGCATTTTCAACTCCCGACGGGCTTTACCAATTCCGGGTAATGCCGTTCGGATTGAAGAATGCACCTGCCACTTTCCAGAGGCTTGTGAATCATGTGTTGAATGGGTTGGACGAATTCTGTCTTGCATATCTGGACGATATAGCAGTTTTCAGTGCCACCTGGGAAGACCATGTGAAACACCTCGGGATTGTGCTCCAGGCTCTTCAGAAAGCCCACTTGACCATAAAGGCGAGTAAATGCCAGATTGGACAAGGCTCAGTGGTTTACCTTGGGCATGAAGTAGGTGGAGGAAGGATACAGCCTCTCCCCAGTAAAGTACAAGCAGTACAAGACTGGCCTACCCCCACTACACAAACCCAAGTGAGAGCCTTCTTAGGACTCACGGGTTATTACCGCAATTTTATGGCAGACTATGGCACCATAGCTGCTCCTCTGACTGCCCTCACAACTCCGAAGAAACCCAAGAAGGTAACTTGGACTGACGAGTGTGAGAAGGCCTTCAATGGCTTGAAAGACTCCTTGTGCCAGGCCCCTGTGCTCAGGGCCCCTGATTATCAAAGACCTTTTATCGTGCAGACGGATGCCTCTGACACTGGGATAGGAGCTGTACTATCACAAGTAGATGAGAAGGGTAAGGAACACCCTATCGGTTTTATTAGTCGCCAGCTTAAGGACAGAGAGCTCAGATGGTCCACGGTAGAGAAAGAATGTTTCTCTGTTGTGTGGGCCCTAAGGAAGCTGAGGCCCTACCTCTATGGGACCCACTTCACTGTGCAGACTGACCATAAGCCGTTAAAGTGGCTAATGAACATGAAGGGGGAGAATCCAAAGTTGCTTAGGTGGTCCATAAGTCTACAAGGCTTCGACTTCACTATTGAGCATAGGCCAGGTGTCCAACATAGCAATGCTGATGGGTTGTCCAGAATGTTTTACCGACCTGAACAAGAGACTCATCCAGGGGTGGATTAGTTCCCCCTGTCCATAGTCTGGGAGGGGCGAGTGTTAGGAAAGATTTCGTTATTGTAGGGAACTTTCCTTCCATGTGGCAACCCCTAAACTTTTTGCTATTGTTTTCAACCTGTTTTCTTGACTTTGCCAGAGAAGTGCAGCCTTCTGCCGTACTCCTCTGGGCTTTCGCTCCTTTCTTACGGGGAAACTGACATGCCCTTAAGACAGTCAGTACCGGGGAACGCTGTTTCCCGTAGTTTCTTTTATCGTGTCGCCATTTTAGTGCAACACGACACAAGAGGGCACTGTAAGCTAAGTTACAGCTCTCTTGGGTCTCTAGCCTTCTACAGACCCTAGACACTCTTGTAGGATGGTTTTTGGATCGGTGCAAGTCATTCAGGGACTGGGCTGGTGGCAGCGATCATTTGGTTTATTTTGAGCTCCTTTTGCCGTTCTGAGCACCTTTTTGCCGCGAACACAAAAGGGTGGCCCGGCTACCCAAAATGGCCGGACCACGAGGCTCCTTTGTCTCGTCCACTGTCCGTCTTGCTCCCTTTACCTTCCCCCGGGTCAGGCGACCCGGGGCCTTCCTTATTTGGGCATGTAGTTTCCCGCGAAACACGGTTGCTTTCGCGGGCTTCTACATGTCGTTTGAGTGCCCCCAGGATGTGGGCTGGGCTGTCTGGTCCCAATACACATCCTGGGTGCCAGAGAGTCTAGGGTGGTGTGAATGCCTGGGACCACTGTGGTCCGTGATTGGTCCACGTATGGTATGTGTGTTGATGAGCGGATCTCCCATTGGCTCCCCTCCGTTTTGGCGCGAAGGGAACCGTGGATAAGAGGGAGCTGGAAACACCACTACCATGTCGATCTCCTGAGTTCTTACGAACCCAGGGATACAGGAGCCAAGTATCCTGCGAACACGAGGCTGGACCGAGGAATCGCTGGTGACCCCCTGAAGAACTTCTGCTCCTCATTGCTGTCGTCCGGTGAAGCCCTTTCCACCTAAGATCGAACAAGAAGGCCTGTACTGGCGCTTCGACCTATTGGAATAGCAGGACCAGCTATTCCCGGCACCTTCATCAACTCCTGCCGTAAGCCTTCGGAAGTGTCTCTGGGCCATCCAGTTGACTGACCAGCTTACTAAGGAGTCCTGCTCTGTAATCGCCGACAGGTTGGGTGGTATTCTGAGTCCGGGGCACGCTCACACGCTTCGTTTGCTTAGCAACCCTAAGCTAGAGGTGAACGGTGCTCGTTTGGCTTGAATACACCCAGCCGTTCCGTTGCCCTGCCGTGGCGACAAAACTGTGCAGGATTCTTCGATCGGGACGTCTTTTTACTCTGCACGACGACGGGACGTTCCCTGCTCTTCAGAACCTGCCAGAAGCTGCATCTATCGAGGAGAAGCTCGGGCCTGCTTGCTTCGGGGACCGGTGAGTAGATTAGCTAGGATCTGGTCGCCCTCCTGCAGTGCCCCTTGCTTTTCCCCGCTGTAAATACAGCTCCCCCTTGTCCGTACTCGCGCCCTACTTCTGCCTCACAGTGGAGGCTGCGCTAGAGTCGCGGACCGTGTTCTCCTTCATTAGGGCACCCTACAGAGCTATCCAACGTCCTCCGAAGAGCTTCACCTTCTGCCCATTGGCACCGGCGTGTGCAGGTACTTTTGAGCGCTAGGCTCCACTCTTCGTAGGGATTGGACTACCATCTAGTTAGGGGCCTCAGAAGGCGGACATATCACACGCATTGGTTCGCACTGCCTGTTTTCCTTCCCCTGCAGGTGGATAACATATTTCGTGCTGCTAATGCTGTGAAACTGTGTATTCTGTATATATATTGGGTGGATAGTGTATGTGTTGGTTTAATATCGTTGTATATTGCTGCTTTTACTGTGGTTATTAGTTTCAAGGCCTTATAATAAATGTGTATCTATTTTTGATATAAACAACTGTTTGGAGTAGTTTGTAAGCGCTCGTGCTTTGTGTGCTCATTGCGGGCTTTCAGTCACCCTCACCCCTCTTGAGACCTAGTCTTGACCGCCGCGATCGCTACCTTGATTGGTCTGGCTTGTCCAGAGGTTACCCTGTTCCAAGTAATTAGGTTGGCCTTCTGAACTTCTGCGCCACCAGGACAGAGTTCAGAAATCCGTCTTAACAGGCGGCTAGTGATTTTATCACAAATAGTGGCACACACTCTCTGTCTACTTGTGCACCCTTTTTTTTACTTCATAATCTTGTGTTTCTTGTCTGTCTTTCTGTCTGTTTTTGTTATAGACTGGTACCCTACTTCCAGTTTTAACCACTTGTGATGTTTATATCTTGACCATAGTGACGTATGGACTCTAGTGGAAGGATTGACACTGCGATTTAACACACCTACACATGCCTTACTAGTAACTATGACTTCCCTTTAAACACAATGTGTTACATGAATTTGTTAGTGTACCACACAAGGTTTGAGTTTTATTTTTGTTTTTACCTCAGGGGTCACATCTACTACTGGTCCTGAGGAAGGTGGGAAAACTTTACAATCCGCCGAAACGTAGACCATTCGCACTCTTTGATTCAGTCTTGTACTTCTGCAGCACCGATTAGGATTCTTCCTGGTGCGATACGTAGACCCCCAGTTTTAGGTTTTGATGGAATCTATTGAAAAATAACTGGCCCAAATGCATGGAAAAGACTCAGCTCAACCAAGACCACGAGTTTAGCTGCACTTGGACTTTCCAATGTAAACTGATTGGGATAACAACTGTTGAACCCCTTCTTTGGAAAGACAACATTAATTGGTAGGAGTATGATTAACTCCTTTTGAATAACTGTTTAAAACAGTTGGGACACACCATGTCTCCATTTGTCAACTTGACTTTGGCTGTATGTGATTTTGGACAGGATTTGTACATGTGAATCATCTGTAGGATTCTTGATTTCATTTTGTTTTAGATTGTATATGATAGGTTTTCTTGCACTTTTCTTAATGTTTGAATTATATGTATGCACAATTTGATATTTGAACTATATAAGCCTCATTTATCATAAATAAAATAAGTGATCTTCTTTTACAATTTAAATCAGTTGAGTTTATGTGAACCCTTAAATCTCAAGGGAATGATATAAAGATACAGAGAGATGTGTTAGTGAAAAACACATATTCAGAATCCCCTTAATTTATTTAATAGGGACCCTTTGGTAGGACACCCCACTAGTGGCATAATACACCCACTTTCTGTGGGCTAGCTAGATCATTTGTTGGTCTCTTTCATGGTGGAGACAACTTTGAAATAATGTAAATCTAGATTGAGCCATGAGGCTTTTTGCCTGTCAGGACAAACCCTCTTTTTTGTAAATGGGTGTGGAATGTCTTTGAAGCCCAATGTAGTTGGCTTTAATTCACTTTGAAAACCAAGTTTAACAGTTTTGTCCTAAAATACAAATTACATTTTTAACAAATATCCACAAATCCGTTAATTTCAGCCTTCTTAAACTATAGGGATTGAATTATAACAACCCATCTTGCTTTTGATAGGAAGTCTCTTTTTTGGCATATTTTGTTTCAATGTACAACTTTAAAATGACAGGTTTAGAGATCGCCAGCTTCTGACAGAGGTGAGTAACGGTATTGCGCCCATTTTCAACATATTTTCCCAAGCACGTATCTTTAAATGTGGATTTTGTTCTGATAAATGTACTTCTGCTGATATTGTATTTATGTGGATTCTTGAAGTAGAATGATGCTTAACACCAAAGAAGGAGGTTGGATCTTTTGTCTGGTTTGTGAACCATGATTTTTGCAAATTTGACAAACAAGAAAAACGGATTTCCAAACAGCTCTGTGTTTCTTTTGCTATCAGCATTGCTTTTTCAAGTAGTTTCAGATGACTCTGTGGGTAGCCAAATGATGGGTTTTGGCAGTGGTCTTCTGTGTTACCACTGACATAGGCAAAAGTGAATTGGCGGCCTATTTTTCAGGTTCTCCTGCGCACTTCTGGGTGTTTTTTAGCGAACACCATGCTTTCCGGCGGCCATTTCTGATGTTTCTGATGCCAGCAATGCACAGGTTTGTTGCAGGGCATGGACTAGTGGGTTAGAACATCCCACATGTCCCTTAATCCATTTATGGTCTTGCCCTCCACCACCTCTCTGGTGGCATCTCACCGTAGTCCCCTGCTTGCACTCTCCGCTCCTCATGTCTCTGCAACCAGTACGTCCTCCATCCCCCACTCGACCGGAATGCTCTCCCCTTGCTATGAAAGACATTGTGTTTGTGGAAATGATCAAATCGAGTCTTTAAATTCTGCTAGAAATTGGAGGAAATGTGCAACCCTCCTTCCTTCCTATCCAAGCTAACTGGCAAATGCACCATCCATGCTTTAGGTCTTAATGCTAACACTATTTTGGTTCTGTCCTACTGTTTTCCCTGTTATATACTCATACTCTTAACCATTCATCTGTTTATTATGTTTGGTTCAGCGTTGACCCTTACCAAGGCATGCCTCTAAAGCCCCACCCCGACATATTCTAGGTCTGGAATTTGTTACTAGTATTTACTCCACTCCTAGAATGTTTGGTGTAAGTGCTTGGATTTCTTGTGAGAGCACATTTGGGGAAATGTTGTCTCCTGGCGTCCTTTTCCCTGGTGACTTTATCACTGGCACCTCTGGGTGTCTCACAAGCTTCAAAGGTTGAAAAGGTGGGAGGTGAAACAGAAGTGACAAAATGTTTTCAGGATAGGATAGAAAGATTAGGGTAGACAAGTTGCATCAGAGTTGATGGAGGGACGGGTTATGTGTGGGAAAGCCAGTATTTATTTAGGCTCGTTCTGAAAGTGGTGATGGAGGGTGCAGTGTGGATGTGAAGAGGTAGGGTATACCATGCTCTGTGTTCCACGTCGTCAAATGCTTGTTTTTGTCTTCATGTTAGTTTTGATCACCTGGCCTACCTCATTCAGTCCAACAATGCAGTTTGTTCAGTCACCTTACCTAAAGATTACCTTTGCTCTTTGTTATTGATTACTTTGAAAGTCCTTTCTGTTCAAAATAACACCCTTGTTCTTGAACAAACACAAAAACAAATACATATATCTGCACAGGGCACCTAACTACTCAAACAAAAGTGGTTCACTTGTCTATAGCATCGTCTGACAGCTAAAGCTCTCTTCAATCCTAAATAAATTGCTCATGCGCTGTAGCTGCAAATACAACTCCCTCCTGTTGAAGGCCAAATTCTGCTTTTTTGAATGTTTTTAAAACGTGTGTTTTTTTAAAATGCTTCCCTTTCCATTTATGGTGGGACCAACCTATAACTCCTTTGGCCTACCGTCACCCCCACCCCGCCATTGCCCTTTACTAACATCCCCCATGTATTTTTGGGGGGATTTGAAATTGTATTCGGAAATCCATTTTCGTAATCAGGGAGATTTTGCTCTTTTTCTAAATATTCATACTCTTGATTCCACCACTCATCCTATCTATCATAGGGTGCAAAGAAAAACTCCATTTGCTGATCACAAAAATATGCATGTGGCAGCGCCCCTGGAAAAACCTACTGAAATGTCTAAAATAAGAAGGCAACATAATATAAAAAATTGGAAACAGGCCCAGCAGGAAGGTGGATTCATGCTACAAATAGTGGAAGAAGAGGAAGAAGAAGTACTAGATGTAGTAGTCGTTGTAGTAGTTGAAGTAAAAGTTGTAGTATTTGACAATGTAAAGCACACACACACAGTGCTTAATCCATGACAAAAAGCAGATTAACAACCTAACAGAACATGATTGCTGGATGTCTGCAAGGTGTGGGAGAGGTCAACGGGCGAGTCAACATAAATGAGCCTAATTTGACATGTTTCAATCTTCAATTTAGAAAGACTCTGATCCGGTTTAAATCAACAAAAGAAATGATGAGGTGATCCATAAGGGTGGGTTGGATGACAGTGTAAAAAGCTGAGGACAAGTTAAGGACAATCGGGCTGACAGGTTGGGAGGCGGCTAATTGTTCCAGGATTTGTTCCCTAAAGTTGCGGGACAGCGATTCTGTTCTGCAACCCTGCCTGGAACTTGATTGGTAGGTGTGAAGGAGGGACTTTTGTTTGTGGGGAGTTGTTGTTGTTTAACAACCAGTTGTTCATTGATATGCAGTGATTTCATGGCATCCCAAAATAACGGATGCAATTACAACAAATACAAAACAACGAAAACGAAAATAATGAATTTGCAAAAAAACTAAAAATGAGGTTGGGAGTGGTAAAAGTGGTTTTGGGGGTGGGGAAAGTATTAGAAAAAAGGGTAGGTTTTAGGGGGGATCCCACCAAAAACAACAAAAAAGCAATTTGTTATTTTGCTATTAGTTGTTTTGTATTCGTTGCAATTGCATTAGTTATTTTGGGATTCCATGAAATCATATGTAAACTTATTCATTTACTTTGCCCAGGTGAGGTGGAATTGAGGCTGGGCGGTAGACATTTGGAGGGCCTGGAGGGAGAGAATTGTTCTTTAACAGTAGGGTAATGGGGCATTCTTAAAATTAGGTTGTCATTTGAGGGATCAACAGGGTGCAGTGTGGTATAATATTTGGGGCAGGGATCAGCTTAATGTTGACTGAAGATTGATAGGAAGAAGAGCAAGAGGGGGCAAGAGAGGAAGGCTAAACGGGTGGTGTGAAAGGTAGGGCCACGGTGTGTTGTACATTCCTGTACCCACAAGGTGTCTACTTTGGCTTTGAAGGAAAAGAAAAAGTCGTCACAAAGTTACTGTGAATGAGCAGTGGGTGGGGATGAGTGCTTGTAGCCTCAGTTCTGCATTATTTCCTGTTTGGAGAGTCACTGATCATTGGAAGCTAGATGGGAGAGGGCCGGTTGGTGGCAGAGCCCTTGTCAGCAAGCTGCGGCTTGTTCTTTCTGCAGGCGTCTGACCTGTAACAAGGGGACACGGCCGCACAGGGGGCTTCTTAAAGATCTGATGTGCCAGGCACTTAACCATGGTCTGCACCTCGCCTTACAGCCCAAAAGTATGTTTAAAGCATGTCATGGTGTACGAACATTTAAAAAAAAGACAAATCTGTTCGAATTCACGTCAATCAAAACTGCATGAACAAAGTGTAGACTTTAGAAAAGAAGGCTATGAAAATACGTAGAACTGTTTTAGATTCAATTGTGCCTGGGACATTATTTCTACAGTGTCACCATATGCGCTAATGGATATGGACTGGATATAGACCAATGACTGCCCTGTTTTATGTTAACGGAATGGTTCGGTCAGAAAATATTATTGTCCCTATGGTTCGGCCATGTGTTTTTAACCATAAGTCGATCGATCGTACAAAGATTTCCTATGCACCTTACCAGAGTTTTCGTCTCTTGAACACAGTTTAAATCAGGCAGCAGGGCACAGCCATCTTGTGATAATCTTATCACTTGCCGCATCTCCCTGGGTGACCTGCGTTTGCGGCACTAAATCATATCCCCCGCCCCTGAGCCTGACATCACTAGACGCGTACCGCCCATTTCACAACGCCAAAGCACGTCTCGTGTCAACATTCTCTGTGCTTCAGCTAATGACGTGTCGCCATGGAAATGCATTCATCTGTGGATTCTGGTAAAGCTAAGCAATAGAGGAATTCCGTTTACAAATCTGAACATTAAAATTGGAGGCCTTAAAACTAGGTATACAACAGACTACCAAACGTTTTTCTTTAGGTTGTGGAATTCTTTGCTAACACAAGTGTGCCTTTTTGAGGCGATTGAATGTGTTCCATGTTTCTGGGTAATTTGGTGAGTTTTGACACTTGATCCGCTAGGTGTACAGGTGCACCCAGGCACCTATATCTCGCTAGTGTCCTTTTTAAATTATATTAAATACATGACAATTCATTCTCTAATTAGGAAGGCGTGCCAAATTCGTAGTAAAACTGCTCTTCCCTCATTTTAATTTTTTTCGACTTGAAATGGTTTACTGTAATATTATGTCCAATGTTGTGCCATTTAATTATTTAAGAGTAGTTTATTTGTTGATGCACAGAGAGTGAGATCTGCAAAAGAGTTCCAAAACAGTTGGTCTACTCTGGTCCACCAAATAAATATGTCCCTATTGTGAACAGCCCTAAGCAGAGGTTCCTACCTTAAAGGAATCTCTGTTATGCTGGGGAGGTAAGTTATTCCCAGGATTCAAAGCACGGTGTTGTGATATGTTTAATAAACACTACGGTATTGTGACATACCCTTCCTTTCCTTATAGTGTGCAGGATTACCATTCTTCATAATATGTGTTGCACACGTGTTTCGTCCTTCAATGTTTTCTAGGGACACAGTGTACAGTGCTGTTCTGGGACTCCACGCTAATCAGAGTGACACCTGTGCTCTGCGTGTGTGCGCGCGCGCGAGAGAGCCGCGTGCGTGCCTCATCTCCAGCTCCAGGCCACCTGGCTGATTGCACCCGAGAAGCACCTGCAGGCTCTCTCCAGAAATTACCATCTGATTGCTCGGGAGAGATGCTGCACGCTGGTAAACACGGGAGAGTGGCACCTGGGAAAAGCTTCCAAAATAGACCCTCCCCGGAGAGTAGTTTGGTGGATCCTGGAAACCTTCTTCAGAACTTGATATCCGCAGGGAGTGGAACACAAATACCAGATATCAATCTGCAGAGTCTAATTTCAAGCAAATATTGCAAGTGGGAGACGATCACCTGCTTCTACAAACTGCATCAACAGACTAAGATGCAAAGCGCCCTTTGGAGGTAACACGCTGAAGTCAAATGGCAATATTTTTTAGGCACTAGGTCTCGTTGTTTATCAATAAAAAAAATAGCAAAAATAGCAGGTAAAGGCTTTAGTTGGCATAATAGGATACCTCGGTTGAAAGACAGGAGGGATGTGTATGGATATGTGCAGCTCTGGCCCTCTCATGGTACATTGAGTGTGTTACCACTTGTATTGGGAATACAGGGATCCTCAACCACAGTGATGTTTAGGTTGGAGCAAATTTTGAGATGCTATGAACTTTGGCGCCGTTCGAGGAAACTGCACTCTAACAATTTCAAAAACATACACCCCCTTTGATTTTTTGGTAAGGTTTTGTAGACTGGGGGGCAAAGTTACAGGGGGGCCTACAATTGCGCATACCATTCGAACTCCACGAGGAACGTTTTTAGTAATTTACCTCTGGGCGAATATGAAATTGTTGCTTGTTGAACATCTGTTCGGCCGCTATTATAAAGAAAAATGCGTCCCATACGGTCTGCAGACCGCACTCAAATCCGAATTCAAGAAAGTGATTGGCTGATGTTGGACTAAAAATGTTGCCTCCGCCTGCCATCGTGGGCCTATGGATCTGCACATGAATGCTTGCATCCTGTCATGCCAACACTGTTGAAAGGGACACCTAGTAGCCACTTAGGGCATGTTGGGACCAATCTGTCGGTGCTTATCCAGTCCTGTTTTTTTATTTGCATTCTGGGACTTGAAGTCCGATTTTTATAACGAGAAAAGTGGAGCCACAAATCCCAGACTTCAAAGAAAAAAAAACAGGACTGGATAAGCACCTACAGATTGGAATGGGCCATGGCAGTAAGTATGCTCTGGGGAGGGCAAATGCAGGCATCAGAGGCGTGGAACTTGCCCTTTCAAAAAAGAAAAAAAACAATTGACAGCTGGGTACGCATATCCTGGGAAGGGTCTGCAGGTCAAGGTGGGGGGTGTTGCATATTTTTGCCTGCATCGTAAAACCTAGAGGGGCATTGGTATATACTAGTAGGCAATTTAGGGACACTCAGGTTATTTTTGCAACGTTTTATGAAGTTCCATCGAAAGGAACTATGGGGTATTAGGAAAAGTCCAAAAGATGTGTGTCGTGTAGTACAGCAGTTGATTGACACCGAACGTTGGTAGAAATTGACAGGCACCATCACTATGCCCACATACAGTTACCACTGGGAATGGCCACAATCCATGTCCAGCAGGCACTGCAAGGAGGTTCGGCAATGTCTCAGCTCCAGTAGCTGCTGTCTATTCCCTGGAGGAACTACAGGAAAGGTCACTATGCCCGGGCTATCACAGGAGCTCATGTTCCAGTGATGGGAGTGCATGACCCAGGTCACCCACATTGGGCACAGGAAGTAGATTCACAGTGTCAGGGGCATGGCTGATGTGAAAATATCAGGCACAATGACAGCTGGATGCAGTTACAAGCCATGACCCACTGGTGTTGCTGAGGCTTTGTCGAACAGAATTGGCCACTTGGCAGGGCCACAGGCAATTCCCAATGGGCACTGCACGTACTATGCCTATGTTTGGTTGTGCCCAGCGGGAAGTGCAGGTGCAAACAATGTGTACAGGATAAGACTAATGGCCCTTGCACTTGACACATTGACCGCTATGCATAGGCAGAGGCCATGGCTAGTGGGCACACAGGGAATGCTAAGTGTGCAACAGGCATAGTGACTGATGTGCATAGGCATAGGCCATGCCCAGTGGGTCTTCAGCTAGGCCATTATGAGCATTCGCAGTCCGGTCCTGCATCCTTGAGGCCCCTAGACCGCATTCACTGGTGTTTTGAAAGGTGTCAGAGGTAATTTAGGTCACAAGTAAGCCGTCCCTTAAGTTATATTTGCATATGCTAAGATAGGGCCACAAACTCTCTCAGTGTAGCTTAGCACAGAGCTGAGAATCACCCGGACAGGATGGTTTCAGCTGTGCAAGCAATTTTCCCGAATCACAATTTTCCTGTATTTTTGCAAGGAACTTGGCGTTGGTCAGCCTTAGTTACCTGGGTGAACCCAGACGTGGACCCCTTGCTCAATGTGCTCAGAGAGGCACAGCTCCACCTCACTGATGAGGCCCAACAAGGCTGAAACACGTGTATGGGATTGCTGTTGGTACTCTTGTTCAAAGGGGGTTTACATGGCATGTTGGTGCTGGACTGCCCTTGTGGGTGGAACAAAGACTGATATGCAAATTCTTATTTCTCCTTTGTGAAAAGTACAGTGAGCAAAAAGCGATGACTGCAAACTCTGAAAGTGGGAAAAAAAACACAGAACAGGTTATCATGCCATGTTCTTTCTAGAGAGAGGCTCCTGCAAAATTTTAACCCAGATGTGGACCCCTTGCTCACTGTGCTCAGAGATTGGCACAGCTCCAACTCACTGATGAGGCACAATAATGCGGCAACACGTGTCTGGGGTTGCTGTTGGTACTCTTGTTCAAAGGAGGTTTGCCTGCCATTTTCCGTGCTGGACTGCCCTTGTGGCGGGACAAAGACTGATATGCAAATGGATATTCCTCCGTTGTGAAAAGTACAGTGAGCAAAAAGCGATGACTGCAAACTCTCAAAGTGGGAAAAAAAACACAGAACAGGTTATCATGCCATGTTCTTTCTAGAGAGAGGCTCCTGCAAAATTTTAACCCAGATGTGGACCCCTTGCTCACTGTGCTCAGAGATTGGCACAGCTCCAACTCACTGATGAGGCACAATAATGCGGCAACACGTGTCTGGGGTTGCTGTTGGCACTCTTGTTCAAAGGAGGTTTGCCTGCCATTTTCCGTGCTGGACTGCCCTTGTGGCGGGACAAAGACTGATATGCAAATGGATATTCCTCCGTTGTGAAAAGTACAGTGAGCAAAAAGCGATGACTGCAAACTCTCAAAGTGGGAAAAAAAACACAGAACAGGTTATCATGCCATGTTCTTTCTAGAGAGAGGCTCCTGCAAAATTTTAACCCAGATGTGGACCCCTTGCTCACTGTGCTCAGAGATTGGCACAGCTCCAACTCACTGATGAGGCACAATAATGCGGCAACACGTGTCTGGGGTTGCTGTTGGCACTCTTGTTCAAAGGAGGTTTGCCTGCCATTTTCCGTGCTGGACTGCCCTTGTGGGCGGGACAAAGACTGATATGCAAATAGATATTCCTCCGTTGTGAAAAGTACAGTGAGCAAAAAGAGATGGCTGCAAACTCTTAACCTGTTCTGTGGTTTTCTCCCACTTTATCATGCCATGTCCTTTCTACCTTTTATGAATTATAATATGTTCACCTACCAATTACTTGTACCATCTACTTTCCTTCTTACACAGTCAATGCCTTACATAGGAGTTTGGAACTGCTGTATCCTTGGCAACCCCAATGTTTTGACTGGAGGGATCAGGTGGATGTGATTCTCACTCACCTTCTTAATCCTCTCCTGGAATGGTCAAGAACATCATGAGCCCATCAGGCAACCATATATACCCCTATCGGTAGTGTTTAACAAAGTACACAGAACTGTTCAAATAATACTATGCATTAATTAATCACTCAGCACATTACCTGTCCTCATCATGAGAAAGGCCCTCATGCTGTTACTATTACTCCCTCTCCCATCTTCCTGACTTACTTAGCATGCCGGCCTCTACTTTGACTTTTATAGTTCTCTTACCCAGCCCCTGTCCTTCTACCACAGACTTATGTCTGAACATCCCAGGTATGTGCTTCATTATGCATGCACTCAGACAAGCCACAGCACAATGGGACCACCATGATGGCAGTGGGTACTGTTTAAAAGACTATTTACTACTTGATGCACTACATGTGGTCGAGTCTTGCTCTGCAAATATTCCTTCTTTAATTTGTTTTCAGCTTCAGTTTGGGGTCTGCTCTGAAGTCACTGGGGCTGTGCCAAAGAAGAGAGATTGGCACACTCTGAAGCTACGGGTGTCACCTGCTTTGTGATGCGACCTCAGGAGGAGGTAAACAGGGGATTCCCCCAAAACCCCCATAGTCCTCCCAATGCAAGCCATAGAGATGAGGCTCCTATAGATAGCAGGTAGAGAATCCATAGCAAAGTAGGACATCTCACATACACTCACGCACAGTCAGGCAGCTAAGGAGAGTGAAAGACATAAGCCACTGAAGGTCTGAAAGTTCATGTAGAGACTAGGTGCCTGATTCATGGAAATTGTTGATTTGCATTCCAATCTGCATGCTTAATTCCTGTTAATCGATTCATGGATGCACAGATCTTTCCTAGGACTTGCATGGACTTCGTGCAGGCCCGGCACATCTCTGCAAGTCGACGAGCATCTTGTGCGAGTCTCCACACAGAGTGTGGGCCTGGCCTATGCATCAACTTAAATAGGGCATGCAGAATGCGGAAGAACATGCAAAAAATCTGGGCATGTTGAGGGATGGTACATGGCCAAGCAATCGCACGCCCATAGCCATGCAAATATAACCGTATTCATGGATTTCTACTCGGAACGTCGGGTCACTAAAAACACACGCAAATCCCGGAACTCAAACACCACATGATAGCAGGCATAAACGTCAACACACATGGGAACAAATGCCTATAAAACACGCAATGCACAGCAAACGAATGTCAACAGCCATGATAAACCCAGTCATACTCAGAGCTATCGGGCACAGACACCTCAGGAGGAGGAGGTTACCCAGGACCCCGGATCTTCACAACACGCACTATGCTTTTTGGGATGCCAGATAATCAGGACTATGGCAGGTACAGGTTCCCCCCCATATAATCCTTGATCTTGTCAGGGAGTGGGAAGATGGCCTAACATCAGCCACCATCTGCTCCCAGGCCCTTATCTTGCTAGAAAGAATTGCTGACTTCACTCTATTTCCTTGCCACTGTGTCATTCCAGCAGACCTATGCAGCAGTAGGTGGGATATCGCAGGCCACACAATCACATTGTCTACACCGGGTGCTGTCCTGCATAACAGCACGTGCCTTTGTGTTCAGGCACATACATATGCCCCAAACACCAGCGGAAATGCAGACAGTCATGCAGGATTTCTATGCAGTGGCACACTTATACCATGTAATAGGTGCCATAGACTGCACACATGTTGCGTTATGGATGCCCTGATTGACAGATCACATCTACAGGAACAGAAAGCACTGGCACTCCATTAATGTGTAGGTAGTATGTGATGCCAAGGGAATCATCATGAAAGTGTATGCTAATTCCCCGGGCAGCACACATGACAGCTACATATTCTGCATGTCACCACTGTCCCACGCCCTGGTATCTGGAAAACATGGTAACGCATGGCTTATTGGTGAGTATAAACACTCATGCACATGCATGCACATCACACACTGAACAATAGACAGTGCCAATAAATGACAATAACAACCATGTCGACATTTACAGGGACAGTGCCTACTCGCTGACACCCTTCATTATGACACCCATCAGGAACCCCACAACACCAGCTGAGGTGAGGTACAATACTGCACATGTAGCCGCTCAAGGCATAGTGGGGCATACATTCGGAGTGCTAAAGTCACGGTTCCGCTCCCTTGACCACTCTGGTGTGGTTTTGCTGTATGCACCAGCAGTAGTCTGTAGAATGATTGTGTCTGCATGTATCCTGTACAATGTTACCACAGAGCACGGTCTACCAGTGGACATGCAGGTGGGACACCACCCATACCCACAGGCACCACCCTTGCCCATGGATGGCCAAAGAGCACGTGGAGAGGCTGCACGCACACAGCTGGGGCAATTGTACTTGACAGAAATACCAGCCCCTTCGGAGTACACACAGTGAAGCCACCCCCCAGGTGACATTCAATTATGAATTGTGGCCTACCCTGTGAGCCCACAACATGCTGTGAATGTGCCACTGGGAGTGCAAAATTGTAAGTGTGCATTTGACATAAAACAACATGGCCAAGCAGAGGGCCCAGAAAAGACTTGTAAGTGGCAGTATACCACTACCACTTTGTGAAGTATGTAGTGAAATCAATTTTGAGTATCAACAACTGTACAAATGGCAAATATGCCTGCACAAGTACAAATGTGATGCTACAGAAAAATACATGAACTAGGCAACAATCGAATCTTAGTACCTAGCCATTCATGGATACCAACATCACCAATTCCACCAATTCTGAGAAGCCAACCAACATCTCATTAAAGACCTGTGGGACCATGTGCACACATATCCATGGTGCTGTGAGTGTGAAAGCAGGGGGTGCAAGATTAAACATGTGATATGAGTCATGGGAATAGGTATACATTGCACCCAATATCAAACCAACAGAATAAGAGCCAATTTGTAATAGAGCGAAAGTGCTTGACACACCATAAGGGCCACATTCACAGGACCGGCAAATAATGGTGCAATCACACATGAAAACAGCCTGTGACTCATGCCCCTAATCTGCATGGAAGTCCACAACTGAACCACACAGGCATATCAGCTTGACACAACAGTGTCATTTTGGAACACCCAAAAGCACAAAGCACAAGGAACAAAGTCCCAGAGTGCCATCACATATACAACAACTGGACTGCATGTAGACACCAAACCTCACACATGACACCACAAGTAGGAAGGCATACTACAAATGTTATGCTAATAAACTCATGCAAGGACAGCCCTGGACCCACAATGCGTTTTAGACAACACTAAACTGT
Source organism: Ambystoma mexicanum (assembly GCF_040938575.1). Taxonomy (NCBI): domain Eukaryota; kingdom Metazoa; phylum Chordata; class Amphibia; order Caudata; family Ambystomatidae; genus Ambystoma; species Ambystoma mexicanum. The sequence continues at coordinate 774,495,841 of NC_090932.1, forward strand.
TTCAGTGGCCAAACCATTCCCTGACAACCACTATGCCCACAGTACAAAGTCACATCAAAGCAGTCATGTTCAAACCGGAAAAAAGTGCACTGCAAGAGAAATGCACATCTTACCTCATCCCATGTGAGCCTTCATCATCCGGACTGTGCAGTCCACCAAACTCCCCCTCTGTGTGCCTGGAACCCACCAAACCCTCATGCTGTTTCCTGTGCATGCATAGAGCTGCTACTTCCTTCACAATTCCTGCATCCATCATTCCATGCCAAAATCATCTGTAGAGAAAATCAATTCAATGTGAGTGCCGGCAACACATCCATGTACCCAAACATACACCAACATGTGCACCCGTGAGTGACATGCTACAACTGCATACAATAACTCACCAGCCACCCATCACCATGTGTCCCGGCACACATGCAGCCACCTCCGCCCACCTCACGCAAATGCAACATGAGCAACCCACACAGTTACACCCTAGCCACCCACAACCCCTGCACTGCCTACTCCCCCTGAGTCACATGCAGTGAATGACCATGTTACACTTACCCATCATCATGCTGATGGTACCTTCCTAACACATCCATCTGGCCACAGTCAGCATGACACTGAGACAACCCCCAAAAAGAGAACATTGAGAGAGATGGAAACCCAGGAGCACCTTTGTAATATTATCAATGCCATGATATGCCATCCCCTCATCAATGTGGCAGTGTGACAATACAGTAAACACTAAGGGAGGGGGGAAGTGTCCCAAAAGCAGTGATGGAAAGGGATTGTGGACTAAGCTAAACCAATAGGGTACATCATAGACAAAAAATGCATGATCTGTCAATAAAATGAAGAACATAGAATAATCTAACTTTGCCAATCCTGTAAAAAAACGCGTGCATTGGCTGAATACAAGCCAAATCTAAGAGTGTTGGTTCAGTTTTAGGTCATCACTCAGAATTGGCAGTTTTTGTTTTTGTTTGTTTTGTCTTAATCTTTGGAGTAAGACCTCTATTTTCTGTTTATGTGTTCTCAATGTTCAACCTTTTAACCAATAGATAAGTGTACCCATGTGTTCACCACACTATTTCTCTTTAGCTACTCATGCATTTTTTGGGTGTCCGGTCAAATGGTCAAAAATAAAAGATCGAATGACCATTTGATCGAAAGTCAAATGTTCGAAAAAAAAATGGTCGAATTTTTTATTTATTTATTTACATATTTTTTTAGTTTTGTTTGTCAAAAAAAAAATTAATATAGCAAAAAGGGGGATGGGGGATGAACCCCCCATAAAAAGAAATACAAAAAAAAATTCGACCATTTTTTCGACCATTTGACTCTCGATGAAATGGCATTCGATCATTTGGTTTTCGACCAAATGACCTGCAAGCATTTTTTGTCTATGATGTCTTTTTGTAAAATAAATATGTTTACTGTTTTTAACATGAGACTACCCTGATTGCTTTCTGAGTCTGTAGTAGCCTAAATCTATTGGTTCAGTGATACCTCCTTGGTACACTCATTAAATAGTTTATCATTCAAGCAATTCTCTAATTGAATTCAGAGGAGTATGGACCCTATTGGTTTAGCTTAATACAGTAAACACTGGCAGTGATGCTAAGTCCAAGAAGAAGTGAACCACAAATCTCACCAATTGCACAGAAAACAGGATCTTGCTGAAGGCAACACTTCACAGAAGCAGCTGTCAGACTCGAAGGCAGGTCACATGACTGGCATGAAACATACAAGCATGCATGAGAAAGCATTAATAAACAGATGCCAAGGACAAACAAACACACGCAAGGGAATATGCATAAGGAAAGTGCAAGGGAAATCAGACTTCACTGGTAATAGATTGAATTGGGGAAATGTGCATTGAACTGAGGTTAGCTTTGAAATGCACCCAGTAGCTGTCAACATGCCTCATAACGATTAACTGTGCACCCTCCAAGGTACATGGTCACCATGGCAACCAACAAAGAATGGACAATCATGTGTGCCTGGTGTCTGTCGAGTACATTGCATCCCAACAATGTGCAGCAATACTGGTATGTGTGTGGATTTGTCTTGGGACAACAACTCCAGAAGGGGAGAAGCACCAAGATTGGACTGCCTGTGTGGGTAGGAATTACTATTAAAAATTCTTCCTACAGAAAGCTATGTGACAGCCAAGACAATGTGTTAAGTGCAAGGAAACACTCACCACCACCACCTTAATGATGTGTCACAGCACACGAACAGCAGGGGCAGCCACCCTCATGACAACTCACCAACTAAGGCCCTACAGTGATACCCACCCCCAGCTAGGATCCTGCAACCAGTGCCACCATGATGATCTACAAAAAACAGCATGCATACACAAGCCAGCCTAATAACCACACGTGTCAGGACCTGTTCCCCCCCAAATAAGTAAAATAAAAGAAACCCCACACAGTGCCAGACTCCATGCCACAAAACACAACACAAGTCACACCCTAAGTGCACTTCACTTACCTGCACATGTTATCCACCTGGCTTGCATCGACTGCATCCCACCTGCAAATACACTTGCAAATCGGAAAGACATGCATTGCAACAACTCAAAGATACTGGCCATCCATGACAATTTATGTAGGGAACACGAAAGTAGACATGCACCACTCAGTGTACATGGATCACAGGGTGCAAGCCGGAGACGGGATGCAGAGTGACGATTGACAAGCAGTGGAGTGGAGCGGGAGAGAGTGCGAGAAAGGGGGAGGAAAAAACATTGCAAGGAGGAGACTGTCGGGAGCAGAGATGAGGACAGACCTGAATGACATCACAGTGTGTGAGGGCATAGACAATCCACCCTAGGGAAGAAGATGGCGACATGAACACCTCTTCAAGTACCATCCTGGTCGGAAAGCACGGAAGGAACATAGATGGAAAAGAACCACACGTAGTGGTACATGAAGGACAAACGTGTGTGACAGTGAAGGGTAGACTGGCAAAGAATGGGAACATGTGAAATGTCAATAATCAGCTCTATATCTGAAAAAAAAAACAGGCAACACCGACCATGGCATGCAAATCACCCAAAGACCCATGTACGCTACAACCCTGCAAAGATGGCCCTCCAACCATATACCCAGGCCCTATACATAGACCCCAGTACAACAACACTGAAAATGGACCTACAGACAACATGCAGATGTTCCCTCACCCCACTCCCCCAACGCACCACACACCCTGATTGAGACCGTCCCAAGAAGTGTGCATGGATTTGAGGGTGCACTTGCAACTCACAGGGGAAGAAAAGATGAAGACAAGCTTTGGGCAATGGATGATCATACACATGCATGGGTCCCCAGTGTGGGAACACAGTGTTCATTCACTGACAGTGGTAGATGACATGAAGAAGGAATCAAAACCAAAGAACAAGTAACACACCCTGGTGCAGATAACCAACAATATAAAACACTGTAAGAAAAGTGTCCTCTTTGTGTAACACAGAACCAGTCAGTTAGGGGAACAAATGCACATATTATTCTAACCCGACATGCATCAAGTGCGACAAAAAAGTCCTGTGAAGTCAATGCACACAAGAGGACAGAATGATCATCCATAGTCTACGTCATGCAGTGGAGGATGATGATGAATGAGAATCAATGTGTGTCGCACAAGTTGAACAGTGTCATGTCTGGGCAGGTCATGGAAGTGTAGAAGGGGGTGGATTTGTAAGTGGCACAGGTCAAAGAGAAGTGTGCACAGGGTATACCTCTGCAGGGCACGGTAGGAAACATGTGGACAGCGGGAGTGGAAGGGTGGCAGTAAGGACACATCATCACGGTTGGTCATGCAGATGCACAGTGAATGCATGCCATCAATCAGTACGTACATCCATACTCAATGAAACATTGTCAATGGGTATAGTGTGTATAGTGCCGTCCATTCACTTCCAATTATAGCATCAATGATCTAAGTGCATCCACACAAACAATGCATAGAAGTATAACTGCACATTCACACACATGCACGTGTACAGACACACATCTGTCCCCAAGACACAATGTTAAGCCACCAGTATGTCAAGATGTGTACTGCATGCAAATACCATGGTGACCAATAACACTGACACAACATGCAAGATATAGCACATGTTTACCTGCTGACTGAGCTGGCATGATGTGATTCCCTCATCACCTCCACTAGGAACTGAACCTCCAAATGCATGAGATGAGGGCCAGTGCCTGGCAGTGGGCATGGGGATTGGGGATGCAAAAGTGTGCAGGGTGGACCTCCCACGGAGTGCCATCACTGCATGATTCTGTAACACTGCAAAAACATTGGACAATGCATTACAGCAGCTGTGTTTCACAGTCATGCATAACGCATACCTGCGTTAGATTCACTTAACCCAATGTTACCTGAACATGCCCTCCTGTTTCCCACGATACAACCATGGCAGCTGACGTCACTGTGCATGGCTGCTTGTCCACAACTGCATCCATCATGCCCCTGAGAGTTCAACTGCACATATCAAGGTACCCAAAAAATCAAAATGAATAAAATCCACCTTGAAAAGGAAAACAAAAAAAGCCCACAACCGGGCCAGGGGAATAGAATAAACCACCAAAAAGGATCCATGCAGAATCAAGGGGAACCAAAAGAATAACTCTGGCCGTGGACAACAACAAAAAAGCAAAAGTCCACCATAGATGTGGGGGTGGGAGGGAGTCAACCGTGGAGGGGGGAGGAGTAGGGGCATGTCAATGAGTGGACCAAAAATTGGACACAAATAAAAAACTAAAACCCTTGATGGGCTCATGGACCTCACAGCAAAGGTGGACAAGGAGCAGGTATGTGCTGGGACCCCCATCCGTTGGTTGATCTGCAGGAGGTTGTGGTGTTGGAGCTACACCACACAGTGCCAATCCTGATCTTCACTGGCTGCGGCCAGCTGTGACGCAGTTGAATGCACCAGCACAGTGAGGTTGGTGAGGTCTCCATGGATTTCCTCATGGATGGCTGCAGAGTCTTTATGTGCGCTCACACGTGATGCATTGAGTTGCTCAGAGAGTCCCTGCCTGAAGGCATCCATCTCCTCATGGATCAGTGTCATAGTGGCTGAGAGTTCTTCATGGATAGCAGTCCTCATGGTGAACATTTCATGCCTCAGGTCTTCACTGTGTGCCTCAAGATCAGCCCTTCGGCCCTTAATATTTGCCTCCATGCGCAGTCTGTGGGAGCGGCATGAGGACTGCATGACCTGCAGCTATTGCTCTACCCAGGTCTCTGGTGGGGTCATGGACTTGGCCATTTTATCCATCCCTCAGAAATCTTGTCCAACACATTCCAGTGTTGGAGGGCGGCACTCAACATCTGCTGCTCCCACTTTGTCTCCACACGTCCCCCACATGTGTAGGGCCCACCATGGAGAGATGCAATGTTGCCTGCCAGTTGTTGTGGTGCCCCTGTCGTTGGCTGCAGGTCTACAACCCTTCCTTGGACATTAGCCCAGGACCTGAAGCCAAATCATGGTAGGGTAACCTTGCAGCCGTAACCATCACAGACGAGGGGACACCCACTGACTGGCCTTGTGAAGCCATCTTCCCCGGAGTAGAGTCATGGGCCCCACCTGCTCCGCCCATTTGCCCCTCACCTTTGCCCTCATTGAGGTATGCACAGCAGGTTCTGCATCAAAGCCAGCTGAGTCAGAAGAGTCTGAAGAGTCTGCAGCATGACTCAAGATGGTCTGTAGCACCAGTGGGTTCTCACGGCCCACCACACCACATCCCCTCTGGTGGTCTGATGCACCATTAACTCTTCCTCCTCCTCTGCATCTGGTGTATCCTCACCTGCACATGGACAGAGAAAGACATATTGATCCATGTTCTAAGAGACAACAATGCACGTATGCTTCAAGGTGCACTCTACCAAGAAATGGCAGGACACACACCCATCAGACGTTGCGCATTCACACACCTGATCTAGTAAGAAACAGATGCATGGCATTTGCTGACAAGTGCCCCCCCCACCCCAACCCATCATGCCCATTCCTGCAGTGGGCACATTGACATTAAAGAGTGGCGTAAACGCACAATGAGGGGCTTTCCAACTGTCAAGTCGCCACAGATACCAGGGGAAAAGTAATGCACATGTGACATTTGAATGTTCAATGACATCACATGGGAACAGCCAGACATCCATATCAACATACCACACCACGAGAGAGGCTGACCGGACAGAGGAGGACATGACGTGTGACTCAGCCCTGGTCGACAGGTTAGGTAACATTGGGGATGAGGACTAGTCTGCTGCCTTTGTATATAGTTATTTAGGTATAGGTTTCATTTATTATAATGTTTCTTTGGACCCAGACTTTGGTGACATTCCATACCTGTTTTTGAAATATATAGTTATTTCAATACTGTGTTCTTTTCATTTTTCATCATTTGGCACGGACTTCTTGGACATTCCGTTCCTGATTTAGTTGTATATAGTTATGTTTAATAGGTTTTACATGGTTCCATTCCATGCTTCATGCAGTTCATTTGTGTGTCTGCAACTTTCAGTCAGTCATGCCATGTGTACTGTGGCGTGCCTGTGTGTGATGTTCTTGCTGTGATGGTTGTGGGTGGCGGCTTGCACATGTGCCTGACATGTGGGGGTGGCTCCATCAGACAACTGGGAGTTGCACTGGATGTTTTGAATTACATGTACATGTGCAGCTTCATTGTGTGTTTGGCGTTAGTGTAGTTGGGGAGGAGGGTTCTGGTGTGTGTGAGATGATGTACATCCGGGTATGGTAGCATTGCTGTGTGGATGAGTTTTGTATTTTTTCTTTAACTCCGATTGTGGATATAATGACACCTGTTCCTGTGTGTTTGCACAGTTTCACATTGTTTTCATTTCAGGGCCACTGTAATTCATATGTCCCCTTTGCACATGCTTGGAATTATGTATGTGTCCACACTCTGTTCACTGCATTGTGTATTTCACATTGCGGTCACCGCGATGGGATGTGGCTCACTGTGGATGGGTGGCCTAGTCACATCACTTGCACATTGGTTTATCGTTGCTGTGTCACTCCTGTGTCATGCGCACATGCACACCAGTATGTGTAGTCATACACTGCCTGCTGTCATGTCTTGATCCAGCTCTGCCCCTGGAATGCTGTTGTAACCCATGTATGAACATTCTGTGTGGCAGCACAAATTTCCTTTCTCAGTCATGCACTCTCTGATTGCCCTCCCTTCACCCATGCATGGGCCGGTCATGGGCCGGTCATGTTGTGATCCCTGACAGGGAATTTGCCACCCCTTCCACCCGGCTCACTTATGCTCAGGCACTAACGTACTTGGCCATTATTTGTTGATCTGGCCAATGTTTCAATGGGTTTACTTCTGTCCTGAGGTCACATTTATTTGCTGTGCTTTGGTGCCTTTGCAGTAACCCATGGCCAACATGCACATGCCACTTTGCATTGCATTCACTTGTCACATGTGGATGGGTTGGCCAGAGTTTTGTTGGTGCAATATACTGCTGTCTGGCTGGGGTGCCGCAGATTCAGGTCCGCCAGGCAGTGACAGTGGATGCTCCAGTTCAGGAATGGTGTTTGTTGCTTCCTGTTGATCGTGTCGGCAGTGGACATGTTGGGGATCTGCTTCATGGTGGAGGCAGACCACAGAGTTGCAGCCATGCTTTCTACTTGTTTTGTAGTAGACAGAGGTGGGGGAGGTTGGCAGGCGGTGTCTGAACTTGTGGGGGCTGCCTGGGTGGTGTCTGGACTTGGGGGGACTGCCTGGGGGTAGTATCGCAGGTGAGGGCAGTGTGAGGCAGGTAGTGCACTGTCAGGGGGGTGGCTGGGGTAGTGTCAGAGGTGTGGGGGGCTGGTGGGTGGTGTCTGGACTTGGGGGGACTGCCTGGGGGTAGTATCGCAGGTGAGGGCAGTGTGAGGCAGGTAGTGCACTGTCAGGGGGGTGGCTGGGGTAGTGTCAGAGGTGTGGGGGGCTGGTGGGTGGTGTCTGGACTTGAGGGGCTGGCTAGGGGTAGGGTCAGAGGCAAGGACAGTGTGGGGAGGGGAGTGTCCTGTCAGGGGGTAGATTGTGGTAGTGTGGGAGGTGAGGGGGGCAGGTTGGTGGTGTCTGGACTTGAAGGGGCTGCCTGGGATGGTGTTGGAGGTCAGGGGGCTGGTTGGTGGTGTCTGCACTTGAGGGGGCTTCCTGGGGGTAGTGTCCACAGTGAGGGCAGTGTGGGGAGGGGAGTGTACTGTCAGGGGCTGGCTGGGGTAGTGTCAGACGTGAGAGGGGCTGGTTGGTGGTGTCTGGACTTGTGGGGGCTGCCTAGGGGTAGTATCAGAGTTGAGGGCAGTGTGGGGAGGGCAGCATACTGTCAGGGGCTGGCTGGGATAGTATAAGAGGTGAAGGGGGCTGGTTGGTGGTGTCTGGACTTGTAGTGGCTGCCTGGGGTGGTGTCAGAGGTGAGGGGGGCTGGTGGGTGGTGTCTGGACTTGAGAGGGCTGCCTAGGGATAGTTGCAGAGGCGAGGGAAGTGTGGGGAGGGGAGTGTACTGTCGGGGGCTGGCTGGGTACGTTTCGAAGATGAGCAGGGCTGGTAGGTGGTGTCTGGACTTGAGGTGACTGCCTGGAGTAGTGTGGGAGATAAGGGAGGCTGGTGAGTGGTGTCTGGACTTGCGGGGGCTGCCTGGGAGTAGTGTCAGAGGTGAGGGCAGTGTGGGGAGGGGAGTGTACTGTCAGAGGGCTGGCTGGGATAGTATCAGAGGTGAGGGGGCTGGTTGGTGGTGTCTGGACTTGAAGGGGCTGTCTGGGGTGGTGTCAGAGGTGAAGGGGACTGGTGGGTGGTTTCTGGACTTAAGGGGGCTGGCTGGGGTACTGTCGGAGGTTAGGGGGGCTGGTGGGTGGTTTCTGGACTTAAGGGGGCTGGCTGGGGTAGTGTCGGAGGTTAGGGGGGGTGGTGGGTGGTATCTGGACTTGAGGGGGCTGGCTGGGGTAGTGTCGGAGGTGAGGGGGCCTGGTGGGTGGTGTCTGAACTTGAGGGGTTGATGTGCAGCAGGGGTATATGCTGCATATTGGGGCCTAGGGTGTTGGGGGATGGACTTGCAGTTTCGCAGGGGTTGCGCCTTGATTTACGAGGGAGCCTGCGCATTTTAGTAGGGGGTGTTGCCTAAACTTACAAAGAATCTCTCATGTTTTTGTAGGGGGTTCTGCATTGACTTACGTGGAAGGCAGCATGCATTTGCAGTGGTGCTGCCTCGACTTACGTGGAAGGGCACACCCAGGGGTGCAGCTTCGACTTGCGAGGCAGCTCTTGTGTTTTCGCAGCAGGTTCTGCATTGACTTGCGTGGAAGCTTGCGCGTTTTCGTAGGGGTGCTGCCTTGACTTACGAGGAAGGGCGCATGCATATGCAGGGGGGCAGCATCGACTTGCGAGGGAGCTCTTGCGTTTTTTCGCAGAGGGTTCCGCATTCACTTACATGGAAGGCAGTGTGTTTTCGCAGGGTTGCTGCATCAATTTACAAGGAAGGCTTTGCGCTTTCGCAGGGGTGCAGCCTTGACTTACGAGGGAGCTTTTGCGTTTTCACAGGGCAGCAGCCTCGACTTATGAGGCAGGCCACACGTTTCTGTAGGGGGTGCAGCCTCAATTTATGGGGTAGTTTTCTTGTTTTTGCAGGGATACCGCATTGAATTATGAGGTAGCACGTGCGTTTTCGCAAGGGTGCTAGATGGTGGATCAGGGATGGACGCAGGGCGTTGCGCTTAGGTTGGCTTGGGTTTTGGCCTGCATGGGGGCGTGTTGTGGGCGTTCCTCACGCAGCTCATTTTGAATTGCGGGTCGGCTAGATATGTGCGTTTGGATCTATGAATACGCAGAGCGTGTAGATTTATTTATGTGCGCAGGCTCGCGCAGTGTCGTACTTGGCACATGGTCCTTGCGTGATTAATGCACTCTTTTCCATGAATCGGCCCCTAGGAGTCCTAGCGTGGTATATGCCTTGGTGACAAAGCCCACGTGGATCGTGGAATGGACTCTAAAGCAAAACATTCATTAGAGACAGGTATCAGGCATTTGTGCTGTAAATATTATAGTGAACTACATTGTTCAGTTAAAAAAAAACAGGATCAAAAATGGGTGAGCCAGTTCTCCGGAAACATTTCAGGAAGATCACTAGGTCAGAAAGGTGTCTCAGCACTTTTTCCTTACCCTAATGTGGTCTGCACACAAACTAAACCAGTAGATAACTCCCCTAACTTTACGTTAAGACTTGGGAGAGCTTAAAATAAAAACAAGAGGGCGTGGGGGCACAAAGGGGTCTTGCCCACCATATTACCCACAGTATAAAATGTATAAAGTTTTGACTAGCTTTGTTGAGAGTGTATGGTGTTCCCGATAGCTGGTGTTGCTGAAAGAAAGAAGTGTTGTAGAAAGACTGCAGGCAAAAAAAGGAGAGCAAGAACTGGACGGGGACGAGAGATCAAGGAGTAAAGGAAGGGAGAGGCTGGAGGTTGAGAAGGGAGAGCAAAACCAGAAGAACGTGGAGGAACACCATTATATTTGTGTAAATAGTGCTCTGCATTAACCACTGCACATGTTTACCGTGCTCATGTCGAAGGGGCCTTTCCACTTGCATGAAGCTATGGGTATTTTCTCACGTGGGCGTAGCTGAAATGATGATATGTGTAATTATATGAATTGCCACTTATCCTTTTCCTACTTCTAGTAGCGGTTTGATTGTTTCAAGTTGTTACTTTCGCAAAGGGAGTACTTTTTGCTGCTGTTGTGAGCGGATGCATATCCCCTCTCCCACAGCCTGGTTGACCGTGGATCATGCTTGTATAGTCTAGGACAGGTTATAGTTTGCATTCCTTTTATGCATGCATGTGGTTGTTTGTCATTGTTGTTGTTGCTGGTTGGCACTGCAACCCAAGAGCTCAGCACTCTGCCTAATAAGGTAGAGGCATCAGAAGTGGTGTAAGAGGGGCTCAGAATAGCAGAGATTTCATTCTTGTGTGAAAAGGGCAGAGATCATCCATGCAGCAGATACTGATTGTATTGGCTGCAGGAAGCGTGCAGGAGCATCCTCCGTGCACCACTATTTCTCATTTTTGTTTGGTACCTATGATTTATATTTTTTGTATGTGGGTCATAAGGACTCAGTATCTGCATGTGCCAACAGGACATGGCCAAAGGACAGATGATGAGCTATGACCAGGGTGTCAGAGAACCAGACTGAAATAACCAAGGTAACAATAATAGAGTTCTTTCATAACATATTTATTTTCTGAGTGCTAAAGGAAAGACCCTCTTAGCAGAAGGGTCAGCGAGGTACGACAGTTAAACTGTCACTGTGTCCATGTCACAGAACGGTGCGCGAGGATAACTCACGCAAGGAACTCAGCACGAGTCATCTCATACCTTGAGGATACATCATATGATCCCCCTTATGGATAACAATGTACAATGCAATCTGTGTATAGATAATGGAGGTGAGGTGTTAACGCACACATTTTGTGCATGGGTTCAATGGTACTTGAAACAGTAGCAAAAAACAATAATGAACAGAACCCGCATGTATGAGATGTATGTAGATATACAATAACAAGTCTACCAAGGTCCACGGAAAACAATATCATTGATACATTTCATAATCGTTAAATTTCACCGGTCTTTTCCTCATGCAGCATTTCTTGTCATTTCCACTATCCTGACCATCCCCACTGTTGTCATAACTATTATTACATGTGGGTTGCACCCTTTTGGCAATCACATCACTTGATGAATTTCTCAGATCACTAGGGATTGACACATCTTCAAAATCACTTCTACTCACATTTTCCTCTTATGGAGGAACCTCCTTATACCATTCATCCCCCACTTCATTGTAAGTGTTGTTACCCCTGTTACCATCCCATGCTTCAGGGAATTTCATGACCGCCACACGACTCATGCTCCAACGTTTTCCATCGCTGGTCATTACGTGTTTCTGACCCACCTTGGTAATTACTATTGGGTCAAAATATTGTGAACATCCTTTGGGTACTCTAAACGTTTTTCTTTTATCCAACTGTGTCACCCACTTTTAATCCTTGCTCCATACTAGCATCCCTTCGTATAACACCCTCTTGCTGATTTATAACCAATCTGGAAAAATATCCCATATTCCTGTCTTTAATCATACAGAAAGGTGAAATGCCTGTTAGTACGTGTGGTGTGTCCCGATGTGCCATCAACATGGCGTGTATTCATTTTTTCCACTCCAGCCCACTGGTCAAAGACAATTGTAAACATTCTTTGATTATGCGATTTGTGCGTTCCAGTAAACCATTAGCTCTTGGATTATACAAAGCTGTACAATGGTTTTCAATATCATGATGGTCTAAGTATTGCCTCATTTCATTCGATACCAACTGAACACCATTGTCAGACACAATCACTTTGGCATAACCTTCCCTGGCAAACAAATTTTCCAAAAAGTCAATTACAGCACTTGTTGATATGTTATCTTCAAACTCGACTTCAAACCACCTGGAAGTGTAGTCAACTACTACTATCGCAAACCTATTCTCTTGCACGGGTCTGCACATGGGACCCATAAAGACTATTGCAACTTTTCCCAAGGCCTCTCCGGAATGTCCACACTACCAATCTCCAATTGATGTGTTTTCAAAGATGTGTCACTTACAGAACATGGAATACAGTGCCCCACCTCCGTTTCAACCATGGCATCCATTGTCCACCCCCAAAACTTTTACCTCAATCTTCTTTTAGTGAGACTTATGTTATGTTATGTTATTTGGCATTGATATAGCGCTCTATATATCATTGGTATGACCTCAAAGCGCTGGTAGGATGAATGCCCTCAGGGACCAAAGTCGAAGTCAGTTGAAAGAGTAGGCTGTTGAAGGGTGCTTGGTGCACCAGTTAAGAGAGCAGCTGATGTAATTGCTTGATGGTGGCTGCATTCTCGCATTAGATGTGGTGGTATTGGTATCGGTTCAAGTGTCCAGTCTGGTGGGTGGACACCAAGACTGGGTTCTGGCTGCGTTGGGCCTGTGGGATGCTTATATGTGCAGCTAGGATGGTTTTTCGTGGGGTATAGCTGCGTTCTGTTAGAATGACAAGGTGTTCATGGGATAGTGTTCATATGTGAGCAGCTAGGCCGAATTGATCGAGGGGTGTAGCTGCACTCTAATTGTGTGATGGTGTAGAGTGGAGAGTAAGCATGGTGATATGATACAATATGATGTTTCATCTACACAGTGGCCAAACCCAAAGCGCTTGAAATGCGCTCAACAACAAGGGAGGGAACAAGGAAAAACGTAAAGACACTCCCACAGGCCATGGACAGCAAGAATGTGACTTTATACCCAAATGACGATTATGTGCTCTTCTGGTAAATTCACCCTTTAAAGATAAAGGGGGAATCAACCTCTCCCCACAAACTAGTCCCCACTCCGAGCTGCTCAACTCATCTCCGAACCTGCAATATGCATTATCTTTAGCTTCACTAGTGCACCATCCTTGCTCCATGCCTATTACAGCCTCTCTCATCTATTGATCTTCTTTCACACCCTCTAGCCATACCTTTTTAGAATATACAACACAAACCAAACTCTTAACTTGTGCAATCCACTCATCCCCAACCGTGTCCTTTGTTTCCACCCCTCCCTGGGTGGATAAACAATCTGCCTCCCTGAAATGTACTCTACCGAAAAGTTTTAACTCTGCCATGCTGCTAACCAACTAGCTATTCTGGGGGTCACTAGGCCTCATCCTTTTGTAGAGAATATATGCCAAAGGCTTGTGGTCATTCCTGATTTTGTAAGGTATGCCCCAAATGTCGGTCTTAAAATATATAGAAGCCCAATAACATGTCAGGCTTTCATGTTCAAGGGTTGAGTAGCTCAATTCTGTATCAGATAGAGTTCTAGATGCACAAGCTACCAGCACCTCTTTACCTTCCCTAATCTGGTTTAAGACTGCTCCCAGCCCTGATGCACACGCATCTACTGATAAAATAGTTTCCGCTAAAGGTTAAAATCTATACAGAGTGAGTGACTTTACAAGATTCTTTCCCAGAGACCACGGAAAGCAGTTTCTTCTTCTTTACCCCAACAGAACTGTTTCCTCTCCTTAAGTAATCCTCTTAGAGGTTTCCTTTTTACCACCAGATTCTCAACAAATTTGGAATAAAATTCTATTAACCCTTAAAAAGATTTTAGCTCATCTTTGTTGCTAGGTAATTTCACCGCCACAGTAGCATCTACCATTTCCGGACGTGGAATCATGCCCTCTTTGGTGAGTTTATGCCCCAAATATGATACTTGATTTACTTTGAACTGGCATTTGCTTAACTTAACCATCAAACCAGCCTTTTCCAGTCTCCTTAATACTTCATACACTCTGGCATCATGTTCACTTTCATTCTTTGCCCCCATCAGGGTGATGAAAGCCATTAAGGCCCGCAATGAAGTGTGTAAGTCAATCTGGTAATATGAAGAAGAAAGATGCAGAGTTGTGTACTGTTCTGCCTCCTCCATAGTTATTAGCATCACATTGATCTTTGGTAATGGATTTCTATAACCCAACTAGATCTATTGAGGTCCCTTAAATCCACACATAGTCTGATACGACCATCTGGGCGTTGAGTGACCACAATTGGGGACAACTATTCGCTGCTTTTAATAGGCTCTATTATGCCTTGCTCACATAGACCCCACGGTTCCTCCCTCGCATTCTCTCATGTCCAATGGAATGTTGCATACTTTATGCACAGATGGTGTGGCACTGGCAGACAATTCAATCTTGTGGCAAAATCCCTTAGGTTTACCTATGCCATTCCCAAACAATTTCTTAAACCTGGTTCCCACCTCTTTTGCAACTTTTTTCCGTCCTGTTTACTTCTACTGCTCTGACCTGCATATGTTTACCCGGATGTAGCTCCAGGCCCAATATCCCTTGTTGCCGACAGCCTAATAATCACCTTTGGCAGCCACGTAAATGTTTGCTCTTATGTTCTTCTCACCAATGCCCCCCCCCCACACAAAACCTTTGATGTCAATCCTCCCTCCACTGTATGCTCTTGGCATTATGTCAGTGTTGTGTAGTATGTGGCTTTTGTCACCCCAGATTTCCTTGTATTTGCCTTACGAAATTATAGTAAATCTAGATCCAGAGTCTGCTAATGCTTTCATTAAACACACTGCCACTACAATTTCCACGTCCGGGGGAACATACATCATCATACTCAATACCTCCTACAATAAGTACAATTTTGTTTGCCCACTCACTTCTCCCCTCTCCCACAAATTGAACATATTTTTCCATCTCCACAGATTTGTTGTTAAATTTGCATAACCTAGCAAAATGCCCCGTCTTGCCACAACGTCTGCATTTCACTCTTATGGCTGGGCATTCCTTGCATGTTTCTTAAACCCACACTTGGAGCATTGTTCCTTGCGGTTATCGAGTACATATGCATTATTCAGGTTTATGATCTTTTCATCAACCAAAAATGCATCGAAAAAGAGATGCATCGATGGAAAACCATTGAATTTAAATGCATCGAAAAGCTATCTTTTACATGTAAAAGAACATATCCCTCTAAACATGTTAATCGAATATGGAGATGGGCAAGTTTCGATGCATATGTACTTTTAAATGTAAAAAATTACATGTATTTTACACGTTGAAACGTTACATGGAGCTGTCCAGTGCTGAAATTTCCACACTGTCCAGCTCCTTGTAACGTTTTAGTGTTTCTTGTATATTGGGAGGGTTCTCCCCCAAACCCCTAACCTCCAAGCACACCCCCTTAACCCAACCCTAACTCCAACCCTAACCCTAATCCTAAACCAACCCTTAATCTAACCCTTAATCTAACCCTAAATCTAACCCTAGCCCTAACCCTAACTACAACCCTAACCCTAAATGTAACCCTAACCCTAACCTTAACCCTAAATTTAACCCTAAATCTAACCCTAAACCTAAATCTTACCCTAACCCTAACCCAACTCTAACCCTAGCCCTTGCCCTAACACTAATTCTAACCCTTGCCCTAACCTTAACCCTATTTCTAACCCTTGCCCTAACCTTAATCCAAAAACTAAAATCCATCGAATTTTATTCAATTAAAATGTATTTCGATGGAAAGTATTTTCAATGAATACAATTCAATGGAAAGGAATTTGATGAATTCATTTTCAATGGAAAGTCCAGATACCCATTATTCCCTCCAGACGAAACGGGTCCTCTCCAACCATAATGACCCCTACCCACTCTGGTGTGTTTCTTCACCAAACATGCGTTTGATTCATCACTACCACTTGAAATATCTTCCACTTTATCGACTATAGCCTGTATACCCTGCTGGTTATTCTTGGAATTCACTTCCTTTAAACACATGCTAGTTAATTCCATGTCATTGGCTATTGCTAATGCGTCCAACAAGGGAGAGTTTTTTGCCTGCCACAACCTTTCTTGAATTTTAGGATTAGACGTATGCATCATGAGTTGGTCTCTGATTTACTCATCTTCATTACCCGTGAATTCACATGATACCAATAGCACTCTCAGATCAGCAAATGAGTCTACTGACTCCCCCACTCACTGTCTTCTAGAACTTATACCTAAGCCTATATTGATCTCTTTGCCAAACTGTACTTGTACTCTTTTCATTGCCATTGAATACAAACCTTCCCTGTCACCCCTTCCACCATCCGCTGTGCCGTCATCCACAACATCAGGTGTGTACAGCTCTGCCACCAGGACAACACATTAAAGTAGAATACTTCCTCTCATCCGAGTATCTTACTCCACCCAGTGCCACAAAATAGAATTTAAACAAATCTCTCCAATCTTCCCAGGGAATTAAAGGTTCCCCGGATGTTGCCAAAAATCTGGGCGGTGGTTCTAAATTTTGCATGGCTTTGTAGATGGCCAATAACAGAACAGATCCCAGAACTCTTCTGATTTGAATGTCTGCCTCTGATAAAGTACTCTGGACAAGGATAATGAAAAATAAAGTTCTCTGATGACCAGCTCCAAATCCCAGCTATCTTCAGACAGTAGGTCTGCCCACTGTCATTTCCAGATGGTCCTGGAACAGTCAATTTGGTGCACAATGTTCCTATGCCTTTCCTAATCCCAGCTATCTTCAGACAGGAGTTCCTCTCACTGTCACATCCAGATGATGCTGAGATAGTCCCCACACTGTGAAAAATCCACCAGGATTTTTTAACGCAGCATCCAGATCAATTCCTCCAGCACAGTACCTTCACTTTTGCTTGTTTTGCTATCCACAGATAAGACCATCAAGATGAAAGACACTTCCTTTTACCCAGCGATGTATTGCACCAAACCCTCAAAGACCTTCCTGAGAGCTATAGAAAATGCCACAGGGTATATTGAAACCAATGAGGAAAGGTGTGATATTTTAGCCACCACAGGGGGAGCTGTGAGTAAAGTTGGAATATATCCTTATCCTCCACCAGGTAAACTGAGCGTAGAAGCACCTCCCACTATAAGCGTTTTGAACCTTACGCCGCAAGATTAAACATCTCCTCACTCTTCAGTGAGGCTTCTTCCGTGTACCCCCTCTTCCAGACTTCCTCCCTGCTTCCACCACTAACAGAGATGACAGCCTAGCACTTATGGCTGCTACTTCACACCCTCCGGCGACTGCTGCTGGAATAACTCCTTGCTGTCCCTCACAACTGCTCTGATTTAAAAAGTCACGGCCCCCTCCACACCCAGCTTGCCTCCCCTCAACAGGCTTACATTTTCTGCAGTGCCAGATGCACCAGCCTTGAAGGGTGTATGGATGCCCTTGACTGTGGCCCAGTAAGACAGGGCCTCGAGGCAGCATGTAACGGATGGGCGACTTGTGGTGTATGACTCGGAATGCCGGAGGGTCTTCCACCTCGTCCCTCAACCTCGTTGCCACTGAGATAACCAAGATAATAATAATAGAGTTCTCTAATAACGTTTTTATTTTATGAGCAATAAAGGAAAGACCGTCTTAGAAATAAGGTCAGCAAGGTATGACAGTTAAACTGTCACTGTGTCCATGTCACAAAACGCTGCGTGAGGATGACTCGCGCAAGGAACTCAGCGCGAGTCATCTTGCGCCCGGAAGACACAGCACAGACCCCACCACAATAAGGTAATGCAGCTTCAATGCATCACGTGGCTCCACTACATATGTGTGTCCCTTAAGATAAAGTGATGAACCCACACATCTCTTCACTTAAACAGCAAAAGAATTGATGTTACTGGGTGGGCGTAACCATGTTTACCTTCACCTATTTACTATATAGGTCAATGTAAACCTTATTAACATGCAGTATCTATGGCATGCAGTATTTCAGCACTTTAACCAAGAGGATGTTAATAACAGGAAGTATTTGAAATACCGCCTTTTTTATGGTTACCACCATGTGAACCCCTTCAATGACACTGCTTTTCTGTATTCAGCTGGAAATTGCCAACTTGCAGTTTTTATGTAGTTATGTTGACGTTCCAAACCACGTGTTGTGTAGACAATACCTAACAGGTGACCATGTTGAACTTGTTTTCTTTGAATGTGGGTGAAGGCTCGCCACATACCTTCCTTCCCCTGCACCCTGGCCTCACCCTTTGCCCTATCATAACACCATCTATCTATCTATCTATCTATCTATCTATCTATCTATCTATCTATCTATCTATCTATCTATCTATCTGTCTGTCTGTCTGTGTCACTCGCAGTCGCGGCCATCGCCGTGACTGGCGTTTACTTCCGCGTTGGAGTTTGAGAGGTCATGGGGGAAGGTTGCTTTAGTCCCTTTTTTGTGTTTATGGCCGCAGCTCCTAACGCGAGACGCAACGCTGCCGGGAGTATAAAATCCCTGCCTCCCGGCAGGTCATTGCGTTGCAACCCCTCTCCGTTGTTTACTTCGTTTCTGGGTCCTTCGCTCTTCCTCTGCACCTCGCTTTGGATTCTACTAGGGGTTAATATTTACCCCCACGCGGTTACTTCTCATAGGTGTCCAGTCACCAGTAACCTCCATACTTTGTTTCCCTTTGCCATCCGCCGACCCCCTTTAGGCGGCGTCTGCCGTGCTCTCTCTCTCTCTCTCTCTCTCTCTCTCTCTCTCTCTCTCTCTCTCTCTCTCTCTCTCTCTCTCTCTCTCTCTCCCTCTCGTCCTCTCACCTAGCTCTTGAGTCTGGTCATCGCGGGGTTTTCTCTCCCGTGCTCCCGTGTTCCTCCGCAGTGCCTCTCGGAAGACTTCTACCTTCAGTCCGGACCTCCCAGCTGCTGTTTCCCTCGCCTCTCTCCAGGTCGACCGCTACAGTGGACGTTTTCAGCGTTTGGTGATCCTTCGCTTCCTCCTCTTCATCGGTGGACTGCTGGCCTTCTGAGAACAGTCTTGGCACCTCCTATCAGGGTTTTTTCCCCTAGTGGGTTTTTCCCTGCTTTTTCTGGTTTGATTCCGGAGAGGGGGTCGCTGTGCCGCTGTTCACACCCAGCGGCCACAGTGGCTTCTCTCCGTGACAAGCCCTCGCACCAGAGGAAAGAGAGAGACTACCTGGCACGTCGAGGCCTGCAAGATACCATCGACTCGGAAAGCCCAGGTGAGGAGAACGTGGGTACGGAGGGAACACAGTCAAAGGTACCCCTTCAGTCACAGATTGCAACGCCAAAGAGTATCACGATGTCAGCTGACGAACAAGTCCAAGAGCTCTGGAAGGCATTCCAAGCGATGTCCCAAGAGCTACAAGGGGTCAAGACTGAGAACGCTTTGCTTAAACAGATGGTTGCGGCTAGGGAACCTACTCCCTCGGAATTGCCACCCATGGCACTGTCCTCGGGGAAATTTGATGGCTCCCCAAAGAAGGTAAAGGAGTTTCTCGAAGCATGCCTGGTTCACTTTACGTTCAGACCCCGTACCTTTGCTACAGATCAGGCCCGGGTGGGTTTCCTAATAACCAACATGACGGGAAACGCTCTTTCCTGGGCCACCCCTCTGGTGACTAGCGGAAACGCCATTCTGCAGGACTATCCGGGGTTTCAGAATCTTCTCAAGCACACCTTCGAACGACCAGAGCTCTCCTTTACAGCCTGCGAAGACCTGTTGGATGTCAGGCAAGGCTCGCTAGACGTGTTATCATACATCTCCTCTTTCAAGACATTAGCAGCCGGGGCCGGATGGCCCGAGACAGCCCAGTATGCCATTTTCAGAAGAGGACTGAAGGAAGAAATTAAAGACGAGCTAGCCAGGTCTCCTCGTTCTCCTACTTTCACAGATCTACTTTCTGCTGCTCTTCACATCGAGTATCGCCTTCAGGAGAGACGAGTTGAACGTCGTAAGCAAAGGACTCCTGGCCATAACTCAGACCCCTCTGTACCCGTTCTCCCTGGTCGCTCTACTAACATCATTACGGAAGAACCTATGCAGATCGGTGCTACCAGGGCGCCCTTGTCCGCTGCTGAAAGACGTCGCAGAAGAGAGAAAGGACTGTGTGCCTACTGCGGATCAGAGCAGCATTTTCTCAGAGACTGCACAGAACTGTCAAACAAGAGGTCGGGAAACGACTACCCTCGGCGTTAGTAGGGACAAACGACCGAGGGTCTTTAAGAAATCTCCATCGTCCCTATGTTTCTCTGTCAGTGACCTCTTCCGAGTCTAAGGAAGATTCCAGGCTAATGGTCATTCCAGTACAACTCAACCTCGGAAACCATCAGGAGGAGACACTGGCTCTGTTGGACTGTGGCGCGGCAGGGAACTTTGTTGACACCGTGTGGGCTGACAAGGTGGGCCTCCGTCGAATTCCCCGGGCAGAAGGTCAGAAGGTGGAAGGAGTAGACGGCTCGCCTTTGTCCTCAGGTCCTATCACCCATACCACTGAGGAACTCACTTTGACGATCAACCAACATAAGGAAGTCCTGAGTTTTGATATTATCAGAGCGGCTCATTTTCCCATCATCTTGGGCATTACCTGGCTCCGACGACACAATCCTCTGATTAATTGGACCGAGAACCAAATAAGCTTCAGTTCCCCATATTGCGCTACTAACTGTTGTTCTCTGGAAGGTCGGGCTGATCTTCAGCCAGTCAAGGTGTTTCCCAATAATCATGTAGGTATCCATGCTTTACCCTATTTCTGCTCAGATTTTTCAGACGTTTTTCAGGAGTGCCTCCATGCCAGACTTCCACCCCATCGGCCAGAGGACTGCACTATCGACCTGGAGCCCCATGCCTTGGTGCCATTCGGAAGGATGTTCGCCCTCACTCAGACCGAGAGACAAGTGCTTCAGAAATACTTGGATACCAACATGGAGAATGGTCTCATACAACCTTCCAAGTCTCCAGCAGGAGCCCCTTTGTTTTTTATAAAGAAAAGAGATTCCACCGATCTTAGACCTTGCATCGACTACAGGGGTCTAAATACAGTGACAGTCCGTGACAGGTATCCGATGCCCCTAATCACGGATATTATTGAGGCAGTGCAAGGTGCTCGAATCTTTACCAAACTGGACCTACGAAACGCTTACCATTTGTTGCGGATAGCCAAGGGTGACGAATGGAAAACTGCGTTTCGTACTCCTCTGGGCCTATATGAATACAAGGTAATGCCGTTTGGCTTGGTGAACGCCCCTGCGGTATTTCAGAGGTTCATGGACCGGATGTTCTCCGACATGCTTTCCATCTCGGTCATCATCTATTTAGATGATATCTTGGTTTTTTCCCCTAATATGAGAGAACACATAGCACAAGTACGACGAGTTTTGGAGCGTCTTAAGGAAAACCATCTTCTGGTCAAAGAGGAGAAGTGCAGCTTCGCGGTACCTTCGGTACATTATCTGGGATACGTGCTATCAGAAGAAGGGATCGCCATGGATCCTGACAAGATGCAAGTGATTCTTGGCTGGCCGGCCCCGACCTCTGTCCGGGAGGTTCAGAGGTTCTTGGGTCTTTCAAATTACTACCGAAGATTCATTCCGAACTTTTCAGAGGTGGTGTTTCCCATCACCCGCCTACTCAAGAAGACGGCCTATCCTTTTTCCTGGTCTACTGAAGCAGAAAGAAGTTTCTGTCATCTAAAAACCCTCTTCTGCTCTGCCCCGATTCTGCAGCATCCAAACCAAACTCTTCCATTTATTCTGGAGACGGACGCCTCCGCTATCGCTGTAGGAGCAGTGTTGCTTCAGTCTTTCAACAAGGTGGAGCATCCGGTCGCCTATCTCTCTAAGACTCTTTCTCCCAGCCAGCTCAACTACTCGGTTTTGGAGAAAGAATTGTTGGCGATGAAATTGGCTTGTGAGGAATGGAGGCACCTTCTCATGGGTGCCCGTCATCGGTTTCTCATTCGCACTGACCACAAAAACCTCAAGGCTTTACAGGACATGGAATGTTCTAACTCCAGACAAGCTAGATGGGCCTACCTGTTTTCGCAGTACGACTTCCAGATCACGTACATCCCTGGGTCTCTCAACCGTCTGGCTGACGCTTTGTCTCGCAAAGATTCCCACTTGGAAACGGTAGCGGTCAAGTCTGAGCCGTTATTCCACAGAAATCGGATCTTAGCCACAGTGAGTTCTTTCCTTCAGGAGGTCAAGGCTGCCGTTGCGCAAGAGGCTCCCCAGTTCTCTTTTTCCGTTGATTCTCCTTTCCAAATCAAAGACGGCTGGGTCTTCTACAAGAAGAAGTGGTATATTCCTGAGGGGTCACTGCGCCGGAAAATCCTTAAATGGTGTCACGACTCACGTCTAGGTGGACACCGAAGCGGGAATGGTACGTTGGAACTCATCTCGAGATCGTTCCAGTGGCCCAACATCAGGAGAGACGTGTTTAACTACGTAAAGACCTGCCCTACTTGTGCCAGTGTCAAATATGCTTCCGGGAAGCCCCTAGGACTTCTTACCCAAGCAGAGATGCCGACTCGCCCGTGGGGTCTCATCTCCACGGACTTCATAGTGGAGCTTCCCGACTCCGAGTCATGCACATGTATCATGGTGACAGTGGACTCTCTAAGCAAGCTAGCCCATTTCTCTCCTCTTCCAGGACTCCCTTCGGCCACCAAAATGGCAGAAACCTTTGCCCGAGATATCTTTAAGCATCATGGCCTCCCCGACAAGATGATATCCGATCGAGGAAGCCAGTACATATCCAAATTCTGGACGGCTTTATGTACTCGATTGGGGATGGAAAGGGCCCTATCCTCAGGGTTTCACCCCCAGACAAACGGCCAAACGGAGCGACTCAACGCAACTTTGGAGCAGTACTTGCGATGTTTTATTTCCCAGTGCCAAGATAATTGGGTTTCTCTACTCCCTACGGCGGAATTCGTGTACAACAACTCCAAGCACAGTGCCACTGGCCTATCACCTTTTTATTGTACCTATGGCGTTCACCCGCGTTATCTAATGCCCGAGGTACCCAGTTACTCCAACTCTCCCACTGCAGAAGAGGTGTTAAGTAATCTCAAGGAGGCCAGGGACAGTGCATTAACGAGTTTGGCGGATTGCAGACGGCGGAATAAGACCGAGGCCGATAAACACCGCAGGGATACACCTTCATGGAAACCGGGGGACAAAGTGTGGTTGTCCACCAGATTCCTTCCCAGATGGACAAGGCCTTCTAAACTATCTCCTCGTTTCTTGGGACCTTTTCCCATCCTCTCCAAGGTCAATCCAGTTGCCTATCGCCTACAACTCTCTCCGTCTCTCAGACGCATACACCCTGTTTTTCACGCCTCTCTTCTTAAACCTTACTATTCAGATCCCAATCACCGGTCTCTCCGCCGGAAACTACCTGTCACTACAACCGACCAGGAGGAATACGAAGTTTCCGCCATTCGTGATTCCAGATTCCTTCATGGTCGGTTGGAATACCTCCTGTCATGGAAGGGTTTCCCAAGGTCGGAGGATTCCTGGGAGCCAGCTTCCCATGTACATGCCCCTCAACTGTTGGCAAAGTTCCATCGCTTGCACCCAGGTAGGCCTGGGCGGTTGCACTCTAGGGGGGGGCATACTGTCACTCGCAGTCGCGGCCATCGCCGTGACTGGCGTTTACTTCCGCGTTGGAGTTTGAGAGGTCATGGGGGAAGGTTGCTTTAGTCCCTTTTTTGTGTTTATGGCCGCAGCTCCTAACGCGAGACGCAACGCTGCCGGGAGTATAAAATCCCTGCCTCCCGGCAGGTCATTGCGTTGCAACCCCTCTCCGTTGTTTACTTCGTTTCTGGGTCCTTCGCTCTTCCTCTGCACCTCGCTTTGGATTCTACTAGGGGTTAATATTTACCCCCACGCGGTTACTTCTCATAGGTGTCCAGTCACCAGTAACCTCCATACTTTGTTTCCCTTTGCCATCCGCCGACCCCCTTTAGGCGGCGTCTGCCGTGCTCTCTCTCTCTCTCTCTCTCTCTCTCTCTCTCTCTCTCTCTCTCTCTCTCTCTCTCTCTCTCTCTCTCTCTCTCTCCCTCTCGTCCTCTCACCTAGCTCTTGAGTCTGGTCATCGCGGGGTTTTCTCTCCCGTGCTCCCGTGTTCCTCCGCAGTGCCTCTCGGAAGACTTCTACCTTCAGTCCGGACCTCCCAGCTGCTGTTTCCCTCGCCTCTCTCCAGGTCGACCGCTACAGTGGACGTTTTCAGCGTTTGGTGATCCTTCGCTTCCTCCTCTTCATCGGTGGACTGCTGGCCTTCTGAGAACAGTCTTGGCACCTCCTATCAGGGTTTTTTCCCCTAGTGGGTTTTTCCCTGCTTTTTCTGGTTTGATTCCGGAGAGGGGGTCGCTGTGCCGCTGTTCACACCCAGCGGCCACAGTGGCTTCTCTCCGTGACAAGCCCTCGCACCAGAGGAAAGAGAGAGACTACCTGGCACGTCGAGGCCTGCAAGATACCATCGACTCGGAAAGCCCAGGTGAGGAGAACGTGGGTACGGAGGGAACACAGTCAAAGGTACCCCTTCAGTCACAGTCTGTCTGTCTGTCTGTCTGTCTGTCTGTCTGTCTGTCTGTCTGTCTGTCTGTCTATCTATCTGAGATGAAACCACTACACATTGTATCATAGTCATAAGACTCACTGATGGGATCTGGTGACTTGACAGTGCACGCTGGCCCCACTCATTAAAGAACCAGGTGCAATAGGAAATGAAAGAGAGCCAAGGAAGACACGCACTGACAAGGCCAATAGGTAGTTGCTGTCCTATGACAAGGAGACCATCACATGCATCATTAAAAAGCACCCCAATAAGGTTCACACAATTACAATGACAGCCAATAAAATAATGTTTTTATTGTTTTTTTGGAGAGAATACGTCAAGAAAAGTGTTAAGTATTAAAGTTGTAATTTT
The DNA here is from genome assembly GCF_040938575.1 of Ambystoma mexicanum. Taxonomy (NCBI): domain Eukaryota; kingdom Metazoa; phylum Chordata; class Amphibia; order Caudata; family Ambystomatidae; genus Ambystoma; species Ambystoma mexicanum. Next base: position 774,521,138 of record NC_090932.1, read on the forward strand.
AAACTATCTGAATGGGGGACACATCTGGCTGTTGAAAAGCCACAAATGTTGGCTTTGATAATGCTTGCTTGATAGTTAGTACAATGTGTCCTTATCCGTTGTGCAATATATTCCCCAACTTGGAAGGTGTAATACATAGGTTTCAATCCTATATTGTCAGACAGTGCTACCCATGTATTAAATACGGTACAGTGGGTGTTTGTCATCTGCAAAAGTGAGAGTATGATACAATTACTAACTCCAAATGCAATGTGAAAGGGCTCTGACTTAACCAGTACACGCGATTTGCCAAGCAGTGGACAGGGACATAGAAGGTGACTTTGCTATGGATGGAATTAATGCCAACATCCCTGGAGGAGACAATTCTAATTCTGATGCCTTGGTTGTGAGGGACTGCATTTGAAGAGTTGCACGCCCAAGGAGTATCATTGTAATACATGGAGGACATTTAAGTGAAAGGGTGCTCCTCTTAAGAAGCTTAGATGAGAACCATGACACAAAATGGGCCTATCTCAGGAGGCTTCTCCAGTAGTGGATGTTGTGCTAGAGTTTGCACACCTACATAGGTGGGATCTTGTAACTGAAGAGCATTCAAGAGCAACCCTTTGCACTCGTATGGCAGAAGCGGATGCTTGAACAACCGGTTGGAACTGACGGGCCAGGTACTTACTGAATAAAGTCCTGTAGGCCCTGATGGAGGAAATAAAGACCGGGCCAAAGATAATGGTTAGCACTCAAGTGCAGCTAGTTTCAACAGGTTTAAATTGCCTCTTCTAGGAGCAAATAGGCAGGGCTCTCCTCATGCCATGGATCCAGACTATCCTTGAACCCACCTTCTCCACTGGCAGTTGCCCATACAGCGCAGACCAATATGCCCACTGTTAATACACTGTTCTTCGACTTCTCTCTCTCCTTCCTCCCTCAAACTCAGGACATTGCCAAGAAGTCCAACTATCAGCTCTTCCTTCTCAAAGGAATATTACCTTTTCTCACTTTCCCCCATAGGGTAAATGTAACTCATGCCCTGGTTCTCGCTAGACTTGACTACTGTGACAGCCTCCTCCTGAGTCTTCCTTCCACACTGCAACCCCTCCAGTTTACCCAGAACAGGGCAGCAAGACTTATCCTTGGCCTTAAGCCCAGGGACCACATCTCTCCTGCACTAAAAAAGTGTCTTCACTGGCTCCCGGTTGCTGCACGGATTAATAAAATGCTCACCCCATACATGACGACTTCCGGATATACCGGGACTACTCGTAAAACCACTTGTCCTGTAAATGCCAGTATAAACTCTCATACATTTAAATAGTGTATTCCTGGAGTAGAGCACACTATACCTTGATCAGTAAATCATCATATTAGGTTTTGTCATTAAATCTCTACCCAGAATGTTAACTGGCATCTGTCTCGAATATAACAAGGGACAGACATATCACATTACTCTATAGAAACAGGTAATTTATCAGTAAAAGGAACTAAATTCGGAGCTCCAGAGAACCCTTGAGCTTTCATAGAAATACCTTACATTTGATATTTTCCCTCCCTTATACAAGAGCGAGTCGCCCAGTGTCTACAAGAAAAGAAAAAGATATGCCCCCTAGCATCACATTGACCTTTGGTTCCCCTTGGGGGTCTGGGGTTACTGATACTACTGAACCCATCAAGTCACCCTGTCAGCTGTCATATTGAGGGTACAAATGCATCCCTGTCCCTGTGAAAGTATTCCCTCCCACCACAGTGACACCCCCTATTCTAGGTGTCAGTATTTGCCCTGCGTTTGCATTCTGTTGTGTCTGCATAGGTGCTTGTTGTGATTGCCTTTGCTGAGAGTGCATTTGCACTGACCCCTGCTGTTGTGCCCGCTGTGTGTAAGGCACCTGTGTCTAATAGGATGTGTGACCCTGGACATAGCCTTTTTGTGTTTGTGTGCTGTATGGTGGTGATGACCTGTCCCCCCTCGTGAATGGTGTCCGTTCTGTTGCATGCTTCCTCGATTTCTATATACACACCCAATATGCCCTGTTATTGCACAATTGCAACATACTGGGGTGGCTCTCTGGCAAACCCACCATTATATCCTCCCTGAGTATTCTGACTTCCATCCTGTATGGTGGTGATGACCTGTCCCCCCTCGTGAATGGTGTCCGTTCTGTTGCATGCTTCCTCGATTTCTATATACACACCCAATATGCCCTGTTATTGCACAATTGCAACATACTGGGGGTGGCTCTCTGGCAAACCCACCATTATATCCTCCCTGAGTATTCTGACTTCCACCCTAGGCCTTTTTAAGAATTCCACCTTGGGAGTTCTGAAATCCACCTCCTCTTCCTCTAAATCCTCCACCTCTACCTTGTGGCCAAAATCCATACCTACTTTTATCCCATGGGTGTACATTATTCACCTGTGATGCACCCATTATTTCCTGCCTCCTCTGCCCAGGGACGGACTAGCCTACAGGGAACTCTGGAAGTTTCCCGGTGGGCTTCTGCATCTTGGGCCTCTTTTGTGTGGCTGCCTATTTTATTTCCACATTTTCTTATGGCAAAGGGTTAGGCCTGATCACACTAGGTAATATGGGGCTACATTGAAATAACATTTCCAGGGCCACTTTTGGTTCTCAGTCCAGCCCTGCTTCTGCATGCAGGGCATTTCTAAAGGACTCCGATAGTCTCGGTGTCCTGCCACCTATTGTGGCCAAATGCTCACCACAGTTCTCCTACAAAGAGGATGTTGAGTGGATGCCACCTTCAGGCATGACTTGCTCTCCGCAGTCTGGAGCCTCCTAAGCAATCAACCACACCTTGGCCACACCATCATTTTAGTGCTACACACTGGATTTTACAGTGCAGAGGACAAACAAATAACTGTTCAGTTAGTGTTAAGGCAGCCTTTGTACCACCCTATGCTGAGGTAACTACAACCACTGACCTTAATGGAGGCTAACACACCTGACAGGAAAGGGAAGCCAGACCTCTCTTAAAAGTAGGCAACATGGACCGAGCGACAAGTCTTAACATTGAGGGTAGCAGGTTGACACAAAGGTACAATTAGTCTGCACACTAATCACTAGGAAATACACCACCCCAATGTACTGAAACATATAATCATTTATTAATTTATCATGTCACACATATAGATCTCTCACAAGTCAAATAAGTACTTAGTACATAATACACAATAATAAAAAATAGGATCCCCCCACTCCACTGCCTATATGTGGGTCCACTACTAAAAGTAGGCACCAAAAGGAAACCCCACCTTGCAAGCACGTAAAGCTCTCTATAACCTGCACAATTAAACAGTGTCCTGAATACAGAACACAACGGGAGGATAGCTCAGGGGCAACGTGCTCGCCTTGGAAATAAGATGACACGGAGCAACACAGGTTTGATCACAGGTCCGCGCTTAGAAACCATTGGGTATTAAGTGTGTTATAAATAACCTATAATATCACACCTGTTATCTGCAGGAGGCCCTACATTGGTGGTCAGCACCTAACAAATATATGTAGGTGGTGGGAGAAAAAGGGAAGTAGATATTTTAGGCAACAGGAGAAATAACCTAAAATACCAGGGGTCTTCAACCTTTAGCTCTCGGGATGTTTTGGCTAAACCTAAAGGTGTGTCCCTAACTATAACTGGAACATGAATGATAATAACAAAAAATACAAGTTTCCAAGTATTATTTGGTATGTTTTAACTATACATTGCAATACTGAATCAATCAGACAGTGAAGTGATCCCTTAAAAAACGAATCAACCAAAATTCAATAACCAAATTAAGAAACAAAAATGTGTATTTAATTGCAAAGCCATCTCTGGATGTTTTGGACTACAACTCCCATGATCCCTCACCATTGACTCTGCTGGGTGGGACTGATGGGAGTTGTGGAAAGTGGCATGTCCCACCTTAAGCCATCACTGACATACCACTCTAATTTGAATCTCAAGAACCGAGTTTTAAAAACAATACAAACACACATACAGTTATTAAACATAGTTCTAGAGAGTATAAAACATATCACAACCGGGATGCGTGGCTTGGAGCCATGGCAGTCAGATCGGCTCTTTGAGAACTCCCGGCTGTTGCCACGCATCCAACTACAATGCCCCAGGGAAATTGTAGTTTCAACATTGTTATTCATCGCATTCGAAAGCTGAAGTGTTGCGGCAGGCTTTGACCGACTTTGAATCCTCCATGACGTTGGAGACCAGGAGTTTGCTCGACCCGAACCTGGGTGAGAAGCAGGGAAGGACCCACCAGCAAAATGGTAGACACCTCGCTGATCTGATACGGCCGGTGGAGTCGGTCACCCGAGCAGATCCTGACCCCCCGAGGGCAACGCAGCAGGGGGACCGCCAACCTCCTCCTAGAGCTGACCCCACTCACCCTCTCAGGTCGAATCGCTCTCCCGCACTAAGCAGAAACGGGCCCGAGGACCCACCTACACAGAGCCACCTCAGCCCGCTCCCTGTAATCCGGCAGCAGCAGAGTTGATCGCCGTAACAATTCACTGTGTAGGGTGAGGCGCCAAACCGCAGCAAGAGAGCAGCGAGCCCTGGCATACCGCTGCAGTTTCAAACCCAAAGGCTCAGCATCATAGGCAGAGGTCCCGCAGGATTGGAAGCCCCCCCCTTCTAAGAAACGGACACCTCCCTCACCACCCTTAACCACGAGAAGCAAGAAGAAACAGAAAGCCGACAGAGGAGAAGGGGCACAAATCCGACCACCTAATCGTCCTCCCCAACTGCACCCCTGTGAGGAGTCCGACTACAGTGACTAGAACTCAGCTCGAGAAGCCATCAACCACACACACTGCGCCTCAGGTGAAGCGAAGGCGGACTGCTGCAGTGGGGGACCCTTGAGGCAGCATCAGCCCGCCTGGACTGTGTTCCCCGAAATCCACTCTCGCGGACCGGGAAGTACAGTGGAAGCAGCGGGGCATACTTAAAGCCAGTGACTGCATTGACCCGAACCCACAACCAAAGAAGGCCCAACACATCCCCAGCCGCACATCAAGCTGCAAAGTGGGCAGGGGTGACAATGAGCCCCCCCGGCAATCACCACCCAAGCCGGGGGTGATCCGGGAGAGTTCTCTTGGCGGCCTGAGCCTCCCGCTCACACCGGATTCAGGAGAACCAATGCACCCAGCCCAGAACCCCAGGATAGCTCTGCAGGGGCCGGCACTACGCGGCCCGCAGTGACAATTTTGACCTGGTCTGGGGCCTACGCAGGAGACGCCGCCGCACAGATTGGAGCCATCCGCAAGCCCCTGCTAAACATCTACCAGACAAGGACCAATTGAAAACCCTGGCAGAACCCATTGGCACACTGGAGGTTGGTGGGGTGCATGTTTCACTGGAGAACCCCATCAGAGTGCTAAGGTAAACCATGTGGGGAGCTGGCTGAGCGAGCCTCTCTTCTCTACAAGGCACTCCTGGACCCGGCAGCAGCCTCCAGCTGCCATACACCGAAAACGCAGCTAGAGCGACAGCAGGAGGTAAGGCGGCACCTGTCGCACCACCCGGGGGGCCCATCCACAGCATAGCACTTACCCGCCCTCCCACAAGGTGGGCTCAATGGGAAGTTAAGTGGAACTCTCCCTGCCAAAAACATCAGGCATCAAGTGGCCCAATGAACGCTGGGTGAGTCAATACGGATCCGCACCAAAACACTAGCCCAAACCCGCAGTCCAGACTCCGGCAACCCAGAAAGTAATAATTTATCCACCTGAACTAGAAGACCACCTTGAGCAGAGAATTGTCAACACCCCTGGCAGGGCCTAGGGTAGCCTAAAAGCCTGCTGCCTCACCACAAACATTCGAGAGTACATCAGGGGCTCTGCCTGATACCAAGAGAACAACACCCAAAGGGGAATCGAAAGCAAACATAGCGGGCACTAATAATGGAAATTTACAACCAAGGGATGGGGTACTGACAGTGCAGTTCCCTCCCCCCAGAGCAGGGGCGCCCACAGCACAATGTCCAAGAACCTCAAGTCAACAAAACAGACGGACATCACTGCACTATTTACAACACCCATGGCGGAGAAATCAAAACGGGGGGAATGCAACAAAAGCATGGTGCTAAGTAACCCCCCAGAAACCGGCCCGAGCAGGCAACACTATCAGTTACAAAATCAGCCATCACCAAGGAATATCAAAAGGGTACCGAAGAGGTGATGAGCAAGATCTCAACCCTGGACAAGGGAGTGGGGGAAATTGAATCCAGAACAGAGGAAATTGAAACCACACTCTATGTACAAAACTTTGAAATTGGGGAGGGGGTGGATAGAATCGCAGAGCTTGAGGCCAGACGTGAAGCACTTGAAGCCAAACAGGAAGATGCAGAGAATCGTTCTAGGTGCAATAACATCCGCCTGAGGGGAATCCCGGCTTCAATCCCCGACGAGGAGCTGGGGGCTTCTGTCAATTATTTATTCCGCTTTATCCTAACCCTCCCGGACAAATCCCCACTAGAACTCGATAGAATGCACAGAACGAAGTTAAAGCAAAGCCCCTCCTCGCCGTCAGATGTACTGGCAAGAGTTCACTTTTATAAAGTTAAGGAAGAAATAATGAGGGAAGCCAGGAGCGCGGCCCGCATACACTTTAGAGATGCTGCGATATCCTTGTATCAAGATCTGGGAGCTGTCACACTGGCAAAGAGAAAGGCTCTAAAACCCATGGCTGAATGGCTCCATGAGAAAAAGATCATATATTGCTGGAGTTTTCCCACTGCCCTCACCTTCACTTGGGAAGGTAAGCCCTGGAACGTCCTCTCCCCAAGTGAAGCGGAAAGCTTTATGAACCCTGACGCTGAGGAGGATGAACCCGACATGGGAGCTCCTACTATGGAAGGCGTAGAGCGGGAATCCCTGAGATCCTGGTGCCGAGTAGAAGGCCGACGCAGAGTGAGAGGCCCGCCTTCTAAGAACAAAAAGACCAATAACCGTTAATGGTGGAGCCTCCTCCTGGCCGAACCCCAAAGATGTCCCAAGCCACCACTATCTGGACCCACCAGCAAATGGGCACAGCTAAGGTGTCCCGCATGAGATAAATCGAACGACTCGATGGGACCTCCACGCAACTAGACACTATGGCCCAAGAGGACTGGAATCCACAAGCCAGTACCTAATGGCGCAGAGGGGCCAGATCCCTCGCAGCAAAATATGCAACTAAATAAGCTTATGAAATGCAAATCGATCGATCTACAAGTTTCACCAGAATCATAAGAGGCGCCGTTGCCTCTAACCGAGTTGGTTGCGCTTGCCTAGCCGGATGCCCCGTTGGTCGAAGGCTGGCCCGGAAAACCAGTTTATGTTTGGTGGGGGAGGCAGGGTAGGGAGGACTCGGGTGGGAGACAGCACAGGGAAATGAGGACACACCCGATAGAGGGCAAGACTTAGAGAGAGGCAGCGCAAGCAGCAAGATAAACTTATCATCAGGAAGCAACTCAGCCAGCGAGATGACATTAGGCGGCCCACAAGAACAATAGGGAAAACTGTGCAAAGCAACTGGACAAATCTGAAATGACTGCCTAAGATAAGGAACTTACCATGACAACCTGGAATGTACAAGGCCAAAATGCCCCAGGCAAGAGGAAATCGGTGGAGCTCTGGCTCTCCCAACTTGCAGCAGACATCGTCTGCCTACAAAAAACCCACCTCCTAGCAATAGATGAAAAGCGCATCAACTTCCAGCATTACCCAAAATGCTATCTCACCTCAGCAGGTCAAAAGAAAAGAGGCGTGGCCCTACTGCTTTGCCACAACCTGCCACTAACTCAGGTGACAGTCAAAAGAGACCCAGAGGGGAGATATCTCCTACTGAAAGGTCTCCTGGTCGAATAGCCCATCACCCTAGCAGTAATCTACTGCCCAAACAGAACGCAAGACCACTTCCTCTGCAACCTCCTACCAACCATTGCAGCTTCTCTAAGGGATGCCTACTAATCGGAGGCGATTTTAACCTAACACCGGACCCGAATCTGGATAAAACGCTGCCCTCAACCAGGGAAGACTTCGTCAAAGCATTGGCATGGCAGAATTCTTAAGGGAAACTGAGACCATCGACATCTGGAGGCTATCCAACAAGGGAGCAAGGGACTACACATTCTTCTCGCACGCCCATAAAGGGTACTCAAGGATTGACCTGCTACTTGCATCCAGCGCTCGTGACATGCATGGAAATAATACAAATAGGGCACAGAGCCATATCAGACAATGCTCCAGTCACCATTCACCTATGGGTGCAGGGCTTGCCAGAGCCTCTGCAAAAATACTGGAAGATGCAAGACCAGATCCTAGAAGACATAGCCAAGAATACAGAATTAGCGGAAGCCCTCACAAACTACTTTAAGGAGAATACAACAAATGATACGACAAAGGCGACCATTTGGGATGCTCTGAAGCCAGTAATCAGAGGGGTGGAGATCAACTACACGGCAAGGCATGGATGACAAAACCAACTGCAGCAAGATAAACTGGAGGAGAAGGTCACAGGGCTCAAGAGCAGCTTCAAAAGACGCCAAACCATAACAGCAGCCAGAAAACTCAAAAAAGCAAAAGCAGCACTGGAAATGCATCTAGCGGACCGATCAGCCAGAGCCTTGGTGTACACCAAACAATTTTACTACTTAAATAGCAATAAGGCAAACCGCCTCGGTGCACAAATGAAAGAAACTGCACTCGCAGAACAACATCCAGTGCCTATCGGACAGGAATGGCAATCCATGCCACACAAACTCAGAGAAACTCGAGCTAATGGCAGAATATCACAAGGAATTCATGACTGGCTACCCAACTGTCAAGTCGGCCCAGCTGCAATACCTGGCCACTGCCCAAAAAGGTCCACCACATCCCCAACAGGAATCCCTGGAACACCCAATCACAGCTGAAGAGGTAGGAGATATTATTTGCTCCCTGAAAAACACAGCCCCAGGCCCGGATGGGTTGACAACCCAATTCTATTAAAAGATTAATCTACATCCTTGAACCCTAACAAGCAAGCCTGTACAATTCATTCCCCTCAACGAAATCCACCACCCCATCTTTGGAGGAGCCGTTGACGGTCCTCATACCAAAGCCGGGGAACGGCCGGGACCAATGCTCATCATACAGACCGATCACACTGTTAAAAACAATGACACCAAGGTGTTCGCGAAAATCCTGGCAAGCAGACTGGTGTTAATCAAGCAATCCCACTAAGTCAGTGCCTGGTCTGGGATGCTCAAGGGAAGCCCTTATTTATATATGTTTATGTCCAGTTCGTGTACTCTGGATGACAACCCTTATATAACACCCCTCTCTTAGAGTCCCCCTGACCCCACTGAGCCAAGAAGTAGGTTTGTTTTGCAAATTCAAAAGGTTTGTTTGAAAAATTAAACAATAGATATATATCACACTTTTATGATAAATTAATATTTGATATCACACTTAGACATATGACAGTGATCAACAATGGATGATGTTATACTAGCACACTGGTTTAATTACTTAGGAGTAGTATAGAGGATAAGGTAGCTGAGAATGCTTTATATGGTACAAGGAAATGCAAGGTGGAAAAAGGCAACACAGGAATAAACTTGATATGATTTCAGCAAAAGGTAATATAATCACTTTTCCCCTTTTGGCAATTCACCCCCCCTCTATGCAATGTAAGGAGGTGGAAGTAACACACACAGTCTTCAGGAATACAATCACAGTACAATACAAATTCAGTTCCCCCCTAGCAAGTTTAGAGAAACAGGGATGATTTTAAACACAGGCAAAGTACTTTAAAGGTGGTATGCAAAGAAGGGAAAAATATGCTAAAATGATTTGTATTCCCTTTAGAGGTTCAGGGTGAGTGATAGCTACTTTAAATTAGTTCAGGATCACTTTAGCAATGCTCTATGAATGATTGTCAGGTTGCAAACAAATTTCAGCAAAGGAAAGCAAGGACAAATATTTTTACACGTGGCTGAAATGAAGCAAAATGTCAAATCGCAGCAATTTAGTTGCGCAATTACGGAGGAAGTATAAGGTTTAGAGCTCGTTGGAAAGCTTAGAATCTCAGCTTCATAATAAAAGTTAAATCACGCTTCTATCACAAACGGTTCCGGAGATACTGACGATTTTGTGAAGGTAGATTCTCTAAATTAAATTTTAAAGTTTCAGAATGACAGATGACACTTTTGCAGCTTTGAATCAAAAGAAGGGACACGATTTCTATGATGCAGTTCTCAATAGGTTAGAATAGTTTGAATTAGATTATATTAAACTAAGAGATTGGGTTTTGCACAGTTCTGGCTGAGTACTCACACTATATTTTGGACAGGAATGCGACTTCGTCATGGATCGGGTCAGGATTGGCTGGACTTCTCTCGCCACTGGGTACTGGTTCCCTGGTTCTGCTCTCAGCACTGCACAGTTCTGGTCTCTCTGGATCTCTGGTCTCTCTGGATCTCTGGTCTCTCTGCATCTCTGGTCTCTGGAGATTGATGGATTTGAGGTCTGGAGTCTCCCGGCAAAGTGTCCCGCAAGAAAGTGGAAAGTGAATGTCCCTACCTGTCCTGCACAGTCTCCTTTTATGTTTTTAGAAAGTGGGTGGGTCGGCTCATTCTGCATGCCCAACCCTCTCAACTTATCATTGGCCAGTTCCTCCTCTCTCCCTTGATTGGGGGAACTGGGTTGTGAGTCAGAGTGATGAGGTAGGTTTATGGTCAGAGGATGCTCCCCTTGTCAAATCGCACACAAATCTATTTCTGATCCAAATACATATTTATCTATGTACCATTTTTCTAATATTATATGTCCAGTTAACATATTTTCTGTAGCACCAAACCATCCGATCCCTATCTTTGTAAGATGTTGTGTCCACTTATGACAGAATTCTCTCCTTTTCATCCAGATAACGACCTCTAAACATTTCCAGATTTTACACAAATGTGCACCAGGGATATGGGTTTCAGATGATAAAGTGTCAGATTTTTAATATGCATACATTTGGAGTACCAACCTTTTTTCTGCTACTATCCCCAAGAACATACCACAGAGTCCTAACACCTCTTAAAATGTGCACAGAAAAATCACAAGAATGATGATGTTATTTATATAATTTGTACAAGTCTGCACTATGAATTATCCATCTTTTTAAAATTATGCTCTGGCCCCAAAGGGGTGTGGTTTTCCAAAGCACATGGTGGAATTTCTGGTTTATCCACTTCCCCCAAGCTCAGCTTGCTCACAGATGCAGTGCCCCTCCCCGTTTCCTTCCAAGAGGAAGCCATTTACAACCCCCCTAATTTAACATTTGCCTGGGCCAAGGACAGTGCTTTGTTTAGTTTCCTGCAGTCCCCAGGTGCCCCTCCCCTAATTCAATCAGAGGTGTCATCTTCTTTTGGCAGGGGCAGCAGAATGCAGCCAGGCCTGGGAACACAGCTGCTGATCAAGTTTCAACTCCTGTTGGGGGTAGTTGCCGGGCAGAATTCACTCTCTTCAAGCCAGGCTTCAGCTCCCAGTTTTCTACATTCAAACCAAACTTGCAATTTTTACACATGCAGCTAGAACACTGATTCTAAGTTCAAAACTATGACATTTAACAGTTGCAAACTATGTGACACTCAACAGTAGGTCACTCATTTATTTTAAACATTTAGATTTTAGTGGCTTTCAGTCCACTTTAACTTAGGCTGCTGACATCCACAGCTCAGCCAGTTTTGTTATAAATATTGTTTTGGGCTCTTTCTCTTTCCAGATTTTGGATGCACACAAGACTACATTCTGCCAAATGTCTGCTGGTGTTCATTGAGATTTTTGAATATCTTGCAATGTTTAAAATAGGCATTTTTAGCTTGCATTTCAGAGAAACAAAGGTGATTTCAAAGCGCTTTTTTCTAGCCACCGGTACTGCTGTTTTTCCTTTGGCACACATTTCACTCATAGTACTCCTGGCCCCTCACGCTCACACTGGTGGGTGGCAGGTCAGGCGGCCATTTTGTTGTGCGCAAAGACTGCACGGTTCTCCAGGATTCTGGCACAAATGTGGGCTTTTCCGCCCTCTTGGATTTCCTAAGCCCACAGCACCAAATGTTGCAGCATAATAGTCCAAACGTGGGTCAGGACACCCAACACTGGCGCTGATCCTCCCAGATATAATACACCCGGATCAAACATGCTTCATCCCGGGCCGCAACATGCAGGACAACATTAGAAGAACCATAAACATAATTACGTCAACAAAAGGGATGGGGTTGGAACTAGCATACTATCACTCGATGCACACAAAGCCTTCGACATGTTAGATTGGGGCTACATAAGAGAAACCCTGCAGCATTATGGATTCGCCACATCATTTGTAAAGTGGACGCTAGCAAACTATCAAAACCCCTCCACGAGACTTAGAATGAACGGCGCCATATCGGACAAAATCAACATAACTAGAGGCACCAGACAAGGTTGGCCCCTGTCCCCCTCATATTCGCGCTCTCTATGGAGCCATTCGCCAGCAGAATCCGCCACAACCCGTCAATTCATGGGCTCGAAGTCAAAGGGGAATCCTACAAAACAGCCCTATAAGCCAATGACGTACTACTGACGGTCACCCGAACTGAAGCATCCACGAAGGCACTGTGGCAAGAATTAGAAGCATTCAGGGAGGCTTCAGGATTTAGGGTACATTTCTCAAAATCAACAGCAATGAGTATTAACGTGCCGAGAAAGCTCAAGAAAGTGCTATAAGCAAACTATCCGATCCCATGTGCAAAATCACAAATCAGTTACCTGAAGTCCAGCTACCAAACAAAACAGAAAGAATATACTTCCCCCCACTGTTCAAAGAGCTGAGGAATGACTTGGCATGCTGGCAGAAGCAAGAAATACTGTGGTTTGGAAGGATCACCGCACTGAAGATGAACTTAATCCCCAGATTGATCTACTACTGCCTAGCCCTCCCGGTAACCATCCAGAAGGAGGCCATACAGAAGCTACAGACAAGCATCCTGAAATACGTCTGGGAAGGAAAGAAACCGCGAATACCAAAGCGCATTATGCTCCAGGGCTCGGCGGGGGGCGGCCTAGTGGTCCCAGACATGGCCAGGTGCTGCCTCGCGGCACAGCTCTCGCAGGCCTTTGCATGGAAGCCAAGCACCAACCAACCCCGCTGGTTAAAGCTGGAAGAAGACCGGTGCCAGAGTCCAGTAGAATTGCTCCCGCACATGAGGAGACCCAGTCACCCCCCAAACTCAGGCCCCCTACCAGCGACAAGAAATACAGTGATTTCGAATTTGCATCTTTCCACCTTTTGAATACGATGATACAGAAGGAATACTATATTGGGAAAAATTACTGACAAACACTTTGAATGAAATGATGTATAGATTGATCAACAACGCCAAAAAACATGACAAATTAATAAAAGATATAACTCAAGTAAAAGAAGACATAGAGCAACTGAATATCCCAGAGAAAACATTCAAAAATTACGAAATACTAGACCAGATAATAGACCAATATTCCATTCAAATCAAATTTAAAAAACTAAGACAATTTTTGAGAGATGAACTTGACAACAAATTCAAAAGAGTCTACACTCTCAACAAAAGAGCAATTCCGCAAACCAAAGAGCAAACTGTCAAAACCAAACTTCCAGTACCCCAAGTACCTTTCATCACTAACATCAGACACTGACACAGTCAGTGATTCAGAATTGAAAGACAGGCCTATGGAAACACAAGAACAGCAACCATCTGCAAGTGCAACCCCATCCCTATATAAACCAACCACAGACATGGGATCGTCTTCTTTTTTAGAAGAATTTATGCAACAAAAATTAATGAGAAATTACCAGAGACCAAATTTCAACAGAAGCCATACTACAACACCAAATCCAAGAACCAGAGGGGCAAGAGAAGTGGCAGAACAAAATCAAAAAACAAACACATCAAAAATAGGAGTACAAACACGCTCCCAGAACCCTCTACCTCAACGCAAAACCTAGTCATCAATCTCACCAACGAGAATCTTTCAAAACCATTGGTTTCAGCTCTCCACAAAGGATTAAACTTTTGTCCCAACAATAATTATGATTATTTTTCAACAATTGTAGACCTCTTTCAATTTTGTAGAAAACTCAAACTCAAAAAACACTTTGCTAACATTGAACCAATGAAACATCCCACCACAAAGAACACCCCTCCAGAATTATCAGTCCAACAGGTATAACAGACAGTAGACGTTCTCAATATACCAGATACAAATGACCACGTCACCATGGACAGATTCATCACAGAGCAAGAAATTGATGCAAGTCTTACAGCCAGTACTAAATTCAAACCAAAATCTAAATTCATGCCATCTTTACCAGCCGAAAATGTAACAGACATCTTCTTCAAAGCCACACAAAATGAACTAAGAGCTATCTATTTAAAGGGACAAAGGAACCATTCCAACAAATTGAACTTCCATAATCTCACTTTTGAGCAAATTCAAGCACTCAAGGAACTACAAGCAAATCCAAACATCACAATCTAATCATCAGATAAAGGAGGCCAAATTGTATTACTTCATATCAGTAATTACATACAAATGGCCATGCAACATCTTGAAGATACCCAATGTTACAAAATACTACAGACAACTCCTCTTCCACAATTGAAAGAAGATTGGAAATTAATGAGCCAACACTGGAGAGAGCAATTGCTATTAACAGATGTAAAATATCTCTACATGAACATACCATTTCCCACCATCTTGACTATTTACTTCCTACTAAAAGTCCACAAACCGTATAAAGTATTATCGACGTGCAGACCTATCATCAACACTATTGGCTTTCTCACAGAATGCATTTCCGAATACATAGATCACCAACCATTAGCAATGTCTCTTTCGTCCTACATCAGAGATACAACCCACATTATCCAACAATTAGAAACCATACCTTGGGTCCAGAACTATTGGCTCATCACAATGGATGTTTCAGCCCTTCTAGAGATGCTGCATTTCACTCTTAACAATAATATATTCATGTTCAATCAAAACTTGTACAAACAAACCCAAAGAACCGCTATTGGTGCCAAATATGCCCCATCATATGCAAACCTGTATATGGGGCATTATGAACTAGAACACGCATGGCGGCACCCGTCCTTCACTGAAATGAACAATATAATTTTTGGGCATGGTACATTGACGACATCATCTTGATCTGGAACGAAACGGTTGCACAATTTCAGGACTATTTTCAATATCTTAACAATAAGAATTACAATCT
Source organism: Ambystoma mexicanum (assembly GCF_040938575.1). Classification (NCBI taxonomy): domain Eukaryota; kingdom Metazoa; phylum Chordata; class Amphibia; order Caudata; family Ambystomatidae; genus Ambystoma; species Ambystoma mexicanum. The sequence goes on from NC_090932.1 coordinate 774,536,395, forward strand.
GAAACTCACCAGTGAGCTCAGTCAAACGTGCATTAACTTTCTGGACATCACCCTCTACATTCAAGACAATATGATTCATAGAACCCTATACATAAAACCCACTTCAGTCAACAATCTACTTCATGCAACCAGCATCCATCCCAAACATGTCATCAACAATATTCCCTGTCGAGAGATGTTAAGGATTCAAAGGAATTGTACCACCGAAGAAGAATTCACTAAACATGTATCCCATACAATCAACAACTTTAAAGAAAGAGGCTACTGTTACTCTCACCTGGTATCCACAGGGACGCCACCCAGCCGGGTTACTCGCTGGTATACTTCTCAGCTTTGCCCAGATGTGGTCTGCGGGGAAGGTTCTGCCTGAAAATACAGGAGGACTGTGTTCAAGACTGACCGACCGGGGTAAGTATCCTCCCTCCACCCCTGTATGATTTCAGCCCCTCTGGGGCCCTCTCCTCACCTTGTGGTAGAGTTAGGCGTGCTCTCCGTCCTGCCTTCTTTGCAGGGGGACGTTGTCTTTCGTGGGAGTTTGCGGTCCAGTTACTTCACTGACGCCGGCCCATTTGATATTGTTCAGGTAGATCTTATTGCTGTTCTTTAGTATTGTTGCTATCCTGCATGCCTTTCTTTGTTTAAAATGTCTCTTTTTCACCCTTAGGTATGCAGAGCTTCAGCGTGGTGAACTGGCTTGGTTGAGCTCTGCTGGTAAATGATGGCGCATTAAGAGCGCTATGATGCAGTAAGTAAGCGCTATGCGCAGCGCTGCAAAGTCTTGCCTTTGCTAACCTGTGTTTTCCTTCCTTGTAGGTCGCGGTGTTCTTCGGCACGATTGGAATGTCCAGAGTGGTGCCAGCCGAGAGGCGACCAGCCAGGTAAGCCTTTTGAGCAGTTCGTAATTTGCAAATGTGTCTACTGCCTTCTTTAATGTTGGCTCTATCTTCCTCTTTCAGGTCGTTCTGTCCGGGAGGCGTGTAGATTCGAGGAAGCTGTTCTCAGGAGCTGCGAGTGGCTAAAGATGAATACTGCAGGTAAGATGCTGCTGCTAATGATGTTCCTTTTGTCTCCTTGCAGGTTCTGCTTCTCCGAGGTTCAGGGGGAATAGCTGGACACAGTGAGCGTCACGTTGCAAGCTGCAAAGTAAGGTGAAGCATGTTGTCTTGCTTGGGTGTGGTTTAAATAGCCCCAACAAAATCGTCCAGGTAAAGTAGTCCCTAGGCTACCACACCCAAAACACTAGACCGCATAGCTTGGTTCCTAGGAACCAAGCTATGTGGATGCCTCCATGTTGGCTGACAGTACAATAAAGTAGTTCCCAAGCTCATTGTTTTTCATAGTGTATGAGCCTGGCGCCATAGGCGCCAGGACTGGCCCCAGAGGGCTTTTGATGAGGAAGCCAGGCTCTAGAGGCCCGAGTCCTGACTCCACCTGACCAATGGGTTTGCCAGAGGGGGTTTGGGCGAGGGTCGTGACAGCTACAGTCATTAACTCATCACCAAAAGTTATCAGAAGACGTTGGGCAGGACAAGACAACACCTTTTACAAGTCAAGAACAAATCAACCACAAGACCTCAGGCACATTATAAAACTACTTTCATCACCACTTACAGCCCAAATAACCAAACAATCAGAAAAATGTTAGCAAAAAACTAGAACATTTTGAAAGCAGACCCAGATCTACATTCAGTACTAGAAGAGCATCCGACAATTACTTTCAGAAAAGCCAAAAATCTCAAAACCAAATTGAACCCCTCACATTTTCAGTTCAAGAAAACGACTGGTAATATATCAGACACAATGTGTCTCCAACAACCTTCAAGAGGAAACTACAAGTGTGGCCAATGCTCCATTTGCAAATACTTAGAAAATGCCAAAACCTCTGTCTCCAAACCAAATGGTACAACACATCACATTAGGCAACTGATCAACTGCAACTGTAGAAATGTGATTTAGGGAATAAGATGTGTATGTAACCTACTATACATAGGCAGCACAATTCGTCCTCTGAAAAACAGAATCGGTGAACACATCAGAGCCATCAAGAATCAAAATTAAAGATCACCAATAGCAATGCATTTTCAACTAACTAACAAACAAGAACAGCTAAGTAACTTGAGATTTTTCAGCATTGAAAAAATACTGCCAGCTCCCCGTCGGAGTAATACAGAACAAATATTGAGAAAGCGAGAAGCACAATGGATCTGAAATATGGACACCTGCCATTCGGCTCTTAACTTTTATCAGGTATTATTTCCCTTTGTATAATCAAGTACCAACTCTTAACAACAATCTTCGTTTTTTGCACACTATGAAAAAAAAAACCACAATATTGAATTGACAAAGGGCTTGTCCAAATAATACTTATCTCACTAATGGCTGTATGTATTACATCTTGTCCTGAAGTTATTCTATACCCATTGAGCAAGTCTTGAATAAGATTATCTTTATCGAACACTACAAAATGCTTAACCATCTTCCTACTAAAGTGACTGATGAATAACTGCAGATCTCATCTATTGTTGTTCACAATAGATCTTGCATCATAGCCACGTTTGATTATGAATGAATGTTTAAAGAAGCTCAGCACTTCAACCCCCACATCGCACAAAGAAGGCATTAGCAGATTCTTTATTGACTATGCCTCTGGAAGTATGGTTTATATCCACCCACGATGCAAACAGGGCATAGTCTGGAGATAGCTTATCCATAATCGTTACTAGTACATCTTATCCATATGTATAAATAAAAGCAATCCGTATTATAGCATCATTATCGACACAATCCCTTAAAATATTATCATGAGCATCACGGTAATACCAATTTTAACACAATTATCATAGTGCCATTTGCGTGAACCAATCCAAGAAGGCCGCTGCGCATGTGTGTATGACATCATCGCATCATTATACGGGATGATGTAATCACGTAATTGCGCGTTATTTAAGACGGCCATTTTAGATTCATATTACATGGCAATCGGACCATCTATTGCTTATCAGCAAGCCCAAAGACTCCTTAAACCAGGTAAGCACTTTTTTGCCATAAGAATTAGCTTTCAGCTCTGAATAATTGGGCAAATTGGGGTAATGCATTATAATTAGTACCATACTTACTAGTACCATTATATACACTTGCAGAATTACCTTATCAAGGCTATTCTCCTTGAGATATGTACATTTTGGCTCAACTCATCAAGCACATATGTAAGGATACCGCATGTCAAGCAATCAAAGCCGTGACTGAAACTTACTACCTACAGTAAGTATTTTTCTCACAAGTTAATCTCAAATATCTGTACATACACACGGTATACAAACCTATACTTTGCCTTTGTTTTGTAGGGTGCATTTCACACATACTAACCTAAGGGGATATTTAAACAGTCATGTAACATAAGGAATCGCAGCACAACAAAGGACTTGCACCAAGAGTCAACAAGGACTATGACAAATACCAAAGAGTTGCTTCATTGTTATAAAATCCTAGCATTGCTGACGCTAAACCACCTGAGGATCCGCTTCCAACTTAGAGCGGGGAAACACGTGTCGAGGTTACACGAAACAACTGCAGAAGTTCAACCTATCTGAATTGACATTTAGACATTTAAGAACTCTAATCGACTTTGAGGAGCCCCGCTAAACTTCGAAGCCTGCAAAGCAAATTCCAGGTCCCAGAGACGGAGAGGTTCCGGTATGCACAACACTGGCTATCACATGAGGCAATAAGAACAAACGGAAGCAAAGAATTAACAGACCTAGAGCAAACACTCACAACAAACCCTCCTGCGGGGAAAATATCCACCCTATACAGGCTCCTAAACAGAACAGACTTAAGCAAAATAGAGGCCTACGTGCTGAAATGGGAAAAGGACTTGGGCCGAAACATCATAATAGAGGAGCGGGCCACATCTGGACCCAAGCGCACAAAATCTCTGAAGGGGCAAATAAAGTTTGCTACAGGTGGTAACGAACACCGGAGATACTAAACAAGTGTAACCCCACTATTCCTCCGCAATGCTGGACAGGATGCTCGGACACAGGCACGCTATTCCACCTCCTGAGGACATGTCCCACGGCCGCACAATTCTAGAAAAATGTCCTGGAACAAATCAAACTGATCACAGGTTTGACAATCCCATGGGACCCAGGAATTGTCCTACTGGGAGCGACAGGCGAGGGTCAATTTCCACTAACCGGCCGGATAGAAGACATCTGCTCACATTGACTAATGGCTGCGAAGATCTCGTTAGCTAGACTTTGGAAAAACCCTGAAGGTCCTGCAATCCCAGTGTGGTGGTCCAAGCGTTGGGACATAGTAGCGGCAGAAAACATGACAGCCTTCCGTTTTGGTAACAGGAACAAGTTCTACCAGACTTGGGCCCCTTTCTGGACTATACGCAGCAGTTCCCAGGAGTAGCAAGAAAAACCCCAACCCTTCGATGGATGGAGAAGCAAGACTAAAAGAACCAATCTAAGGGCATAAAGCATAAACCGAGAAGACCCTCTGCTGAACTAGAGCTCGAAGGGTGCTCTAGACTCCCGTGCCCAAGCGATCTCACGAACCTTCGCCATAAAAGCTCTGCGACCATGCACTCAGAGATGAACCCTCTACCCCAAAGAAAGCATATTGTGAAATCTGCTGTCTCCCTGAATTTCCCCCTTGCCCCTCCCCCCCACCCCCGGCCCAAGGAGTGTTACTCTTACATGTTTCTGTTATTTTCTTTGGTCTACTTCATAACTAAGCTCTGATCATTGCACTCGATGTCTGATGCTATTTTGGAATCTTGTATTTACAAAACCAATAAAAAGAAACTTTGAACAAAAAAAAAACATACCACAGCCTAAGGCCTCCAGGAATAAATAATACATTTTAGCAACAGTTCCCTTAGCAATACACTTCAGGGGAATGTATTTGCACAGTCTCCAAAATTGGATACAGTGTAACAATACATTAACCATTACAAACATGCAGAGAATGACTTTAAAAATGCTTAAAAAAAATCAGAGCTAAGAACTAACATTCTAGTTCTTGGTCCGAAGCTCAATGGACCCTTTGTGGGTACAGAAAAAATGACAAGAGGCAGGTAAGTCACTCCAGGCTCAGGGAGTTCTAGTGCAGACAGAAAGCTTTATATGAATCATTGGGCTAAACGTCAGTGGGCATCTGCTTAATGAAGGTCCGTTCTACCCCAGAAATGTGCATTCTGCAGCAAACAACCCAAGTGGAGAGCAGTAGGGACACCAATCAAGAGATCTAGATGTTAGAGGACGGACAAGGAGCCGAAGAGAAGAGGAAGATACAGCAGAGCAGGAAAACCCCATTTCAAGTCTTTGGGAAATGAGGTTAGGACTTGCCTCCAAAGAAGCTCCACTATGAAGCAGAGATCCCCTGAGGGTGAGTATCGTGAATAAGTGCCTACGCCAGAACCCAGAAGTAGGTACTCACATCAGCAGTTTTGGCAAAAACGGCTCCAGTATGGTGAAACAACCCGGTAAGTACAGGGCTACTTTTCCAGGTGCAGTTTACAGGAGTGGGTGTTCAGGGGCTTGCACCCTGAGCCAGCGATGACCACCATGATGAAGAAAAAAAACACAGGACCTTCCCAGAAAGCCGACTTTCGAGCCTGAACTGAAGATTTCGGCAAGACTCAGGGAAGATGAGGGAACCAGCAAGGTTGGCTCCCAGCAGCTCGGAGCACAATGAAGGAAGGCAGATCTGCAGAAAAAGATCCCGGGACAGGTATAATACCTGGAGGCACCTGTGGATATCCAAGCAGCAGATGCGATTGGGTGTTGGTGTCCCAGCACCCACCTGGACAAATGGGCGTGAGCCACAGCCAAGCAGAAGATCTAGACGGGAAATGTTGGGATGTGATGTTAAATGGCCCTGAAAACAGTACCAGCATGGAAAGGTCAACCCAGCAGATGTGTGGAGGAAGCAGGAGATTTCAGGAAGCCTGGAGTGGACCATCAGAGGCAAAACAAAAAACTGGAATATGCCCAAAGCACTGTATCCAGCCAGAATTGCCATGCAAGAGTTAAAAATGGAAAGAATCAACAGGAAAAACTCCTTCGGCAGATTGTCAGACCTGCTTCTTCAATGTAGCAGAACAAAGCAGAAAGAGCAGAAGGAATGGAGCAGCAGAACATTTAGCCCCCCCCCCAAAAAAAACAGCACACCAATCACTAGAGTGGGCTGCAGGCAAAGGATCAGATGACCAACCATATATGAATGGCACTCTGCCTAAACCAGTTTAAACCAATATGGAAACTACTACGAGGGCTCACAAAGAGCCCACTTAGTTGGAACGGCCATTTTAATGCCACAATGTGATTTCCCTGAATAAAGGGAGTACTAAAATACAAAGTGACTGAGGACAGGATTTTAAAAAAACGCTTTGGTGCCCCACTGGCTACCGAAAATGCACATTGGGCTATCAGTTCTATGTTCATTCATCAACTGTTGTTTTTTCAATGGGTTTTTGCCGATTTCCCACCTGAAAAAACCCATTCAACATTTTATTTTTTATTCGGGGGGGTCCCCCCAAACCCCTCTACCACATTAGTGTTACTCTATCCCCTACCACCCCACCCCTTATATACCCTTACCCACCCACCCATATATTTTCCGATGTTTTTTTTTGAGAGAGACAATTCTGCAAACAACGCATCGAAAAAACAACTGTTGATGAATGAACGTTGTACCGGGCTACAAATATGGTAAAATGGCTTGTACCTTCGGCATAGCTAACGCTAAAGTATAGCTACTATCGAATTACTCTCTAAATCTAATGTAGGGTGATAACATGTTTCTGCCCTTAACAGTCTTATTTGTATATGAGGCCTATCCATGTACTTTCACTGCGGTCCAGCAGTCATGCCTTACCACCCCCAGTTGGATCGAACGCTATGTGGGACTTACATCTTTTTTTTTTTTATATTTACATTTTTAAAGCGCTCACACAGCCCGCGGGCATCGAGGCGCTGTTTTAGTTGCATAATTGTTTTTGTCTTAGTTGCTTATTTATAACGCACTTAAACACCCAGAGGTTTCTAAGCATGGACCCGACGATAGAACCTGTGTTGCTTCGTGTCGTCTTGCTTCCAAGGCGCGCACTTTGCCACTGAGCTATCCTCCCGAGATGATTCTTCATTATCGGTTTATCATTTATAACTTACTTACGTTCACTGGGGATCCTGCCCATGCTCCTGTGCACCCACTGCATGTGAGTTGTGAGTCAAAGCTGTTCTTGGCCAAAATGTGGTTGTCACTCATAGTCTGGCCAGGACATGATGATTGACATTCTATCACTGCATCCCCTTGCTGATTTTTTTTGTACTTGTATTTGTTTATTATTTGTATTGCACACCAAACCATGAGGTAACTGGGCGCTTGAAAAACGTAGAGGTTGCATACATAGTAAGGCAGACAGATTACAATCAAGTGTGGAGCCAACAAGAGGGACCCTGGTTACAGGTGGGCCAGATAAAGGAGATAGTTAGTGTACAGTAGTATAACTAAACAAGATGCTGAGCAGTAGCAAAGATAGACAGTGGTCGGATAACATAGTGATTGCATCTTAGTGAAGAGGCTTGTTGCTCAGCCTATGTGTGAGCACAGAAATCCAGATAGCATATAGATCATCAATTTCCCCCCCACCCCATCTCGAACAGTGGCTGACATAAACACTCAAGACTTGTCTCCTACATGGGCAGCATTAAAGTGTATCCCAGATGGAATCATCTGTAGTGCTGCCACATGGCCATTCCATTTCAATTGTATTGGCCACTCTAACGTGTGGGTTGCATTTCAAGGGCAGTTTTGTTGGATGTCACGTTGCTTGTGTGTCAATGACTGATTTCAGAATGAAAGGACAGCTAAGTAACACTGTCCCTGGGATGATGTCTTTATCAGGTGCGCATGTCCCTATTAGCTAGGACATAGAGTGTTCATATGAAATAAGGAATGTGAAGAGGAAGAGAAGTATTCAGAGTTACAGCCCAACTCTTCAGACCCTTTACAGGTGAAAGACAGAATGAATCTTACATGTCCCAGAACCGCATATACAGAAACGTTAACTCAAGAGCCTACTTCGATAGGTGATGTGGCCCATAACCAAGCATGACTCTTGAGTCAGACAAATATGTGCTACATATCAGGATACAGATATATTGCACACTTCACCCTTCAGCACCAGAAGGGAGTGGGTATCCCCTGGCATGCATACACGAAAAAGCCCATCACATCCATCCACCACATATCAAGCATGCTACCGTAGATTTGCAGAAATTGAAGAAACGGTCAACAACAATGTAGACATGTCACCCACCAGATGTGCTCGCATATGTGTCCAAGCCTTCCAAGCAACCGATCTATGCACTCGAAACGAGGGCACTGACTACCTCTTCGATTGGGGTTAGCTCGTCTATCTGCGGGATCTTTCACCAGTTGAAGGGTCCAAATGCACATTCCTCCTCAACTTCTCCTTGGTTTGTAGAGGACGTCCTGGATATGGCCTGCACCCCATCCACTCAGCTCGAGGTACCAGGAGCATACTCTCCAAGGTATGTGACGTATGAGGAGCAAATTAATCAACAAAGAGCTGCACTGGGACTCTGCCCAGTGTACATCAGAAGATCCATAACTGTTGAAGCGCCCATAACCAATACAAAGAAACTAGTACTGCTACTGGGAAAGGTTCATCTTGATTGTTTGTCATTGAGTAAAGCATGACCAATTTGTGAAATCAAGGAACCTTCACTGGTTTTACTAATAGAATGTATCTTGAAAGAAATTTTAACCCAAAAGAACAAGTCCAGAAGGAAAACCCACATACACACGAGGGGTTGTGAAAATAGATAACTTGTATTGAACACACACACTTACGATATTGTGCAAAACATTTAACATTGATTACAAACAAAACCAAACCATAATGTTTTCAAATAAGACAATAATACAACTTGAACATAGTGTTGTAAAGAAAAATTCTAAAATTAGACATAGAGCAGAAAAATCGATACTGATCAACAACTTGTACTCTTCTTCATGAGTGTTTGCGTTGAAACAAATTCCTGAGTTATTCCAGTAGACTTAGAGCTATCTATCTGGGTAAGTTCAGTCTAATTCCCAATGGTTAGATGTCTATGCTGGAAAGTTCTATTGGGACAAAGTGATCCCAACTGGTTATGGGCCAAAAGATTCCAACTAGTGTATGCCAACTGGTTATATGCCAACGTCACAGGGGGTATATAGGTGGGAGTCAGAAAATCATCAGAAAATGTAACAATCAATATGCAGTATTGTCTCACTGGACCAAATTGAGTTGGTACATAAGTCCCCCTTGCTTGAAAACTGACGTTTCGGCTGCAATGGCGTCCATCATGTATCAAAATTAGAGGGACGTGGAAGCCGCCTCCTTCAGGGTGGTTGAGTGACCCCTGTAGTGGAAAGACCAAGAGTAAAAAAACATAGGTCAATTATTCTCTTGGTGCCGTGGTGTTTCCCTGCTGGACTTATAAGGGTAAATTAGTAAAAAAGGTTGAACGAATCAGAACCTGATGGAAAATAATTCCCAATTTGATGAATACTAAAAAGTAAAAGAGGAGGGAACCTTGAATAGTAGACAGAGTGAACTATATGTAGACTCCTATCTCTAGTTGGCTGTGGAGGGCGTAAAAGAAAGATGTCTCACCACAGAAACCTTGTGGACACTCTCTTAATCGTGCAGGCTCTCCGGACTGGGCGTCGCAGGATACAGGGGTGGTTGCAATGCTTATGCGTGGGGGGCAGGGAGGAAACCCTGACGGCCCCTCTTGTTTGCTGTGTGCAGCTCGCACTCCAGAGGTAGTGCTCTGTAAAAAAGTTTACAGAGATGCAGGTGAGAGCAGGAATGGACAGGTGGTGTGGTACTCCTGACTAATGTGCCTGTTCGCAGGTATAAAAAAGAGAAGTAGAAACTGTACCTGGGTGTGGATGTTCGTTAGAAAATCCAATTGTTCCTCTGTGTTGAAGAGCCCAAAAATGGAGTAGGCTCAAGTGGTATGTAGCCGTCCTTCGTCTTTATTTCTGTAGCTCCACTACAGGGGTCACTCAACCGCCCTGAAGAAGGCGGCTTCCACGTCCCTCTAATTTTGATACATGATGGACGCCATTGCTGCCGAAACGTCAGTTTTCAAGCAAGGGGGACTTATGTACCAACTCAATTTGGTCCAGTGAGACAATACTGCATATTGATTGTTACACTATTTGATGTGGAACTTCCACCTATATACCCCCTGCGACTTTGGCTTATAACCAGTTGGCATACTGGTGGGGAAATGGAGGATGTGGCACACGAGGAAGGGAGACGGTGCGAAAAACGGCACCCAGGAGACCGAGGGGTACGATGAAAGAACACCCCACGGTCAGAGGGGGGTGTCAGCACCTACTTATGCAGACAGATTAAGGGCATTGCCAGGAAGACGGCAAGGCGGGAATGCCACCCCCGCGGTAGACAGAGGAGCTATGGGGAAGGAAAAGGAAGACTGCGCATTCCAATTCCCATTGCTAGAAAAGGGGGGAGCAAGACCACAATATATTCCATGGCCACACATGGACCAAGAGAACCTAAAAAATAAGCTTCCAGTGTTGACATCGGGAGCCAGGAAGTGGATACATGAGTTAGAGAAAATGACGGGGGAGTGTCACCTTAGCTATAGGGGACATTAAGGGCCTCCTAATCGCCATACTTGGTGAAAGAGCAGACGATGTATGGAAACGGGCAGGCTACCCTAGGGTAACCATAATCGACACTTCCCATGACGGAGCGCCATTAAATAATTGTAGAGCAGCGGTGTGGAAAGCGCTGCGAATGCTATATCCAGACACTTCAGATATGGGAGCTATAATGACTCAGAAAATGAAAGAGTCCGAGGATCCGTTGATTTATATCCAGAATTTCCAAGACGCGTGGGTGCTCAAAACGCATGAGTCTTGGATGAAATCTATCCCTGTATTCTACCATATATTATGCCAAGGGTTGCCTGAACCGGTGCACAAGCAGCTCAAAAAATTGGTAGGAGTAGAAGCAAAACCATGGGCCGAAATACAGTTGACAATTGCACACTACTGCAGATTGTTGCAAGAAAAGAACCGGAAGAAGGAGGCAACTCATAAGGGTGAGGAAGCAAAGCTGGTGCAAAAGAAACTCTCAAAGTATGCTCTCGAGGGAGCCATGCTGACAAGCCCAGCTGAACCAAGCATGCAATCAGTAGCTAACCCATCCCAGAATAACCAAGGTAGCACAGGATTTTACCTGAGGGGAAGGTGTTTTGGAGGAAGAGGATGGCAGAGTAATCAGGGTGGATTTCGAGGTAAGCAAGGAGGCTTTCAGAATACTCAAAGTGGCTTTCAGAACGCGCAAATGGGCAGCCCAGCTACGCCAGATGGACAAATGGCCCGACCACCACCAGTGTGTTGGCTGTGTGGAATGACAGGACATGTGGTGCGCGTGTGCAGAAGCCAAGGCATGTGGCAAAATAGCCAAGGGATGGGGCAGGCATGGTGAATCAGCCTGACATCCCGCAGCAGGGCAGTGCACAAAATCACACAGTGCAGCAGCAGGCGCCAGGCCTGCAGCAAGGTGCACAGCAAGTGGTTCAACCCCCACACATGGGGAACGTACCACAAGGACAAACCCAGCAGACACCATCGCAAAGGTCACAGGGCACTAGCTCCGGAGGGGGAGTCAACCCTGGGGTTGGGGGAAATCAACAAGCATACAGTGGGCCAAACTTGTATATGAAATAGGACAGCTCAAGGGGGACTCTGATGTGTTCTATCCTATCAGTGACACAAGACCCTTATAGGGAACCTAGGGTGAATGTCATCATCGGGGGTAAAGAATATTTCTTCTTAGTTGACACGGGTGCGACGCGCTCGTGCATATGAGAAGGCACATTTTCCTTGTCCGGCGAGGCCATAGATACTCAGAGTTTCACGGGAGCTCACAGTAGAGTTCCCTTTACAGACGCACTCCCTGTCTCTGTGGGAGAGTGCGAAATCGATGTACCCTTATTATATTCATGTCAGACCCCAGTAAACATCCTGGGTCGGGACTTAATGACTAAATTGAATATGACAATCTTGTTTGCCGAGAACGGTATAGTGTGCTCCACTCCAGGAATGCATTATTCGAACGTGTGCAAAATGATCAGAGCATACTCAGGGCGCATAGCCATGAGAGCTATACCGTTAGAGCCAGAAGTCTTCACATGTGGGATGCGGGTGCTCATGGCAGGATTGCTAGGCCTCGCAGATAGAACTATGAGGATGCCTGATGAGTTTCTATTCAGACCCAGAATGTCTATGCACGAAGAAGAGGGACAAGTATTTCCCTTAACGATAAAATCTGCCGCAGTGCGAGGGAAAGTGGTATTGGTCAAAGGATATGATGACGAAGGCAGACAATGGTGTGCGATTATCGCCATCGAAGAAGGGTATCGAGTGACTGATGTCACCGAGGACGATCTGTTCGAAGAACACCCTGACCTGGAAGAGACAAGGGTGGAAGTAAGTCTCACATTTTGGGTCAAAATGATCAAACGAGAGGTGCCACAGAGAATGATATTGGCGCTGATACGTCCAGAATACTTTGATGACGACATGGCCCAAGTGCCTGCCACGGTATGGACTAAAGGGCCATATGACGTAGGCCTCCTGAGGGGGGCAGGTGAAGTGAAAATTAAACTGAAACCAGGAGCAATTTTAACAAAAGCACGACAATATCCTATGTCCAGAGAGGCAGATGAAGGAGTTGCAAAGACAATTTCCGCCATTATGGAGCAGGGCATTCTAGTGACGTCAGAATCACCTTGCAACACAGTGATTTACCCTGTCAAGAAATCAAAGGGAGGGTCTTGGTGTTTAATCCAAGATTTACAAGCATTAAACAATATAGTTGAAGCCGAATTCCCTCTAGTCCCTAATCCATTCACAATTCTGTGCAACATACCAAATGAGGCAAAATATTTCACGGTGATTGACCTGAAAAATGCGTTTTTTTCAATCCCGTTGCACCATGACTCTCAAGATCTGACGTCATTTACTTTCAGACAAATGCGCCTGAAAAGCACGACGTTGCCACAGGGGTATTGTGAGTCCTCATCCATTTTCAACAGAGTCCTGCAGATGGACCTAAACAATATCACAGTAGACAGTGTTGTTTTGCAGTATGTGGATGACATTCTGATCTGCAGCATCACTGAGGAACAATGCAGGCACGACTCTGTCCAGCTATTGACTATCCTGGCTGAGAAAGGATATAAAGTTGATAAGGAAAAGTTACAATAAGGTCAGCGAGAGGTGCTATAGATAGGCCAGCTAATCTCTCACGAAGGGAAAAAGGTAACCCCAGAAAGGGCTGAGGCTATCATGAATATGGCTAAACCGCTCACGACAATACAAATGCAAAGCTTCTTAGGCCTGTGCAACTATGTCAGAGCATGGGTCTTCGACTACAGCTCGTATACCAAGCCCTTACTTCAGTGGACTGATGCAATGGAAAAAAGGGTTGCAGAACTTAAGGGGGCAATTTGTAAGGCCCCAGTTCTCTGGATTCCTATTATGCAGAGGAATTCTACCTGTTCTCACACTCTGATGGCAATTTTATGACAGCAGTGCTCGCACAGCGAACCTCGCTGGGGTACAAGCCCCTAGCATACTACAGCGGGAGTATCGACCCAGTCATGAAGGGCCACTTCCCATGCGAACAAAATCTAGCTGCTGCCATTGAAAAGGCATAATCTATTGTGATGGGGTGCTCCATGACATTGTGTGTCGAGCACTCATTATTCGCCATACTAGAGAAGCCAAATGGCACGCTGACATCACAGAGAGCATCTGCCTATGAGGTGATTATCTCCAACCCATCGATCAAAATAGTTCAATGTAAAACTGTAAACCCTGCTACGTTCATAGCTGAGCCAGTCACAGAAGGAGAACCTATACACGACTGTGCAAACTATGAGGAATTCTGTGATGAAATCCCCAGGGTAAAGGAAAACGCCCTGGCGGGTGGTCAAATAGTGTTCATTGACGGTTAATCAAGAATCGACCAAGAAGACGGACAAAGATACATGGGCGTGGCGGTAGTGAAATACCTGGCGAATGGGGAGTTTCATGTACTCGTCAGTGCGCGAATACCATCTCACTATTCAGCTCAAGCTGCAGAACTAGTGGCGCTGATACTCGCCATTGAAAATCATGCAGACCAGGAAGTAACAGTGTACAGTGACTGCCTATGTGACATCTACCGTGCACGCAGGCTTTATCACGCTGGAAAAGGAGGGGCAACCTCTGAGTGGACGGCACGCCAGTGCAACAGGTAGCCTTATTGAACAGGCTGATAAAAGCACTACAGCTCCCAGTGGGCATAGCGGTCATGAAATGCGCCGCCCACACCTAGGGGACAGATGTCGTGTCACGTGGAAACCATGAAGCGGACACGGAAGCCAAGCGCATGGCATCCAAAAGTGAAACAATCATGGACATGGAGGAGGCACGTACCCATGAGAGGATAATGGTAGCGCGAGCCACAACTAAGGCCTATAGTTACATGGGGCAGACTCAGCTAATGGAACTCCAAGGGGAGGCCCCTCAGGAGGAGAAAAATGTGTGGAAGCATCAAGGGTGTTCTTTAAACCCCTCTGACGGGTTGTGGAGGCAAGACAGCACTGGTAAACCAGTAATGCCTGTCTCCCTGCTAAAAGTAGCATTAGAACAACTACACTACCCTATACACATGTCTAAAGAAAATATCGCTGCAATGCTCGCAGAACACTGGTTTACACCGAATTTAGCAGAGCACGTTGCGTTCTTCATAGTGAACTGCATAATCTGCCAGCAATTCACCCCTGGGCACACATTAAAAGTAATGAGAGGAGTTATCCCCAGGCCAAATGGCCCATTCCAGCACTTGCATATCGACTATGTCAACATGATTCAAGTATGCAACGGGTACAGGTATTTAATTGTGGTGGTGTGGTGTGTCCATTCTCTAGATGGATAGAATCCGGTCCCTGTACACACCCAGGCGCTACCGGTGCTGCCAAATTTCTAGTGAGGGAAGTGTTCCCTAGATGGGGGGTGTGCGAGGTAATGAGATCAGACAACGGGGCTCACTTTGTTAACGCAGTTTTCGAACAGATCGGCTTATTACTTGGTATAAAGCACAAGTTCTCGTCGGTGTATCAGCTGGAGGGAAATCGGATATGTGAGCGGCTCAATGGCCTGTTAAAGGAGAGGATAGCCAAGTTGAAGCTCACATTAAGAAAGGGATGGCTGCACTGTTTACCACTGGCATTGTATGCACTTCGGAACCAACCCGGCTCCGACCATCATCTTACGCCGCACAAGATAGTTACAGGCAGAAGGATGAGGACCCCTCTCACCCTCCGAGATAGAGCTAGATGTGATGCCCAGCCAACTAGAGAGGTTCTGGGAACAGAGATGCAGGAGTACCTTAACTGTATGACATCCAGCGCCTCTGTCATTTCAAGCCAGTTGCAGCAATGGCGAAAAGGGGACAGTGCAGCACAAAACGCAACAGGAAGTGCTGAAGCTGACCCCGCACAAGGTCTACATGTGCCCCTCGTCTTCCTTGGTGACAACGTGCTTGTGAGGAACTTTACCAGGAAGAGGTGGGATGAGCCACGATTCAATGGCCCTTTCATCGTAGAGGACTGCACCCCTTCCGCCGTCAAGCTCCAGGGCAGAAGGGCATGGATCTTCATAAAAGACATTAAACCTTATATAGGCGAGAGCCCTCCTGCTGTATCCAACTGTGAAGAAACCACAGACAATGGGGAAGAACCTCAGCCCGTGAGGACAAGATCCATGACGAGGAAGAAGGACGCATGAGCAGCAAAAAAAGGCAAAAGGAACACTGAATTAAATTGTGGCTTATAAACAAGACATTTTCTCAAACCAGTGAAAGATAATAAAGGTCATAAAACAAACACTCTGTGCTTCCCAGTTGCGGGGAAAAGAGAAGAGCATCCAAAGCCACAACAACATTGATAAAACAAACTTTTGAAAGCATGTCATGCTCAAGTAATACAAAGAATCAAGACTCGGATAGACTACAAACTAAATATTTTTGAGAGTGTAACACAGTATCCTGAAGCAACCAGTATCGAGACTTTGTTCACAGAATTTATGGTACATTCCAGCAGAAGTCTCAAGTGGGATGTACTCACCTATTTTCAACTCGTGGTGTTATCTTATCCATCACTCATAGGGAGAGAGACCAGTGTCACTGACTTTATTCAAGATCCTGCAAACAAGAAAGTGATCAGGCAACTACTAACTGTCATAGCGGAAGCCTTCATTGTACTGCCTGAGTACGGTGATAAGGACACAGATGCTTCCACCACAAGTGATCATTGATGAGCTAACATACACGCTTTTCTTTCACATCATAGAGGAATGCCAAGGACTCGTTGGGAGAACCACGGATACCCTAACATTCATCAGAGATCCAAGAAACAATGAATACCTGAACCAATTGTGGAACAAGCTAAATTACGTGGTCGCAATCCACGCAGTAGGAAAGTGTAAAGACTGTTCACGTCACAAGAAAGGCCTATGATCTAGAAACCAGCCAACACTGGACAAATGTCCCTATCACCCGAAGATACCCAGGTGGCGCACAACGTCCTGCTTAGACTAGTCACAGACTATCCGGAAATGGTGGGGAGGCCTGCAGATGTTGACGTCATCACCTTTCTTAGAGATCCGGCCAACACCCTACACATGGTCACACTCCTCCAAGACATAATGCTCCAAGTGGAGCTATCCAACTTCCAGCGAGAGTACCTTAGGAGATTCCAGTGAGACTTTCCACCGTGGAACAAACAAAGGACAGAGACACAGTTCTTCAATTTTCAGCCGCAGGACAGATCGAGGAGAGAAAAGACAAGAACTACACCGTCCCATTTTTCTTTCTACTTATCCACCACTTTTCCTTATTTTTATTTTTGTTTTATTTTCATTTTAATTTTATTTTTGTTTTTATTTTTTCATGTTCGCTTTTGTTTTTATTTTTATTTTCATTTTTACAACATTTTTTTTTGTTGTGTGATTTTTAGCAGCTCCATCTTTTCATTCCTTCGCATTGAACAGGTTCTGACATGTCCTCAGGACCAAAGCAAATTCAAGGAGTGCACTGGGACCTCACCTACTATAGATATGCATTATAAATGTGATGTACCAAAGTTGCTAGACTAACCCTTTTCCATAGTCTAGCACAGAAACTGTACTGCATATCCAGAGACTACCGTCATCACCCACAAGAGGGGGGATATTTGGAAAGCGCTCATTACTTTAATAGTAATGAACTCTCGAACTACGAGATCAGAGCAAGAGAAGGAATAAATAACAGACTATGAACTCATTAGAAATGGGGGCACAGAACAGTAACCTGGTTTTACCACCAGCACAGGGGTGCCCCCGCTTCACTGGAAGGAAATGCTGCCAGATGTCCTACAAGTCTATTATGTGTATATGCATAGTAATTATCATTGTCTTTCTATCATTGACTATCAGAACTGCTTTCTTTATTGGTGCACGAAGTGTCCCAATCTCAGTGCACCCACCAGAAAATGAACGTCTGGGGCCTACGAAAGCACCCAGACCCTATATAGTCATTCCAGTCCTAAGAAAACCTGATGGTAAAATTAACGAACTGAAACTAAATGTAATTAGCAGTGATTTAGACACAATTGGGGTAACAAATGAAGAGAAAAGCTGGAGACAGGGTCAGCATGGAATGAATGAAAACACTGCACTGACCACTGCACGCACCCACACACAGGATGCGCACAGACAAGGGCAAGTGTCAATGGCTACAGGGCCTCCAACGAAGGTTGCAGAGAAGGGGAGACAGCCTGCCAAACAATCAGTTCCAGAAAATAGTGAAAGTAACCAAGAGAAGACAAGTGAGAAACCCAAGAGAGAAGGCCTAGCAAAATACCTCGAAAGAACAGAAGTAGCCACAAAGGAACTCACAGAGAAAACACAAACGCTGATAGATTACTTGTTCCCATTCATATTCAGATCTAAGAAACTGCACGAGGAGCTGAACCATAGAACTGCAGAGACTATAACGACAAGCATGTCAGCTCAAACACTGCTAACAAGCACCAGATCTACGACTCAGCCACACATTGAGTAGAGGGTGAGCCAATGGCGGCCAGAGAAACTGTATGAAAAACTACAAGAGGAGAGGAAGAGAAACAAAACACCTTTTCCTACCACAACAATGCAGCAAAAGGACCCTGCTCCACCAAGACGCACAGAGTGGGAAAGCAGCACAGATGCATTTAGAGACATAGGGCCTCATTACACGTTGTGCGGTAACCATGGCACTATTAGCGCCATGGTTGCCGCCGGTATTTTAACGTTTCCGCCTTGGTGGATGGCGGAATTACCGCCTACTCCAAGGTGAGCGGGGCCGGTAATTCCCCATTCACCAAGGCCCTTCCCCATTCCCATTTTTGCCCCCATTGGGCATAATGGGAATGGGGAAGGTGGTAATTACGGTACCGCAAATTGGGGTACCGTAATTAGCTCCGAGGTCCCTTTGCGGCACCCTACTTTAACGGCTGGTAAAACTAGCCGTTAAGGTTGGGTCCCGCAAAGGGAACTCGTAGTAAGGCGGTAAGGGTTTACTGGTACCGGTGCCCTTACCGGTACCGGTAAACCCGTACCGCCTACCGTGTAATGAGGCCCATAGTCATAGCAAACTATAGAAAAATGCTGAGAATCAAGAGAAGCCTGTACGAAGATGACAATGAGCTCAACGATTACCTGGACAGCACAGCCCATCTCGGAAATAACATATGGTACCAGCACATGAAGGAAGTAGGACGAAGTAAATCAGAAGGAGAATGCTTCGTCTATGCACTCCTACCATACAGTATGGGAAAATCAAAGCTCTTTGTGGCTGTAGAAATTGATGTCCAGACAGCACACTGTATGTCACATGTAGTAATGTGCAACACCAGAGGACAATTTATGGGCAGAGACGCCTCATTGATCTGGGCCAACGAAAAGAACTACCCGGACGGAGACGGCTATGTCCAGGACATTAAGACAAGAAACAGGGCTCACACAAGGAATCACGTGATAAGATACGAGAACCCTGGCATCAAAGGATCAGGGATAAAATGGGAAATAAACCCAAGACTGAACGTTCAAGGAAAAACTGCAGACGAAGCTCAAATCTGGAAGAACAGAGGCCAAATGCAGATTTGGGGAACAGTGGTTTCCCCAAATGGATGGGAAGAAGGAGTAGTAATCTGCCGAGCTTGGATGGGCTTTGGAGCCTGCCAAGAAGCAATAGAGAATTCGCAGAAATTGTGCAAACCCCTATGGCCAAACCTAGTAAAGTTACTAGCATGGGTCGAGGATAGAGGGGGACCCCTGCAGAAAGTGCCACTGGAGAGCCCGAAACTATGCTTCAGAAACAATGGCACAAGGAAGATGGGAGAGAATCTAAACTGTGGATGAATCTTTGAAGCCCCAGGAATGATGCAAGGAACCGCAGTTATTATGGACCATTACTGGGCGTGTGGATCCAAGGCATACATAAGACTGCCGAAAAACTGGGGAGGCATATGCACACTTGTGAACGGCCACGTTACCGTGCTAGTGATTCCTATGAAAGACCTGAAGTTGGACAGTTTCCCGAAAGCAGATGCTCATCTAAGAAGAAGCAGATCTGTGGAACTGGTATCCAGAATGAATAGAGAAAATTACTTGTCTACCAAATCAGAAGAGGCATTCCATGCAATCCCATACGAACACAGGCTGTTCAGCCTCACCTCAACAGTATTCACCACAATGCTCTTGACACACATCCAAATTGGAGTGAATGCTAAATGGTTGCAGATAACCAGATGGGAGTTATTGCAGACCATCAATACCACTATAAAAGGATTTAACGCGATCAAGGAAGAGCTGAGAGCAATCAGACTAATGACCCTCCAGAACAGATATGTGCTTGACATGATTACAGCAATGGATGGAGGTGTTTGTGCAAAAATTGGAGAATCATGTTGCACATTTATACCATCACACGATGAAGAAAATGGAACCTTAACAGAAGCCATAAGTATGTTGACAAACTTGAAAAACCAGATGAGTGATGAAAGTGATGAAGTGGACGATGGCAGCTGGTTTGGAGACCTATTCTCATGGGTCCCACGATTGATGGCAGACGTATTCAAGTTTCTGGGAGCCCTACTAGCAATGGTGTTGCTAGGATCCTGTTTTATCAAGATAATCGTCACACAATGCCAGAAATCGGCAAAGAAAGCCATAGGGATGAAAATAATGGTTGATGTCGAACCAGGTTGGAAGCCCAGAGACCTAACTGATGAAGAAATAAGAGACTTTGTGAAGGCTAGCAAATTTGCGCCAGAAGGAACAAAGTTCACATATCCTAAGAAATGAAAACAATATGAAGGAAAATGGATCTACTGCAGTCCAAATTGACAATGTCAGCTAATGACATGGAACAAAGACAAACATGTGAAAACAGCAGGGAGTTTGAAAGGGGTGATAAAAATATGGACTCCAAAGACTCACACATTCACACCATCATGTACAAACCCTGATGACGATGAACATGACACTGAAGAACCAAAGGAAATAAGTGCAAAAGAGATCGCAGAAGTGGTCGATGAACTGACCAGAGGGGGGAGTGTAGAGGAGGTCCCGGATAAGGCCTGCAGCCCATACCCTCAGCTCGAGGTACCAGCAGCATACTCGCCAAGGTATGTGACGTATGAGGAGCAAATGAATCACCAAAGAGATGCACTGGGACTCTGCCCAGTATACATCAGAAGATCCATATCTGTTGAAGCGCCCATAACCAGACAACCCTGGGCAGCACGGTACACCACCAGACAGCCGTACCAGCCGCTGATACGAAACAAAGAGTACCTACAGACGGTCCATGAAGAGACCCAAAGAGCCCTAATGGAAGGCCAGTGGAAATGACACAAGGGCCTGAACAGACTCGGGAATGAACAAAAGCGGCTATCAAAGGCAAGCACGCCAGTGCGAGTAACTATGAAAATAAATGTAAAGCACACAGAGAAGAGACGATGTTAAAATGTGAGGAGATGTTGCTACGAGAAAAGATGCAAGCAACCGACCTGTTAAACGTGTGTAAATAGGCTTGAAACGCAAGAGGCTAAAGAAACGATACTGCTTGCAATGCTTAGTAGAAGATTAGAGCGGTAAGCGCCAACTATATATCTACCTCAATAAGGCACATTCTACAAGTGCGACTCCATTTTGTAAAAGCAGAAATGTACCGAGGTTGCCAGAGGCCTGACAGACCAAGTTTTGTAACCCAGCCAGAGGCAAGAGAAGGAGCGGAATCGAAACTCAACAAAGAGCAGCTCATGCCTAGAAAATCAAGGTCATCCAGAGGAAGGGAGGAGAGCATCAGCTAACAAGACTCAAACTTCAGAGCATACCAGCCTGCGCCATGGAAGTCAAGATAAGGGGGGGGCCATGCAGGTGGCGAGGCTGAAACTGAATTAAATGCTCTAAAAGATGGAAACTGAAGCAGATTCATGGTGAACTAACACGTGACCAGCCAGGCGCGAAGAGGTACCACCGCCTGATGTCATCCAGGACCTGAGGATGCCATAACTTTTCCCGATAAGAGGCTACAGTTTCGAGGCCATACCCAGCCAACTAATTGACACATAGCCCTAACATACTGATTGATGGAAGGGAGGCAGGGTGAAACTTGGGACACCAGGCACATGGGTGTCCATTTTGCATGCTGCTAATTAAAATGGGGATTTATGTCTAGGGGTGTAACCTGCCCATTCACAATGGACCAAGTTATCTGGAGTCCTATAGATAGTAGAACCAATAGGACGTCCTACTCGTAGTGATGTCAATCACGTGTGATGTAGTGGGATGGGCATAGACACCCATCCGATAAGAATTATCCAATCCGCATGCTCTATTATCATATACAGATATAGCACCTATACTTAAGTTACCTTTCCTAACCAATTGTATTGCATGTAGAGTTTTGTAGAATCAGACGTCAGTGATGACGAGTTTTGCCTATAACTATTGCTGTTTGACTGAAGTTCGAGGAAGTCGGAGCGAGACGGGTGGTCGCAACAATGCTGATTCCTAACTGCTTCCCTGTTTGATGTACTTGTCATTAAACGTACTTCCATTTGCCAAATTACTGAGTCCTCATTATTGAGTCGTGTTGGAGTAAGTGAATCCTGCACCCCCAGTCCTCACATGGTGCAGCTATCTTGTCTTACAAAGTACTAGAGGGTGCGCACTGATCTATGGGCCCGTCAGTGGAACCCCGCTCCTCTGTACAGGTTCTTCTACTAAAATATCTCATGCACCTATGTACCTGATTGTACCAGTTGAAGGGTCCAAATGCACATTCCTCCTCAACTTCTCCTTGGTTCTTCTACTAAGATATCTCATGCACCTATGTACCTGATTGGTAGTACAATGTTCCACTCCACAGGCATTTATCTTAACAGTCTCCTGGTGCCATAAATGCTCATGTTCTGTTGCAGAGAGGGTATTGCCGGTCAAAGTATAGAGGTCCACATGATGCTCCTTAACAAAGTCTGTGAGGATGCCCAGCTCCATGAACTCTTCCTCCTAGGGATCCCTTCTCTTTCAGTGGCGGCCCCCTCTCAGTCTTGGTGCTTCTCTATTGGGAATTACATTGGCAACCGTTGCGCACATGTCCACTGTGGTTGAGCCCTGCAAACGTAATCTGCATTTGCTCACCCTGTTTATATCCTGCAAGTGTTCATAATGTGAGCATGTGACGCTATGACCAATTGCTTAGAGCAATGTGTGACTTGCTCAATTTATGCTCTTAGGGGCTTTCCTCCACTTGCTGCCTCTGAACATTTTCATTCATGCCAGCTGTCTTGTTGGGTGTTTTATTTTTCGATCATTTTACTGTCGATCAAAAGGCATTCGATCCTTTTGTTTTCGACCATATGACCTACAACCGTCTTGTTGCACTCCTGCCTTAACAAGGTGTTGCCTCTGCCTACCCTCTTTGCAACAGACCTCCTTCTGTCAGACAACTTCTGCTGCCTGGTTGTCCATCTTTGATGGCTAACCACTAGCACTGACCTAGAGTGACTGTTTGTCCACCATAGCCTGTCTTGTCCTGCTAGAGCACTCTCCATCAGTGCTCCATCAACTTATCCAGTCTACCTCATCCTCATCTGGGCACCAACACCTCCATCTGCCTATTGCAGCTCCTTTGACCAGGAGTTCTCATGAACACTGTCACCCATACCAGCTTCCCCTCTACAATGGCTGGCACATCATCACACCCATCCAAGGTGGTGAGGCTGAAGACTGTCAACTTCTCAGCTACTGAAGTTGGCATTCTGGGAGATGAGGACCTAAGGAATTATGAGGGCCTCTTCGACACAAATAAGCAACTTGGTGCCTAAACCTGTCTAAGGATCTGGGAACGCATTACAGCTGCTATTAACACAAAGTCCATAACATTGAGAATGGGAAGAAACGCTGCAATGATATGAGGATCTAGAAGCAGGCAAGGGTGGCCATCAGGGTAGGACACAGTCTAGAGGTCAATTCTCATGGCCGCCATCGGGTGACAACATACAGGTCCAGAACCTAGAGAGGGTGACCTCAGTGCTGCATATGTAGATTCTTGACTTGCTGGCCTGAAACCCAGCTGCTGGTAGGTACACAAAGGCAACAAGGTCAAACAATGTTACAATGGTATGGATGAGATGGCAGGAATGTTTTGGGGGGGGGGTGAGTATGCCTTCCACTCATTGGGATGTGTCCAACAAGTATGTTGTGGTTACTCATTGGCCCCCAAGACAGATACTATTGGACACATAGGATTAATTAATCCACACAGGGCATAAACACATCTGGGTAAATAGTGGATGCGACCTCTGCCAGCTCTTAAAGGCATGTGCACATGTTAGTCTTAACATAATCTGTGTGCTTGTCTTGTTAATCAGATATTTTCAAATGAGGTGGAGTGATGCTTTCACAAGGGAACAGTGCAAGGACATGACATCTCCTCATCTGCATAGACTACATCCCTCTATTAATGCATGATGGCTGAATGCGGGCGATGCAGGCCCTCGGGGTCTTTTGGAGGTGCTTGTAACTAGAGTGTTGATTGACCTACAAGTAAACACAATGAAGGGCAGACCATCTGTTTTTTAATATGCTCATGTCAGCACCACATTCCTTGCCTCTTTGTGTGGCCATGCATTGGCCACAAATATGAGGAAGCATGACACGTTGGCAGGGTGTCAGGTAACATGCTGGCCTTTAGTGGATGTGTGATGAAGATGCCAAAAGTCCGGCCTCTGGCTCTGACCCTTGGCAAATATGCTTCTATTGCATACAGTTATCCCAGATTCTTCTGAGATGCTGATAGCAAGATGGACAGACATGAGCCTGTGAATTGGAGTTCAAGTGGGCATGTTTCCATGTGCCCTTACCACTACGCTGTCACAGCTTATGTACATTGTTGCATTTCCCACTTTGGACATTTTTACATGGATGTTTGTTTCTTGTCCTTCTTTTGCAGTGTCTCAAGCAGCTGAAGAGGGACCTTCTTCTGAGGAGGAGCTGCATGCCCGAGACAAGGACTCCAGATAGTACCGTAGACCCCAGGCACTCCCCATGACATTGAGCTACACGGAGCGGCCAGTGCCTGGGGTTGTGAAATCCTCTGATGGTATGATGGCTGAGAGTGAGAACACTGAGAATATCAGAGTAGTTTTGGACATTGCAGCAGCAGAGGGAGCATGGAGACTTCAATTAAGGTGTCATTTGGGTGTGGAAGGGAAGGAGGGTGACATTGAATGCATTCCCTTTGCATCTGTTGGAGGACCCAAGGGGGATTTGCATGCTGTAAACATGGGTGTGATACAGAAGGGTGTTGTCAATCACTCCACTCCCTCTGGGGGTCCCATTCATCATCCCCGTGCCCCGAACACCCCTCGCCCTCTTGCCCGGTTCCGGGACTCACAGGTTGTCTCTTCGCCCCAGTTGCCACGGCGCCGACTGCCACAAAGCTTGGGTCGGCATGCTCTTTGCACGTGGAGACGTCTACCTCCCTGGCGTCTTCCGTGGCGGCTGCTAGACCGACTTCTTCCGCGTCACATGACCGCCGCCTTCCGCTCACGTGTTTCTGGACTACACTCACGTGATGCGTTCGCGGGTCATGTGACTGGGAGGAAATAGCAGCGCCAGTATTTAAATGGCTCTGTTGCGGGGCTTCGGTGCTTCACAGCTGTTTCTTCGGATTCCTGTACGGCGCTACATACCTTTTGTTTCACACCTTTTGGATCTTGACCTCGGATTTGTTTCACGGACTGGCAACGAATAACCCTTGGCTTTGGTACTTGCTTTTGGATCATTATTACGACCACGGACTGCTTCATGGACTCCTACTACGTTCGGCCCTTCTTGTGCGGATTCTGGCATCAGGTGGGCCTGGCACTTGCAACCTTGCTGGGATACTTACATTCTGGAAGAACAGCCTTGCTGGGTCTCGGAACCTTCCCATAGGTTAAACCGCCACTCCACAGACACCTTTTGGTAAGACCGTTCCACTTACTTGTTGATTGGTTGTCGATACTGTTTTGGCTTGACACTTAACCGGTGTTTCCTTTACAGTGGTTCGGGGTTCCACGAGTACCGCAGTTCCGGAAAGAACATCTCCCACCTGTGGCCTCAAAGGCGGCACAGAGAGTGACTTTGATTCTCTCTGTGTGGCACTTGTGGACAGAGGACTCTTCGGCTACACGACAGTCAAGACACAACAGACTGTGAAGCCATCCTGTCGTGTAGCTATGGAGGGAGCTGCGGATGATCCCTTGACCACTATGGTTCAGGCCATAACCGTGTTACGTGCGGACATGGCCGCAGCTAATACAGCCATTCACCAACGCTTGGATACCATTCAGAGTGCTAGACATCCTCTACCCTCAGATGCTGAGTTTGGGGATACCTCACCAGGCCCCTCGCCCGTCCAACCTCCCCTTCCACCCCTTTCTAACCCCGTCCCCGAAGTACTGCCCTCTCCTTTTCCTTTGGCTGCCCCTGAGAGGTATCATGGGGATCCCGGCAAGTTTAGAACCTTCTTGAATCAATGCAAATTGCATTTTTTGTGTAGACCCATGGCTTTTCCAGACTCCACCTCTAAGGCAGCTTTTACTCTTTCTCATTTAGCAGGCACTGCTGCTGCCTGGGCCAATCCACTCCTGGAAAACAACAACCCAGCCCTTTACGACTTTGATTTGTTGGTCACTGAGATGTCACGAGTGTTCGATACGCGCCATAATGTCCAGTCCCGAGACCTGGAACTCCTGGACCTGGGGCAGGGTAGGGGGTCTTTGATCGAATACATTACTAAGTTCAATCAGCTTGCAGCCGAGACTTCCTGGCCTGAATCCAAAAAAGCCGTTGTGTATTATCGCGGCTTAAACAACTCCATGAAGGATGCCCTTGCGGTTGTTCCCTCATTACCGACCTCTTACCATGATCTAGTCGATTTAACTCTGCAATTGGACGCCAGACGTGCTGAACGTAGGGCTGAGGCCGGTCTCCTGCACACCACTGTCCCATCTCCTTCCACCTCGGCCCCCTCAAACACCAGTTCCGAACCCATGCAAATCGGGGGCATCAGGAGCCCGATCACACCCATACAAAGGGAACGAAGGAGGGTGGACAATGCTTGCTATTATTGTGGTCTACCTGGGCATTACGTGAAGGAGTGTCCTCGTCGCCCCAAGCTAAAACCATCGGGTTTTCAGAGTGCTCGACCCTAGACTCGGGGACCGGGTTGAGCGCTCCCTGTCATACCCCGAACCCTGTGTTTGCTTTCGGCCGCATCAGACCCATATATGTGCAGGCCATTCTACAACCCACACCTAACATCTCACACCCAGTTACGATTATTATAGATTCCGGGGCTACAGGTAATTATATGGACATCACACTGGCCCAAACCCTGAACCTACCTCTGCTAGCCAAAACCCGGCCGGAACCAGTACAGGCAGTGGATGGGACTGCTCTGGTTTCCGGACCAATCGGACAGCAGACCGCCCCGAAGCTCTTGACCATACAGGCTATACACAAGGAGACCCTGAGTTTCGATCTCATCTCAATGCCCCAGTTCAGTGTAATTTTGGGAATACCTTGGCTACGGGAGCACAACCCCTTAATTTACTGGAAAGAGGGTTCGGTGCATTTCGAATCCGATCTCTGTCAACATTTCTGTCTAACCGCAGCCACCACTATTGAGACACCCGCTCAAGCATTGGGGGTCATGGCTCAATTACCTCTAGAGGATTCCCTTGCCCCCTCCACAGAACACCACACGGTTGGATGGTCTCCACACTCATTCCGGCCCAATATCAAGACTATCTAGAAGTGTTCGACCATGGTTCATCAGAAGTTTTACCGCCACATCGCCCGTACGACTGCCCAATAGATCTGGTTCCGGACAGCACTATCCCCACAGGTTGTATCTACTCCTTGTCTCCTACTGAAGATCTAGCCCTCAAAGAGTACATTCAAAAGTCCCTCCGTCTGGGCCAGATACATCCTTCTACATCCCCGGCGGCGAGTCCCATTTTCTTTGTCCCCAAGAAGGAGGGTGACTTACGGCCTTGTGTGGACTAGCGCAGACTCAATGCCATCACCAAGAAAGACCGCTACCCCATTCCACTAATCACGCCCCTATTGGACCATCTCACACATGCCACTGTCTTTACCAAATTAGACCTCCACGGTGCCTACAATCTGGTCCGTGTGCATTCCGGGGACGAATGGAAGACCGCTTTTTGTACTCGCTATGGCTTGTATGAGTATACGGTCATGCCGTTCGGTTTGTGCAACGCTCCGGCCACGTTCCAGAGGTTCATGAACGATATCTTTTATGACATCCTGGACGTTTTTGTGGTGGTCTACTTGGATGACATCCTGATATTCTCCCAGACCATGAAGGACCACGTACAGCACGTCAGGGAAGTATTGTCTCACCTACGGACGCACTCCTTGTTTGCCAAACCCGAGAAGTGCCAGTTCCATGCCGATTCCGTAGAGTTTCTTGGTTTTCACATCTCGTCGGGAGGGCTAGCCATGAACAATTCCAAGGTTCGCGCAGTGCTGGATTGGCCGGTCCCCGATTCATTGAAGGCACTCCAGTCTTTCCTTGGTTTCGCTAACTTTTACAGGCGATTTATCTCCGGGTTTTCTTCTTTGGTGGCTCCCCTCACTTCTCTGACTAGCCCTCGCAGACCTTTTCTATGGACGGACACACATCAACAGGCCTTCGAGGCTTTAAAGACAGCATTCACTACTGCCCCCATCTTGCAGCACCCAGACCCAGAACTGCCATTCATAGTGGAAGCTGATGCTTCATCCTTTGCCCTAGGTGCTGTATTGTCACAGACTTGCCCTACCTCTGGTCGCCTTCACCCTGTGGCCTTCCATTTCCGTAAATTCACAGATGCCGAATCCCACTATACCGTGACCGAAAAGGAACTACTGGCGGTCATAGATGCCTTCCGCGTTTGGAGGCATCACCTCTTGGGTGCTAAGCACCGTGTCACGGTTTATTCTGATCACCAGAACTTACAAGACCTGGCTTCTCTGAAGTGTATCAACAGCAGGCAGGTCAGGTGGCATCTCTTCTTTGCGACCTTCGACTTTGTGATCAAACATCGCCCGGGTAATACCCATGGCAAAGCCGATGCCTTATCGTGTTCCCCTGGGGGGGTGGCCTTGCCGACGTTTCCAGACACCCTTCTGGACGTCGGCAAGGTGGTTTGTTTGTGTACTCCAACTCTGCCCTTACTTGACGCGATACGGGGTTGGGTTACTTCACACCCAGGCCAGTTGTCCGATTGGGATTTGGTGGTTCACGATGGCCTCCCCTTTGTTTCTGATCGTCTATGCATGCCCACGGTAGACACCCGCAACATGGCCTTGGAATGGTCTCACAACGCCCCGGTTCATGGTCATCCTGGGCAGAAACGCACTTTGGCGCTGCTGAGAAGGTGGTGCTGGTGGCCGTCTATGAGAAAGGATGTTGAATCTTACAGTGTAAGCACCGTAGGGGTCGCCCTGTGGGTCTCTTGCTTCCTTTACCTGTTCCTCCCAAACCGTGGCACACCTTGACCATGGATTTCGTCACTGACCTACCCCGGATCCGGGGCTTTGATACCTTGTGGGTGGTCATCGATTCCTTTTCTAAGATGGCTCGTTTTATCCCTTGTAAGGGCATTCCCTCGGCGCCTACACTGGCCCGGTTGTTCTTTGAGAATGTCTTTTGTCTTTTCGGGCTTCCCTCGGTTCTCATCTCGGACAGGGGTTCACAATTCACTTCACGTTTCTGGCGGGCCCTGACTAGGTTGCTTGGGATGGACGTTGGTTTCTCCTCAGCATATCACCCTGAGACGGACGGTCAGTCCGAGCGACTGAACCAGACGCTGGAGCAGTACTTACGTTGTCTGACCTTACAGCTGCAGTCTTCCTGGTTGAGCGTACTGCATCTTGCGGAATTCGCGTACAACAACGCTGTCCGTTCTTCCACTGGTTTCTCCCCGTTCTACGTACTTTATGGTCAGCACCCTCGTGTTTTACCCTTCACAGATTTGCCTACTTCTGCCAATCCAGCTGCCCTTGCATGTGTTAGGGACCTGGCCTCCGTCCACGCTCGGGTGTCGACTCATCTTGTCGAAGCCCAGGCATCCATGAAGGCGCAGGCGGACAGGAAACGGGTGATGGCCCCGTTGTATACTGTGGGATCACGCGTTTGGTTATCCACTCGAGATCTGCACTTGGTGGGTTGTCGCAAGCTTCTACCTCACTTTGTGGGTCCCTATACGATTACTCGTGTTATTAACCCTGTGTCTTATCGACTTGCTCTCCCAGGTTCCTGGCGGCTTCACCCTGTTTTCCACGTTTCTCTGCTCAAGCCCTGTCCCGCTCCCACACGGCTTCGCTCGCCTGGGGCCCCGGTGTCTCTATCCACTCCGGATGTTTTTGAGGTCTCTGCCATTCTGGGTTCCCGTATCTCTAGGGGGCGCTCCAGTACCTTGTTGATTGGTCCGGGTATGGCCCCGAGGAGCGGTCCTGGGTCCTGGCTACTGATGTCCAGGCTCCCCGTTTGGTGGCACGGTTTCATAGGGACCATCCCTCGTGCCCACGGGGCCGTGGGCTTTTGGGGGGGGCTCTGTCACGCACTCCACTCCCTCTGGGGGTCCCATTCCTCATCCCCGTGCCCCGAACACCCCTCGCCCTCTTGCCCGGTTCCGGGACTCACAGGTTGTCTCTTCGCCCCAGTTGCCACGGCGCCGACTGCCACAAAGCTTGAGTCGGCATGCTCTTTGCACGTGGAGACGTCTACCTCCCTGGCGTCTTCCGTGGCGGCTGCTAGACCGACTTCTTCCGCGTCACATGACCGCCGCCTTCCGCTCACATGTTTCTGGACTACACTCACGTGATGCGCTCGCGGGTCATGTGACTGGGAGGAAATAGCAGCGCCAGTATTTAAACGGCTCTGTTGCGGGGCTTCGGTGCTTCACAGCTGTTTCTTCGTATTCCTGTACGGTGCTACATACCTTTTGTTTCACACCTTTTGGATCTTGACCTCGGATTTGTTTCACAGACTGGCAACAGATAACCCTTGGCTTTGGTACTTGCTTTTGGATCATTATTACGACCACGGACTGCTTCACGGACTCCTACTACGTTCCTCCCTTCTTGTGCGGATTCTGGCATCAGGTGGGCCCGGCACTTGCAACCTTGCTGGGATACTTACATTCTGGAAGAACAGCCTTGCTGGGTCTCGGAACCTTCCCATAGGTTAAACCGCCACTCCACAGACACCTTTTGGTAAGATCGTTCCACTTACTTGTTGATTGGTTGTCGATACTGTTTTGGCCTGACACTTAACCGGTGTTTCCTTTACAGTGGTTCGGGGTTCCACGAGTACCGCAGTTCCGGAAAGAACATCTCCCACATGTGGCCTCAAAGGCCGCACAGAGAGTGACTTTGATTCTCTCTGTGCAGCACTTGTGGACAGAGAACTCTTCGGCTACACGACAGTCAAGACACAACAGGTGTGCAGGACACCACGGAGGTGTCAGCATAACCTATTGTCTCTGGCTCATCAGCTATAGGCCTACCTACTTTCTCTGATGCCTCAACCCTGGAAAAGCCCATATTATTGGCAGATGGCCACAGTGCTGCTACTCCTGGTGGATGGTTTGCATAGGACCAATACTCTCTGTGATGCTGTACTTGCCAGTCAACAGCAGGATGACCAGCTTCACAGAGAGTTGGTCATGCTCTTACCCACCTGGAGGTCACACTTGGCAGGGTGGTTGCTTCAGACAGGCTGAATCGATGGTCCCATCCTCCACCTCCACATCAATGCCCCAGACTACCTCGAGTGGGGCTAAATGCCTGATATCAGCATTAGCTCCTTTGGTGCAGTCCCACCGGTCGGACAATTTTGAACTGCCTTGTGCCCTGGTGAAGGTGGAGTTCCGTACAAAGGCAGACTCAATGGTGTCCATGGAGGGTATGAAGGCGGAGGTACAGGGCTCTGGTCCTGCCATGGTGCCAACTGGAGGACAGGCTGTGGTGGACCAGAATACAACCCCAGACAGTTTCATGATAGGTCTCGCTCCCTCCAGCTGATTATGTTTGCAGAGGGAGAACCAGCGCCTAAGGATTGCCGCGCAGCCGTAGTTGTACCACCATAGAAGGTTTGAAGTCCATAGGAAGGCAGATAAGAGGGCAAAAGAGCTTTGGGCCATCAGCAGGGAAAAGCAGGAGGCAAGGCAGAGGGTGCCCACACAGATGCGAGTTGGTTGTGCACACATGAGGGAGCAGGATGAGGAGATACATGCAGCAGAGGCTGCATCATGTGCCACAGCCATTACCAAGGCCAGGGCAGAGGCCAGGCAGACATGGCCCTTGCGCCTGCTTCCATCATGGAGGACTCTCTTCATGCTACTGAAAACATTAAGGCAAAAAAGGAGGAAGGCCCTAGAGCACCTCCACTTGGAGTGGGAAGTCCGGCGCAAGGAGGGCGATGTCGATGCCGAGTTGGCATTGGCCCGGACAATTCTGCACATTTTGGAGATGGACAAAGATAAATTGTATTTTTTTTTGTGCATGCTAAGTTTGTAGTTGTACAGCGTTGTTTCATCTTGAGTTGGACCGGTTAATTATTTACTTCAGACATATTTTTACCATGTTAATCAGAAATTGTGTGTTTTTTCATTGTCTTTTTATTTTTCAATGCCATTCCATGTTGTTGTTGCGTTGTTCTTGAATCATGTGGTGAATGCGGGTTCATGCTTTGAAAAGCGTGTCTGAGTGGATTACAATGTCCCAATGTGTTTAGGCCATCATCTTGATGTACCACGGTCTGTGGAATGTGTGTCACAAGGTTGAATGCAAAACTCAGGTGCCAATCAGGAGCTTGACATGGTCCTGTAGTGTTTATTGATGGTGGACTTGGCTTTTGGAATCAAGGGACCCAAACGGGAAGGGCATCTCATACAGAGAGCAGTCCTATTTTTTTTCTTTGCATTCCGGGACTTGTAGTTTCAGTTTTATAATGGGAAAAAGCAGAACTACGAGTCCCAGAATGCAAAGAAAAAAACAGGACTGGATAAGCACCTACAGATTGGAGTGGATCATGTTGGCAACTATGGGGCAGCGCCCAAAGAGCCAGCCTGATAGAACAGTCTGTGCCAGTTTACTGGGCAAATGGCAGCCACTTTCATGACTGTTAGCTGGAAGCTGTAACCAATGATATCGGCCTTGTTTTTAAAGGCACTTCCATTTCCCTAAAAATGGGCCCACAGCTGCTGCTCAATCAGTTTGTTGCTAAAAGCTATGATTTACAATTTGTGAATGTGGGCCATTTTGTCTTGGCACGCGTGGCTATTTTTTGCCCGAGTCCTACCTAGGAGGGGGAGCACCGCCATTCAGAGAAATGTAATCCATTGAGTGTAGTCGTGGCAGCGAAGTGCCATGTGATTGAACGTCAAAGCCAGCTGGCTCCGGAAAAGCATGTTTTGTTTGGAGGAGTGCTCCATCATGCTGCAATTTCTGTCATGTGTTGCCCTTGTGTACCTTGTGGTTGGCGCAGCTCACAACAAGATCCTCTCTCCCATAAGGAATGGGAACTGTTTGGTCAAATAATTGCATTTTAATAGCTTTTGGTCTTTAGGGAGAAAGGTTGCAGCAAACCTGGAAAGAACATCTTGCGCGGCAACAGCACCAGTAAAAATACCTCAAAACCGCACATTGTTTTTTATGTGTGGCCTGATTTGACAAACATTGCATATCGCTAATTATTCTAATATGAGTCATTATTTTATTGCAGGTGTTTTGAAGTATAAAATGTCCCCCTTTCAATGCATTCACCTGGTATGTTTTCAAGTCATGATTTTTAATGTGTGGCTGTCTCCCTCAAGGGGAAGATTCTGGTCTGGCAGCTTCAGAGCAATCAAACATCGAAAATGAAAACACCTATACATGTTATTGATAAACCAAATACATATAGGAAACTTTTTTTAATACATTTATAGGTTTTTATTGATAATTTATTTGTATAGCGCCTATACACACGTCTTTCAAAGTGCTTCAAGGCAAGGGAGGGAGCAAGGGAAAATGCAATGACATTCTTACAAGGCCTTGAGACATTCAGAATGTGAAATTAACTATCGTACTAGACCTGACGACATTTCATATAGTGCAAGAGCTTTGACAATGATATAGAGGGGGTGGGGGAGGAGATGAGACAGACAACGACTGTCATACTAGGCCTGACGACATTTCTGGTAGTGCAAGTGAATGACAAAAGGTGAAAGAGGGGGTGGGTGGAGCGGAACAAAACAAGCGACTATCTAACTAGGCCTGACAACATTTCTGGTAGTCCTGGAGATTGACAAAAGGTGAAGGAGGGGGGGAGAAGGTGAGGAACAAAACGAGCGACTATCGTACTAGGCCTGACGACATTTCTGGTAGTGCTGGAGACAAAAGGTGAGGGGGGATGAACAAACAGGCTATTATCATACTAGGTCTGACGACAATTCTGATAGGGTAAATGCACAGAATATAGTGAGGGGAGGAGGGAGAAGAGAGAGGGAAAAGACAGGGAGAGGAAGAGAAGACTGAGAAGCAGTGGGCGTGGTAAATGAGAGGAAGAAGCAAAGCCGGCGAAATACAGTGTTATAGAGCACATAAGCAAGTGGAGAGAGCACATCAAGTTGCAGAGGTCAGTACTGAACACATAGGGCCTAATTCACAGAAGCGTTTTATAATGGCAAAACCCCATTGGAAAACGCTCTGTGAATCAGGGCCATAATGTTGCATGAGATCAGCAAGTGCAAGCCAGGATTCAAGTTGTGGATGGGCACAACATGAGTCATGGTCACCATGATTACATGATGCTTAAGAAAGTCCAGCATGAGAGGGACGAGATTCGAGATGGGTGAACGAAAATGAGTCACATGAGTCCATAAGTGAAATCAAAGCATCAGCAACAAGGCGGTGATGGTGTCACCATAATATGCCAATACAAACTCCCACAATGGGCGAGGAGGGATTGTTGATGCAGGGGGGGATAGCAGGAGAGGGCTGCCTTGGGGGGGGGCAGCAAGATGAAGGATTTAAGCATACAGGCAAAACATGCATACAACAGGTGGGGGACAGCGAAATACAAGAGGCAGGCAGCTTTACACAACTTGCACAACTTACTGTGCCACGGAGCACCTGTCCTCACCGCAGCATCAGAGAAGTTGACGTTGGCGTTGCCTGATGATGGTGGAGCTGACCTGTGGGGACAGAGGCAGTAAACACATGTTGGTGCATGCTTACCTGCTGTCTGAGCAGGGGTGCAGGCCCTGGGTCCTCCTGGTCTTAACAGGTCCAAACAGGAACTGCCCTATTCTTTGTCTGCCCTTCACTTCGGACACCCGAGCGAGAGATGCCCTTGATCTAAGAGTTAAGAGAAGAAGTAAGAGGCAGGGCTAAGAAGGTGGGTGGTGCTTAGGTCAGGTGAGCTAGATCCACTTGCACCTTCTCCCCATGTGCAAAGGAAGAGAGGCTGGAGGGCTCCTTGAGGAGGGGAAAAGAGCGGCAACCAAGAAGGCCCCAGGTGGGCGGGCTTGCTAAGTGGGGAAAGAGATTGGCAACCAGCAAGGCACCAGGTGGGCGGGGCTTTTGATCTTTTAGTGTTAGATTGTCAGACTAGGGTTTTAAGTGTTTGATGCTTTCAGGGTGAGAATCCCCATATACGAATACTGCTGGAAAAATGCTGGAGGTGGCTGTTACAGGCTCATCCCGCTACCCCCCCCTCCTACCACCCCCTCCGGCCCCATCCGATGCCAGTGCTCATCCAGCTCCCTCATGCCACTTCCTGCATTCCAGGCACTCAGCACTCAACACAAATAATACACAAGAGACCAGAAGTGGGGTGAAAAGCACTGTAATGCAAACACACACCAGTGCATAGGAGGGCTGCATTCGGCTCTGCCAGTCCCAGCCCTGGCTCATCCTTATGTACAATGGAATAGCTAAATCTATTCTCCACCCATTAAACAGCACGTATGATAACAAACGGGTCATTTTGCCGAACAGGAGGAAGAAAGTACATTCTGGAACTGCAGGCTGTTTCCGCGAGGCAGGCTCTGGCAGCCTTGGAATTTGAGCCAGCAGCGTCATCACTGTGTACTTCTCAGGAGGGGCTGTTCATGCCATCTGAGGCCTCAGAGTATTCCATAGTTCAGCTGTGCTGTGCTCTGCGACATCGCTTGGCATGGGTGTTCAGCTGTTAGGCCAGTCTCTTAGGCAAGTCTTTAGGCCAGTCCATTTGCATCAGATGTACCTCAAAGAAACCAAAAGAAAGTGCAGAATCAGAAATGTAACATGTGCCCAGTTTTTTCCACTCCTTTTATTTTTATCTATGAATCGCTGATCAAAGATTTGCACAACTTCTACCTAAATGATATTGCAATAAAACGAATCAGATACATACATACTCAATAAGGAAGCAAAAAATAAAAATGATCATCAAACCAAGCCACAGCCATTAATTCCTGCATTGCACTGCATAAATACTGCCCCACTTATTAGCAGCAGCCGTCATCTAGGGTGCATCTAAAATAACTAAAACAGTCATGACTACATGTCCCTCCCTTTCTAGCCCTGAGCATCCCTGTAACTCTAAAATTCAGCACTGTCTCCTTCATGTGTCTGGCATGTTTGTGTGCACTGTCCAAGTCAAAGTCAATGGGCCTCATTATGAGTATCCCGGTCTGGAAACAAAGGTGCCGGTAAGCTACCGGTACCGTTGTTACCGGACAGGCACACTCTGAATTGTGCGGGCGGGTGCCGTCCCTCCCGTCAGGTCTGACCTGGCGGGCAGAATGGCACCCACTTGCAGACTTTGATGTTAGCACCGGAACCATTATTAATGGTGCTGGTGCTTCAGTCGTCCCCATTCCCATTGAGTCGTATGGGACTCGAATGGGGAGTTTCTTTTTCCGGCGCCTGGCCGGGGGGGCCGCCGGGGCTGTAATGCCCCGGTGATTCCGCCATTGTCAGGCGGCAGGAAAAAAAATAACTCTGGCAGCAGCGTGCCATTTTTACCGGCACGGCTACCGCCAGACTCATAATGTGGCCCAATGTTTCTCTTACTTTCCAGCATATACTCAGCTCTAGTACCTCCCAGCCCCTAGGTGCACCCGCAGTCAGTATCAGCAACAACTTCTCAGTACTTGTCATATTTCTTCCGAATAGCATCTTGAATGGTGAATACTGGGTCGCTGACCGCTCTCTCAGTAGTCCATGAAGAACAAATGACAGCCAGTCTTCCCACTGTGTGCCTTTCACATCCATCTGCTTGTTCCTTCTTTGGCTCCTCTTTCTGTTTGTTCTTCCAATGTGCCACACACATGTCCACGTGCTCCAGCCAGCCTTCTTTTGCCAAGGGCCACCAGGCCATCTCTGTCAGGCACTGAAATGCATTGTCTTGCTCTTTCTCTGCATTGATATATTGCATCATTGGTTCATCCTCCCCTTTTCAAATGGCCAGGAGCCACTCACATTTCCTTTGATCCTCCTTCTGTAGGATAATCTTCACCACTTCAAGCTGTGGGCCCTCCACCACATGCTGCTCCTTATATTCTGTGGATGTCATTGTCTGTGGCTGTAGGTCATTGTCAGGTGTCACGGGCCACTCTTGCTCAGATGCAGTTATCTTCTTTTTTCCCAGAGCCAACACCACTGATTGTAATTCAACATCCTGTGCTCTTTCCCCCTCAAACACTTTTGAGTTATGCTGACACTGACCACCTTCTTTACATGTGGCCCTGTCAATGTCCTCTTTGGGTGGCCTGAAAGCATCCTGTTGTATTTTTACATCTCTGACATGCATTTGCCTGACACTACACCTTCCACTGGCATTTTGTTCACTGCCCCGTCTAAGGTGCACACTGCACAGTCACCCGTCCTTCTCAAATCCATTTCATTTCTTGCCCCATTCTCTGAGCATGTCTCCCCCATGCTGTAAGAACCCTGTTTGTGTGTGCCAGAATGTGGGTGGTACACTTATTAGCTGCCGTCACTACAACCATTGGTACTACCGGTAACCTGCCTCCCTCTAACTGCAGGCCCCTATTTGCCAAATCCGTCATTGCATCCCTTTTTTCAAATATGTCCTCTCTCCCCTCTGTTGCACACAGTTGCCTCCCCCGGTACCCAGCCAGCCAGTGACTCCTCCCTCTTCCTCCCCTTTCTCGGAAATACATAGAGCCACCCCCACAGCGTTCTGCGTCATCCACCCCAACCCCCAGAGGCACTGGAGCTAGCTCCTCATAATCTTGCCCCTCAGTGTGTTCTCCCTCCTCTCACTCCTTGCACTCCTTCACCGGCACTGCTTTTCTCACTGTCAGTCATGCGTCATCAGCTGCATTCATAAAGTATGCCCATCCCTGGGTGGATCTTAACTTTTCCTCCACACCCACCTTCCCTTCCACCACCCTCATTATCTCGTCTGGCAACAGTCACCATATTGTGGCCCTCATCAAAGTTTGTGTAAGCATTACTGTAAAATCTGAGGGTCTCTGATCCCTGGCTACCGTCATCCCCTTTGTGATATCTTTGTGCTTTGCTTGTAGTTCAGCATTATTTCCCCTGTTCCTTCCCCCAGTACCCTTTGTAACTGCTGTTTCTGGGCAACCTCCACCTCCTTCTTCCTTTGTACCGACTGGGGGACCACATCCCAATTGTCCACCATGCTCCTCAACCTCTCCAGCACTGCCGTCGACCCCGAATTATATGACAGATCTGCCCCCTCCTCTTGCCTGGTCAGTGGTCCGGCATCTGCCATATTGTGACCGAAACTGTAATCTGAAACTGTAATCTGAAACTGTAATCTATCATACTGCATGTTAACTCAGGCTTCCGACCTCACACTCCTACCCTGTGCCCTTTACAGCATCGACCCTACACCGTCTCTCCACGACAGGTGCTCTGACTGTACCACAGGTACCTAAGAATGCTCTGACTTGATTGCCTCCTGTCGTAGTTGCCCTTGCAACCCTGTACTGTATCACTACAGCACTCTGATGCACTATCATTGTATTATTCCAAGAGTCCCTGAAGACTCCAAATTTCACTAGTCAAACGCACAACAGGTACAGCGAAAAAATACATTTTTCACTTACCTGTTGTATTGTTGTAATCCCCAGTCATGCCCATCAGGAAATGAGCTCCTGGGGATCGGCCCCATCTGCTACAGGCTCGTCCTGCTCCCCCCTAATACCAGTGCTCATCCAGCTCCCTCACGCCACCGCCTGCATTCCAGGCACTCAGCATTTGGACACAAATAATACACAAGAGACCAGAAGTTGGGTGAAAAACGCTGTAATGCAAACACACACCCGTGCATAGGAGGGCTGCATTCTGCTCTGCCCCTCCCAGCCCTGGATCATCCATATGTACAATGGAATAGCTAAATCTATTCTTCACCCATTAAACAGCACGTATGATAACAAACGGGTGATTTTGCCGAACAGGGGGAAGAAAGTACATTCTGCAACTGCAGGCTTTCTGCAAGGCAGGCTCTGGCAGCCTCTGGCAGCCTTGGGATTTGAGCCAGCAGTGTCATCAGTGTGTACTTCTCAGGAGGGGTTCTTCATGCCTGCCTGAGGCCTCACAGCATTCCACAGCTCAGATGTGCTGTGATCTGCGACATCGCTTGGCATGGGTGTTCAGCTTTTAGGCCAGTCTCTTAGGCAAGTCTTTAGGCCAGTCTATTTGCATTCGATGTACCTCAAAGAAACCAAAAGAAAGTGCAGAATCAGAAATGTAACCGTGGCATTTTCGTTCACCCCTCCAAATGAAGGAGGTAAACGTATAGGGAATATATTGGTGGATGAAGGCAATGATGAAGGAGACTTAAGGCGCATCCTCCTGTAAATACCCCCCATCCCAAACAAAAACAGCCATTTCACTGACAAGATTTCTGAATGCTTTCATTGAATAGCATTAACAGTAGAAAAAATTAATGAAAAACCTGCAGAGATCCAGTTTAAAATCTTTTCACGGGCAGGAACACCCAATTAGACATCACATCTTGAAATTCAGAGCAGCATTGCATAACGACTTAAATCATCAGGTGGTGCACAGGGAGACATAAAAGCACCGGCTGTTAGAAGTCCCTTCTTTTTAGTTTTAACTGATGGCACATTTATGAATAGGCAGACTAATGTTGGTACAAACAGCAACGATGCCTGGATGAACCGTAATCATGGTAGCAGTTCGTAACAATCCCAGGTAGTTAATTCTGTCAGCCTCGTCTCCTGGAATACTAGGGGCTTTAAA
Source organism: Ambystoma mexicanum (assembly GCF_040938575.1). Lineage (NCBI taxonomy): Eukaryota > Metazoa > Chordata > Amphibia > Caudata > Ambystomatidae > Ambystoma > Ambystoma mexicanum. Next base: position 774,576,391 of record NC_090932.1, read on the forward strand.
CATCGTATTAACAGCAATAGTAGAGATCTTCTACAATATGATATTAATATCCTCCAGGGGACGTGGCTTCGTACTATCCAGTATGGGATGCCTATGATATATACTTGGTCCCTGCCATCGTAGCTCTCACGGGTAGGCCAATGGTAGGCCAAATGATGGCATTTCGTAAGGATAAAAATGTCAATGTTGTCTGGCACAAATCTCCATCACCTTGCTTTCAAATTACATAAATACGAAGAGGTGTAACCTATTGTGCAATCATAAATGTTTATTGGGGCAAGAAACACCTGACCTCAGATGATTTTTTTGATCAGTTCAATAGTTTATTGGATCAGCTTTTACTGGATAACACTATTGTGTATTCCTTTATTATGGGTGACTTGAACTTACATCTATTGTCTGAATCTGTGTCATCTAGAACTATGGATGAACATCGTTGTATTATGTTAATGGCTAACAGAAACTTCGTGATGTTGAATGGTGCAGTTCATGGAGATGTTCCTCCTAGATGTACATGGCATAGCGATGGCCGTCATTCCACGTTGGACTACATATATGTTAAAAGCCAATACCTCTCAAAGATTTTATCTTTTAATATAAAATCTACAGTAATGAGTGACCACAGTCAACTAACTTTGACTTGCAATTGGCCCTTATCTCAACCTAGAGTGGTAAATCATCATACAACAAATGTTGTCATAAATAATGCGGGCAACCGCATAAAATGGTCTAGGTCAAAACGACTCTGTTACAAACAAAATCTGAGAGATGGCTATGGTGGATCCAATGCTACTGACAGCCCTTGTTATATACATGCAAAGCAAATGTTTTCTTCTAGAGGTACGAAAGCTCTTGGGAGTCACTCTAATCACCTTCACTGTTTTGACCTAGAGGTAAAATGTAAAAAGAGTGATCTAAGACGGAATATAAAGATGTTGTCTAGGCATCCTAAGAATTTAAGTTTCAATTATGAACAGATAAAACAGCTAAAAAAGATGTACAAAAGATGGCTCTTGGGTCGGCGCGCATTGCAATATCAGCGTGATGGCGAAGCCATGTTGAAACAGATCATTGTCAAAACGTCAGGGGGTATCTGGGCACTTTTAAACTCTGCCTTTTGTAAACATTAGTTATCTGTTCAGATTAATCCTGTTTTGGAGCGTGATTTGATAATCCACTTTGATAACATTTATCGTACCCCCTTTCCAGACCTTAGTCTTGGCTGGGACGGTATTGTTGCCGATCATACGATTCACTTTGATCTTGATGATATTATTAATTGTATATCTAAGTTGAGCACCTCTCGAGCCTCTGGCCCGGATGGGCTTCATAATGCATTAATCAAGCAGAATACTTTAATATGGGCAGAGATATTACATCTTATCTTGTCTGAGATTATGCGAACTGGGAACTTGCCTCAATCTTGGAAAATATCTGTGATCCTTCCAATTTTCAAGAAAGGGGACCGTGCAAATCCAACATTTTATAGACCCATAGCTCTTCTGGATTGTCCGGGGAACATTTTTGCACGTCTGGTTCTAAAGGAATTCAATAATTGGCTTAATAAATTAAACCATCGTGACCCGTTTCAAACGGGTTTTATTCCAGGGCTGGGTATGGCTGTCAACTTAACGACTTTGAATACGATTATTGCTCAGAGCAGACAAAATAAACAACCTATATATACTGCATTCATTGACTTTAGATCAGTTTTGATGTTGTCCCTAGGGAATTATTATTAAAAAAATTAATTTATTTGGCTTGTCCCTTGCATATTCTAAAATGGATTCTGGAATTTCATTCTAATACTTCCATACAAATTAGTTTGAGTAACGATGGACTTTTATCAGACCCGATAGAAACCACTCGTGGTCTTAAACAAGGATGCTTGTTGGCTTCTGCTTTGTTTAATTTTTTTATTCTTGACATTGGCTTTGGTTTTTGTAACCTTATAACAGATCCAATCAAACTAAAAGGTTCATCCATTAATTGGCTTCTTTACGCTGACGATATGGTACTCATATCAAAAACACCAATTGGACTGCGGAACATGCTGAATGCTCTGGATGTCTATGCTACCAAAAATTGCATTTGCATTAATCTTAAAAAAACACAAATAATGCAATTTGAACTAAAAATCAGACAAAAATGTTATCAGTGGAGATTGCAAAACACATATTTGCAAGTAGTGCACTCATATATCTACCTTGGTATATGTGTGAATAATTACAAATCTGACAAGCTGTATGAAGATTATCTTCATCTGAAACAGAATACGGCATTATCTCAAATGAGACTCATCCGAGCTAAATATTGTAAATTTTTCATCGACCCACTGATTGTATATTATAAACAAAAGTAGATCCCAACTATATTGTATGGTTCCGAATCAAAAAAATGTCAGAATTATACCTATTGGTCGAAGTATGAAAATCAATACTGGAAGAAGTCACTACTACTACCAATGTCTGAATCCATGCCGGTAATTAGGCATGAGTTGGGTCTCATTTCAGTGTTTGCAATTTACAAATGGAAAATCTGCATAATGTATAGAAAATGTATATTGAGAGAAAACAATAATGGTTTACTCTTGATTCTATCCAATTATCTATTAACATCTGACAAATTATTTGCAAGGTCTTGGTGTGCTTTTACAAGAAAAATCTTAAAAGGTGCAGACATATCCGAATCTTTATTAATACAAAATCCAAATAAAGCCAAAATCAAGCTATGGCAATCCGATTGGATAAAGACAAGAGCAGCATGCATGAAAATACAGGAATTTAATCGAAATCCGTTTGCACATAAAGTTTATGGTCAGGTTGAAAAATATCTGCAGCAGTCTCCCAATCCGAATCATCGATCTGATTTTATGAGGTTCAGACTAAACATATGGCCAACTAAGGAAATAATGTATAAATGGGGAAAAATCTCAGAAAATAATATTCAATGTCGATTTTGCAATCAAACGACAGAGACCATGAAACATCTTATGGTGGAGTGTAAAATCTTGCTGCCATTGCAAATGTTCTATTTTAAGCCACTGTTTGAAGTTGATAAATTGTTATGTACTGAAGAATTATGGTTGAAAATGTTTAACGGGAATTTGAAGTGCATGAGATATGCAGTTCTGAATTATTTGAATTACTTAAAAATCAAAGTCTATGGCAATAATGATGAAGTAGATACTGGTAACATGGTGGATAATATTGTCGGACATTATTTTTCTAAAGAAATAACTGAATGAATGTAAATATAATTGAATTGGAGTAATTGTATGCTTAATTCAATTTTTATGAGAATATTCTGTTTTTCATTTTTTTAATTCTTTTTGAATTCTTTTTGTATTCCTTTTGTATAATCATGTTGAAAGGTCTGATTAATTTTGTGAGCAAAACATCAATAAAAATAAAAATAAAAAAATGAATAGGCATATGGTATTTGTACATCTAGAGGGGCTGAGTGGGTAAACTGAACCAGCTACTGCATTCACTTACAAAATTGTGATGTGCATATATCCTTCCACACAAACAAGCAGTGGATTTCATCACATCCATTTCTTTTTTAATTTATTTTGACAGACAGACCACTTTAATCACTTGAGGCACACTTACTCTATGCCAGTATATACATAATGGACAGGGAGATCCACTGAGTAATGTACTGCAGGACTTCACTGAATATGTCCTTTTGCTCTTACTGCTCTTCCCTGCCCTTCCTGATTGTAATCCATAGCCATCCTGCACGACACCCACTTGGTAAGGGGTTTTAGGGCCTGTTTGGTGATTTTGACATCTCAAAGGGCTTCTGCCTATGAGGTAGTCATATCGAATCCAGGGAATAAAATAGTCTGATGCAAAATAGTGAATCCTGCCATGTTTGTAGCTGAGCCAATGACAGATGGAGAGCCTGTACACGATTGTGCAAATTATGAAGAGTTCTATGAATGAATCACTAGGATAAAAGAGAAAGCTTTGGCATGGGAGAATTTTTTTTATTCACAGTTCTTCAAGGATCGATCAAAATGATGGACAGAGATATACAGGTGCCGCTGTGGTGAAGCACATGGCTGATGGGGAGTTTTGGGTACTTATAAACACACGATTGCCATCTCATTATTCAGCACAGGCTGCAGAATTATTGGCGTTGATACTCGCGTTCGAGAATCATGCAGACCAGGATGTGACAGTGTTCAGTGACTCAGCCTACGTGACGTTGATGACCAGAAGTTGGGTGAAAAACGCTGTAACGCAGCATTTGCATATCGACTGTCGACATGGTGCAAGTATGTAATGGATATAGATACATGATTGTAGTAGTTTGTCCCTTTTTAAGATGGATTGAAGCAGTTCCGTGTACACACCCAGACTCTATGTGTGCAGCAAAACTCTTAGTGGGGGAAGTCTTTCCTAGATGGGGAGTATGTGAAGTAATGAGGTCAGATAATGGTCCTCATTTTGTGAATCAGATATTTGAACAGATACGCTTGTTGCTTGGTATAAAGCACAAGTTTTCTTTGGCTTATCATCCACAAGGAAATGGGATTTGCAAATGGCTCAACGGTTTGCTTAAAGAAAGAATAGCCAATTTGAACCTTACCTTGAAGAAAGGGTGGTTGCATTGCCTACCCCTGGTATTATATGCATCGAGGAACCAACCAGGTTCCGACCACCATCTCACCCCCATGAAATTGTGAAAGGAAGGCGAATGAGAACACTCCTCACAGCTCCATCCAGAGTTAGAAGTGATACTCAGCCAACTGCAGAAGTATTAGGATTGGAATTACGTGACTATTTGAATTGTATGACTTCAAGTATCTCTGTCATTTCAGATCAGCTACATCAACAAGGGTGTGGGGCAGCACGGAACACAGAAGGAGATGCTTCAACACACAAATCTAAAGAATTACGTGTTCCCCAACTTTTCCACGGAGATGCAGTCTTAATCCGCAACCACACAAGGAAGAAGTGGGACGAACCCCGTTTTAACGGTCCTTTCATTGTGGAGGACTTTACGCCGTCTGCTGTCCCAGTGCTGGGGAGGCGTACTTGGACTTTCGTAGGTGATGTCAAAATTTATGCTGGAGAAACCCCCTTCACCCCACACCCTCCGGAAGCAAGTACAAGCATCGGGGAAGAACCACAGCACATGCAGACGAGATCTATGATGAGGAAGAAGGACGCAGAAGCTGTTAAGTAAAAGCAATGAGTTAATTGGACTGTGGCTTGTTTCTGGACACTCTTTTAGTCATTTATAAAATAGTTAAGGGAAGATATTCGAATACTCTGTGCAGTCATTGCAGGGTTAAGGAAATAATCTTTGTTCTTAAGCCACAGGAGCTTGTTAAACTTTGGACTGAGGCATGCTTAAGCCTTGATAAGAAGAAAATAGGCCAAATTCTGAATTTGTTTTTGACAATTGGAAGTGGGTGCAGATCCCTGATTCATTTCACACTGAGTTCCGGTTTGGAGTTGCCCATGGTGTTACCCAATGACAATGTTTCAAGGATCATATTTGAAATTCTTCTCTTTATTTTGCGCTTTTATCCGGTTATCGTGGGGAGAACTACTAGCATTCATATTTTCGTGCAAGATCCTAAAAATGGTCCCATGGTAAGGAGATTACTCAGAGCAATCATCGAGCAAGTTTTGCAGCTTCCAGAGTATAGTTGGGAAAGTGCAAATGCCCCTATCAGCGGATAATGCCCACAGACTGGTTGGCCTTGGCTTTTATTATCTAATTGAAGAATGCCTACAGCTTGTTAGACATACAGATGTTATGTCACTCTTAAGGGACCCGAGAACTAATGCAGCACTGAACTAGATCCTGAGGGACATCATTTTCCAAGTGAACTCATATTCCGAGCGAAATCTGAGGTCACAGTAAAACTTTCCTTCGAGGGACAGATCGAGAGGTTGCTGAAAGAAGACTCTTGTTTCATGCTGAAATAAAGTCATCATGTCGTCTGGTCTGAAGCAGATTCAAGGCATAGACTGTGAATTGGTATACGTCATTGAACTTATCTATACAGTTGAAGCAGATGAGAACATTCTAAAAAGAATCTTTTCTGGAGAAAACGTCTAGAGTACATTTGGTGAAATCGTTTTTCTGATACAAGGAGATTGTTGAAAGTCTTGTTCTTGTTGATTCAGTAAGCAGACAGCTGATCGAGAGCAAAGTGCAGAGTCAAATCGACAGTTTCCAGAAGCAGTACATGATGTTGCAGTATTAAAGTTTGGTTTTTCCTTCCTTAGGCAATAAAGATGGGTGCTGTTACTTTTAATATTGTTATGTCGGATGCTGAGAGACGCCCACGTTGTTCACAAAGTAGATGCTGCAGGATTTCGTACTTATGCATAATCTACTTTTGCATTTTGTACTGCTTTCACTCACAGTACGCACGTCGTACTATATAGAAGTAAATGCAGCTAAGACTCCTGTGAATCTTCCTGAGCAGAAGGAAGGTATAATCGTGGCAACTACTAGGCAGCCATGACCCTATGTAGTCATTCCTGTTCCAAAGAAAGATGATAAATTGCCTGAGTCTGAGACAAATGTCACTTCCAGTCATTCACATGCAAGGAGTGATGTAGGGATTATTTTTGGACACCAGAAACAGGCTTTCCAAGAGAGGCAAAACAAAGGTTGCTGGGAAGTGTATCTACTACAGAAGTACACTTGAATGTTCCTACGCCTGAATTAGACAGGCCTAAGTTACCTTTTTGGGGAAGGTCGCGTACAGAGGTTATAGTATATTCCATATGGCCAACCTTTGATAGGACCAAACAGAAAATCCAGGATAGAAAGAAACTTTTAGACCTTTCTACCACACAGATAATGCATGCAAACACACCTGGTCCTGTGATCAATGACCCAAGTATAGTTCCTATAAGAAAGTCACATGTGCAGATTTTATGAGACATGTTCATGCCTTAAAGATATGCTGAGAGAATGAGCCTGTTGAACTTTCTCCTACTCAAGCAGCACAGATGAATGTGCCCAGACCACTAGTCACTGTTCCTATGATTGATCATATGAGGAAGAGTTATGCTGAAGTACTTCATGAAATGATTATGGAAAGCCACAAGAGAAGAATGAGGCCTAAAATAAGTACCAATGAGGATGATTTTGAGCTGAATGATTACCTGGATAGTACAGCACACCTGGGAAACAACATATGGTACCAACATATGAAGGAAGTGGGAAGAAGAACCTCAGAGGAGGGATGCTTTGTGTGTGCACTCCTGCCTTACAGTATGGGGAAGTCCAAGATTTTCATAGCAATTGAAATTGATGTCCAGGCAGCACATTGCCTGTCGCACGTGCAGAACGAGAGGCCAGTTCATGGGCCAAGATGCCTACCTCAAATGGGAAACTGAATGGACAGATGCAGATGAAGACGATTATGTGCAAAATACAAAGATAAGAGACAGAGAACACACCAAGAATCATGTGATCATATATGAAAAGCCTGGGGAGAAAGGAGCTGGAATCAGATGGGAAGTGAACAAGAAACTTGACAGTCCAGGAAAATCTGAAGAAGGAATTTGTAGATGGAAGAACAGAGGTCAAATGCAGATCTGGGGATCAGTGCTGTCACCAGATGGATGGGAAGAAGGATTTGTAATCTGCAGAGCCTGTGTGGCTATTGGTTGTTACCAACCTGCCATTGACTTCGCCCAGAAGGGCTGCAAGCGGTTATGGCCGAAACCTGCCAAGCTACTGACTTAGGTCAAAGATGGAGGAGGACCCTTGCAGATTGTTCCGTTGGAGAGTGCAAAGTTGTGCTTCAGGAATAATGGCACAAGAAAGATGGGAGAGAATCAGAACTGTGGTTGAATCTTTGATGTGCCAGGAATGAAGATTGGCACAGCAATGATAATGGATCACTACTGGGCCTGTGAATCCAGGGCTTACATAATGCTGCCAGAGAACTGGGGAGGACTTTGTTCGATAGTTAATGTTCATGTTCCTGCATTGGTGATTCCAAAAAGGGATCTGAATCTTGAGAGTTTCCCGAAAGCAGATGCTCACCTGAGGAAGAAAAGATCTGTGGTGCTGATGAAGAGAAAGAAGAGAGAGAGAACTATTTATCAGCAAAGTCCGTAGAAGCTTTTGATGCTATTCCATATGAGCACATGCTGTTCAACCAGACCTCATCAGTGTTCACAATGATCTTTATGCCGAGAATCCAGGTTGGAGCAAATACCAAAAGGCTGCAGATTACCAGATGGGAATTGCTACAGACAATCAACATAACTATCAGGGGATTCAATGCAATCAGAAAGGAGATGAGAGCCAGTTAAAAAGTAGCTTGAATTACAAAATGAATCTCAGAAAGCAAAGTTGGATGAGCTAAAGAAGCCAAGGTCTTATCAAACCGGAGCAAACTGACATTGTATACAAATCGGGTGAAAGAACTAAACTCCTGTTCAGAAGGCATGAACAAAATAACAAAGACATCAGAGGTCTATTGGAAAATAGTATTTTAAATGCACGAAAGGCTCAATTTCATGGTCTCCAGTCACGTGGAAGGATGAAGGTGGACGAACGAGATGGTCACACCTACGCATGAGGGCAGACCGTGCCTTCACTCCCTTAATTTCTCAGAGCTAAGAACACTCTCAAGGCTGAGCTTCAGAGCCCTAATTAACAGTAGACCACTGAGGTGATGACAGATCAGTATGCTAATTGGTGGGAAGCAATGGTTAAGGCGAGCTCACCAGCACCTGGAGGTTCAGCCTACATGCTGCTAGACTTAGGTGGAAAAGTACTGCCAGATGTTAGAAGCCAACCAATTGTAGGGGACCATGTGATTTATGGTCCGATAGTTTGTGTAACCAATGGGGACACTGTACATTTAGTGACGTTCATAGTGGTCATTTTTAGGGGAGGGCTTATTTGCCCCACCTGATGTTAATTAGCCTATCACCTTCATTCACTGTCCCATACTAGACGATTCACTGAGAACCAATCACTTTCCTTAGTAGGTTTCTGTAGTTTGCCATGTAGGATGACGTTGGTAGTATGTAGGTTAACTTTCTGTATACAAGTTCTGTTTTTTCTAAATGCTTTGAGTAAGAGGATCGAGCAACTTCATTTATGTTCTTTATGCTCCCTGTTTTAGACACTTGATAATAAAACAGTTTCCTTTTGCCAAACTACCTGATTCATTTTGATTGATGTATAATTAAAATCTGCATCCCCATCCATCTCCAGGGTATTGCTAATCATTTTAAAGGGCTGGGATTATCCAGTTCACCAGTGGGTTTAAAGCGCCAATTTACACCGTTAGAATTTTACACAGTTAAAAATGGCCTTATGGTAAATGTGAAAAATATCTAAATATTATGATTTTTTATCAGCTACAACGCAGAGGAAAAAGTTTCCATTTACTTGGGTTCTGAACAAGTCCTTCTTGCAACTGGTAAATGACATGAGTACAGATATTTGGGGGTCGGTACCAATTATAATGCAAGGGAAGTGCCTTACATGGAGGAATTAAAAGTGACTGCAAGGACAGCAGCTGCCCAGGGTCAAATTGTGCACAGGAGATATGGACAGTTTTCGTGCCTACCAGCTATTACTTATTATAAACAAAAAGTAGTCCCAACTTTGTTATACAGTGCAGAAACCAAATGAATGCTGACAGATGTCAACTGGAATCGATTAGAAGGTATATATTGATGAAGGTGCTTACCCTACCCCAAGGAGTCCCATTTCAGATAATTTAATACAAGCTGGGTCTCCTTTCATAAGCTATGATGGTAAGATGGCGCGCCTTGACTCTTTTGAGGAAATGTTTATTGGGATATTCCCTATAGGAATGTGTCAACTCTGGGGTCCTTTTTAGGGTTGAGTGGGAGAGTAAGGCACTTGACCCTGTTCTCAACTACTTAATGAAATTCCCTTGCAATAGATATCGAAATTGGTTTCTGAGACTTTGTTTGAATTTATGGTCAACACAAGAGTTGTTGAGCTCGAGAGCTAATTGGCCTATCTCTCAAAGAAATTGTCATTTTTGTAATAGCCAGAGTGAGATCGAAACTTTGAGATATATACTGGTATCCTGGACTAGCCTGGCAGGTAAAAGGAACACTTATTTAGCCAAGCATTTTAACAGAGGAGAAAGTGTGGGTGACTATCTTCAGCAGTCAACAACTCACTCTTACCTTAGATGTTATTAGATTTTTACTTGATCTTGACATTTTTCTGAAATCTGTGTTTTGGAAAATATTCAAACTAATCTATCTCTCGCTCTGGCTTTTTATGGAAACTTATACATGAAATGTAATTGATTTTTTTTAAATAAAGGTTTAATGTTGTAGGGTTATTGGATTATTGTTTTTATCTATTGTTGCTTTTTGTAAGGTGATTGTAAGTTTGAATATTTCTGCCAATGTACTATTAAATAATAAAACAAATACACCTCACTCAAAACTCAAGGCATGATTGAGCCTTACCCAGTATTTATGGTTCTAGATTTCAGAAATGTTAGAAAATCTAGAGCCAAACCCAGCCAAACTCAAAAAGAATAGTTGTCAGATAAAAGAGTTATTCTGAAATTCCAGAAAACCCCAGCACTACAAGTGATTGTAAACCTTCTGTGAGGTGGGGCAGAGATTAGAGATCATTGCGACTTTGCAAAAATAGCACATCATGACTCCATTCATGTTTAGCCAGTAAAGGCAGAGGGAGCATATATTTTCATTGTTGTGCTTATAATAGTTGTTATGCATGCTTGCTAGCTCTAATTTGAACTTTGCCCATAGATTTAGGACATTGTTCTTATTAAGAGTGTTAACCTTCATGTTTTTTCTCCAAGGATGTCTTTGTATTACGACCTGAACATGTGCAATGCCACCTTCATCCTGAGACATCTAAGATTCTGCATAGGGCAACACTGCTGAGGATTCCAATGGAAGGTTTGACGTTGCAGGCATTTTACCCTCACATCTAAACATAAGTGCTGTCTGAAACAGTATATATAATTCAAATTACAAACATTTTAAAGTGGGAGTGAGTCTTGTGAAAAAATGAAATAAGGTCCAAGCCCAGCATGCATTATGTACGTAGTGATTCAAACATGCAACTGTTTATAGCAAACACATTGATTGGTCAAATACAAACATCTATGATCATTCTTATGTTACCAAAATGCTCTTTGATTTTATGCAAATAATTAGGGATCTCTCAATGATGATTTGTGTCCTCTTCCACTTTCTCACAGGGGCATTTCTAAAGAGCACAATACAAGTGTATCAGACTGTTCATCTTTGAATACAACCACCTGGTTGTGTGTCATAAATGTGAATTGACCATTTTTGTCACACTAAAAAATGAGCAAAATTTCAGACTTTCCTTTTCCTCCCTACTTTTCATTTTTTCTTAAGTCAGATTCCACACCTCATACACCTATTTGTGCAGGCATGTCATTTGGGAGTTACTAGGGGTCGCAATTGTGACCCCTGAGTGTCACAGTTGCAACCCATGGGACTCCATTGCGACCCCAACATAAAAAAACAAATGTTGGAAGTTTATTTTAATTTTTTTTGCCCCAAAAAAACAGGGGCTCCTGGTGTAGTTGACCCTTGCGCGGCACGGGGGGACATGCCATACCAGGACTGGTGGGTCCCTGGCCAGTCCTCACCCATCAGTGAAGGCTCGGCCGGGGAGGCCCTCAGTAGGGGTTGGAGCTGACTGTGACATGTGGCACATGACACATGCCAAGCTCAGCTCCAACTCCTTCTCCCTTGGCTTCCTTGCAGGTCACATACCGGAACCAGGAAGCTCTTGCAGCTTCCTGGTTCGTGTTTGTGAGCAGCAAGGAGCAGCGGAGGGTGCCTGGAAGACGGACTGAAGGTGCAAGAAAAAGGTAAGAAGGCTTCTTTTTGTAATATGATGTGTGTTTTGCATGTGTGAAGTGTGTGTCAGATGTATGTATCTGAATGGTGGGTGAATGGGAAGTGATGTGATGTGTGTTTTTGAAAGTTCTTGGTGGGTGGGTGTGTGCCTGTCTAGAGAAAGCAATGCGTGGATGGGTGTGTGCCTGTGTAGAGAATGCAATGAGTGGATGTAAGAGAATGTGTGTGTGTGAGTGACTGGTGGGCGAATGGCTATGATTGTGATGCTGTGTTTTTGAATGTTCTAGGTGGGTGGGTGTGTGTGATGCATGTGTACAAAATGCAATGGGTGGAGGTAAGAAAAGGTGTATGATTGAGTGACTGGTTGGTGAATGAGTATGAATGTGATGGTGTATTTTTTCATGTTCTGGATAGGTGGGTGTGTGTCTGTGTAGAGAATGCAATGAGTGCATGTAAGAGAAGGTGTGAAGCAGTGACTAGTGGGTGAATGAGCATACATTTGGTAGTGTGTGTCTGAATGTTGTGGGTGGGGTGAATCCAGTGTGAGCGAGTGTGATAGAGATGCATGGATGAGTGACCGGTGAGTGAAAGGGGATGCATGTGTGTGTAAGGCCCTTGGACACTGGGGATCACTGGAGCATTTTTGCCACATCCTTTATTGACTTTGCATGTTTTATTGGTATTTTTGGAGAAAGGCAAGTTCATGTTTACCATTCCCTGACTAGACAGGCATTGTGGTGAAGTCAGTCTAGCCATTGCTTACTGTGGCATCACATTTATTACTCAGCATCTTTAAAAAGCAAGCTTGATACGTAGTGTTAGCTCGCTAGACTGATGTGTTGGCGTAGCGGCCTGTATATTCTTCAATCTAGTATGTCTTTTTATTAACTGAGCATCTATGATGAATCAAGCAAGATAAGTGTTCTTATGGGTCTAGACTGGCTTACATTGAAACCAGTTTGGACAGGTTTTCCTATTGTGACATGTCACTTTTAATGGCCAAACCAACAGGAATATAAACCTACATAGGAGTACTGGCATATATTGCCAGAGCCAGTTTTGGGCCCAATCCCAATAATGATACTATAGAAAAATGTCTTAAAGCGAACATAAGTATGGTCTTATATGGGAACACTAGCATATGTTGATGGAGCCAGTATGGAAATGTATGGGCACAGCCGGCAAAGAAATGTTTTTTACACTGGCACATATTGCAGGGACCGGCATGATAATGCATTGGGAAATGCCCTGTGCACGTTTGGTGACTTGCATCCATTGATTTACCCTACACCCTACAAAAACGATTGTTGGCATTTTACCCACATTGTTAGCCTTTTACCCACATTTTCCCAGAAAATGTGCTTTGTAATGCACCATTTTAACCCATTATTCAAAACATTTACTCTGGGGAGGGAGAAGAATCAAAATGGCCCCACACCCCAAACCAGTTTGCTCAGTTGCAACCACATACTTGTGGCAAATATTTACATCCTCCAAAAAAACAACTCACCAGCCACCACTGGTGACTGGTGTATTTGTGGACCAGGCACCGCCCCCTTCTCTCTATGTTACGTTAAAGATTTAAGCTTTGATTGAAAAACATATTTACTGCTTTCATTTACAGTAGTGCATGTCCCTGCAGTGGCATAATCATCATGGACATTCTGCACAAGTGGTGGTCCGGACAGGCCCGGGGTGTGGCGTGCCCTGTGCTTTGTTAAGGAGTTGTGGGTCCCCCACAGCATGGCTTGCAGGGAAGCTGCCAAATTTTGTGCTACGGCATTGGCCCCCACTGGGTCTGACAAAGGAGCAGTGTGCAGTGCGCGCCTTGCAGTTTGCCAGTGAATCCCAGGTTGAGAAGCAACTCCTGGGTGTTTTAAATTTTAAATAACTGCGTGGTGCTATGAATTTATGTGTGCAGCAATGATATTACATTAAATGGTGTATTTATTTTAAAATTCCTCTGGCACCCAGTATTGCGCTTAAATAATAAAAACTATGGGGGCTTTTGGGTATATTGAAAGAAACTTTCCTAGCAGTCTAATAGGTTTCTGCTATTGTAGTGGTAGCTGAATCATATATACATTTATAATGAGGGAATTTTGTTGATACTAATCCTGGTCAATGATTTAATTTTCAGGCCTTGCTCATGGAGCATTTTTCTCTTGGTTAAACAGCAGCGCATGCTTCCCCAGGTCAGTGCTTTTATGGCTGGTTTAACACAGCAATGCCAGAGATAACACGTACTTCTGTGTCCATTGATCTATAGATGTTTCATACACTAGCTGTAGACTGCATTACAGATTTCGGTTACCCTGTTAGAAATACTGCATTAGGTATGTTTTACATATAGACCCCACGTCGAATATGGAAAATGGCATTCCCCAAATGTGTAATCGTGGACAAATCCTGCCGCCATCTGTGCCTCGGTTTTTATATCTGGCTGAAATGAGAGCGCCTGGAAACACGGGGGCTAGATGCATCTAAAAAATCTGAAGGTCGTTTGCCATCACTTCCTGTGATGTCACTTGTGGGCGGGGTCGAATTACATCACTTCCTAATGTCACTAGGGGGTAAAGGACCGTGCAATGTCACTTCTGCTAACCCTGACATTTTGGTGAAATGACGTCCCTGCTGTTGTCCCCTACCTCTACTCTTCCTTTCCTTCTCCCTTTTTACACTCTTTTACTTTCCTTTTTCCCCTTTTTCACAATTTTACTTACCTTTCTTTATCAGCCATTCATACGTATGGTCAGTATGGAAAGTCGTCAAAATGGGGTAAGGAAATTTGGATTTGTAAACTCGTTTAGATTTTCTAACTGCAAGCCTGATCAATTTCTATCAGAAATTATTTAACGTGGTTGTTGTTCTAGGCTTTGATAATATGCTTTGCTTAGTATAACTTTATTATGACTAAAATTTTGAACGTTATCATTAGAAATACACATTGCAAACATTTTTAAAACAGACAATTTACAATGCTAGTACAACTCCAGGTTGGCCCTTTTGTATTAAATGCTTTTGCAAAAAAAATCGAGTGCCCCCAAAATATCTGCTTTTTCCTTTGGCGGTGCAAATGTCAGCAACAATGAGGGCTGCTCTAGAAAATGTGCTTACTGACATAGAAGGAGACAGAGACAAAGAGTGAGACAAAGAGAAAGAGAGGGTGAGGGAGAATGACAGAGAGATGGAAAGGGAGAGGGATACAGAGAGCGCCACATCAGCGTATGAACCACTGGGGACAGTTGGTTTTTCCGATTTCATTTGAAGCTCTGATGAATTGCTAATTTCCAAATGTTTTCCATTTGTTCCATGTCTGTCTTTCATACTTTTATTGTTTTATATTGAAATAAAGCAATTCACTGATTGAACTGAATTCTTGATAGCATTCAGAACTCATGTCATCCCATCCATCCCCACAGATTTACCTCAAGGAACCTTTGAATTGCCCCTTAATTTCCTGTTCCATGAGATCATCTTCTGATAGTCATTGAAATTCAGAAGATATCTGCTTTAAAATACAGCTTTTCGCCAAATCATCAATTAAACTAGCTTTATAGATCCGCAGCAAGGCCCTGACCAGGCGTTATTGCCTTGCAAAATGAGTTACAGATGAATGCACAGTTACAGCATGTAACAAAGATCGAGCGACAATAACATACGGTACAACCTTTGCCGCAGGTATATAAATCTATCAGAACAGCCCACCAACTGAGGGTCCAATATTCTGTTTAAAACAAAGAAAGGCAAAAGAGAATTTTGGAATGTTGGGACATAAGGCTTATATCAGTGATTTTAGAATTTGAATGTGGGTTGGCCATTGTGAACAAAGGGCCAGCAAAGGGCTTTAATCACACTTGGAAAGACTGATGCTTCTCTCTCAACATTCCGCACAGGCTTACAAGCGTTGTACCAGGCCTTTTTACACATTCAACTCTTATAAATATGACAGCTTTTATCTTTCCATGAATACCATATACACACCAGTTGAGCACAGAGGCCAGGTTGCTTGATGGAAACCAGAACAGTTCTTTAGATTTGTATCTGCATGGATGAAACTGCAGCCTATCTGAAAATAGATGATTTTTTCTCTGAGCTGTGTGCACAAAGATCTTCAAAAATAGCCAGCAAACAATGAAATAAGGAATGATTTCTTTCTGTTCAACTTCTGCTTTGTTTTGTGTCTGTAGATGCTCATGGAGCAAACAGAAGCATTATGCATTTTTATTTTTCCAGCATTTTAGGATTCTATCATTGTGATGAATCAGTAATGATTCCTCCCAGAAACCTGGCCTGGGACCCTTCTCATGTGACCGGGTCTCGAAAAAAGGGAATTACCGGGCCATTCTGACTTTTGCGGGCCCAGTAATTCCCATTTTCGGGACCCAGACCTGGTACGTCCCCATTCCCATTTGAGCCCCCATACGGCTCAATGGGAATGCGGAGGATGCTAACAGACCCGTTATGACGGGTCCATTGTTAGCATCCTGGTCTGCTCAAGGGTGCTGGTACGCACGTCTGGCCCGACCAGTCGTGCATACCGCCTCCCGCGAGCAAACTTGTAATGTGGCGGCCCGGTATGAACGATGCTGGTACCTTACCGTCACCGTTCATACCACCGCCGCTACGGTCGTAATGAAGCCCAATGTGTAGGAAAAGATTTTCCACAAATGTAATAAATTGTTTGATGCAGACATCTTTGCTACACAACTCTGTTTTGTTTCTGATGGTCCTATTCATTTTCAAGTTTAGCCTGACACATACTTTTTAAACTGTTGCGGAGGCAAATCATGTTTACTTTTACCCTGTAATTCTGAAAACAGAGTGTAAAATACTCTTAACCTTATCTGGGGCACATATAAGTGTGCAATGTCTTGTTTAAACATTCATTCAATCTGAACTTGTAGTCATTGTGGTAAATGGTACTATAACTGACCAGTGGCAGCAGGGCCCTTGCTCTCAAGGCTTAGTTATTGTCATTTCACCAATCACAGGGGTGTCACAGCCTCTTTCAAATCTTCACGACTACAATAAAACATGCCTCTACAGCCATTGCACGCGCTGTACCAACACAAACAAAAATGAAATGGTTACATTTGCAATTGAAATAGAAACACAATAAAATATGTACCTGTAGCGGTAAACCCAATAGATATTTAGCTTTTTACGTAGCGCTTCATGCAGGGTCCACTAACTTCTAAGCACTGTCATTATTATTACCTCATTCGATAGTCAGTTTACTCACTTCTGAAGGATGTAAAGGAAACTGTCCAGCAAACCTTTGACCAAGAGATTAGACATAGCATTTAGCATTGAGCCCTTAACTCTCTGCACTATTGTATCATAGGTTTTATGTGATTTCCTTGATATGTTTTCATTGAGGGAGAATTTCTCAAATCTTTCTTTTTTGTACGACATTTTACTGCAAATGTATGCAGGGGGAGACCCCTCGGAGCCAGCCCCAGTCGCTCTACCTTTTGTATTACAATAAACCACCCCTCACATACATTTGCAGTAAAATTTGATGATTTCTCTGTCGATGGAAAAACCTGCGATGGAATATACCTATCCCCTATCATAACATGAGCATACCACTAATTAGTACTAGTTCTAGACTTTCATTAATCATCAAAATACATGTCTGCTATGGAGTCTTAAAACATACCAAAAATACAAGTCATGTTTTCTAGACTGTGTAATTGTCCAGGTTTGTTTCTGTCTTAAAAATATATACACCAAATATCCAGACCTTCATAGAGGAATAATGAAAGAGTTTTTGTGAGACTTATCCCCTTGTATTATATGAATACCCCCTTCTGTAACATACTTTAGGAAGTGAACCAACTGTAGAGTGGCTGGGAACTGGTACACAAATGTGTTCTATGGTTAAATTCCTTTTAATTATGGTTTACTGAATTCCTACTTGGCAGAGCTTTTCTGATTCAAGTAAGCCTACATTTTTGGACATGTTGCTCTCATTGTTATATTAGTTTATCTGTGAGGAGCTTACACTTCTGAGGTAACTAACTGTTCATGTTCTTTGTGGTTGGTGCTCCCACTGATGTGGTTACGCTGTACCAATTCTTTGTGAGGGAGCTTGGATCACTCAGGTCAATGTTTGGCATGTTCTTTGTGACAGGAATTTTGGCTGCTGAGGTCTTTCATGTTACAGTTCTATGTAAGTGTATTATGCAATGCTGAGACTATTCATTTATCTCTTCAGCGCGGGGGTGCTTGCACTGCCCTATCTATCCAATGTAGCTCCTTCTCTATGCGAGTGGAATTTACATTGCTCCAACACACAACTTATCTGTTCCATATGTGGTAATCTTGCATTGTTGAGGCTCACAAGGTTCCTGTTCTATGTGAGGAAAGCATGATCTAATGAGACCCATGACATACCTTGTCTGTATTATGAGCGGAGTGTGCACTACTGTGGTGTTAGTAACCCGTTCCACGGGCTACACCAGGGGGTAACGGTCTGGCAGCATGAGTTAACAGCCTGACCGAAGTGAGAACGGTTAACAAGGGCTACAGGGTGTTACTCCACGATGTAGCCTGTGGAACAGGTTGCTAACACCATTAACAGCCCGGGTTACCAAAGCGGTAACCGAGGGTGCTAAAAAAAAAGGATTTTCATTCATTGAACGGGATGCTGCAGGAGTCCGATTCAATGAATGAAAACACTTTGCCAAGATGGCCACCATGTTTGTAGAAGCCCCTCTTCCATTACCATGGTGGCCGGAAAACCAAGATCCAGGGAAGCTGCGCCACAATCAGGTAAGTGGGGTTGGGGAGGGGGTTTGCTTTTATAAAAGAAAAGGGAATGGGTGGCTGTTTAGAAGATGGCGGAGTAGGCTGAGGAGGCAGCCAACGAGTTCCATGGAATGGGGGCTGAGCTCAGGGAATATAAGCCCACAAACCAAGGTACCTGATTGGTCTGCTGCGGAAACACATTCCTAATGTGTTCTGTGTGGGAATCTTCTACCCGTGCTTTACAACTTGCACTTATCCACTGCACCCGCTCCATATGATGAAAGCTTACATTGGGGTGGCCCTGATGCACCTTTTCTGTTTATGTGGGGAAAGCCTGCGTGGTTCCTACTCAAGCTGACCTGTTCTGTGTAAGCGAAGTGTTAAAAAGCATATGCTGCTGTTGTACCTTTTTTTTAACAGGCAAGGGAAACTCAGAGTGTTAGTGCTCATCTGTTCCATTTTTGAGATGGTGTCTTTGCTGCCACAGACTGTCCTTTATCCTTTAAGTGTGAGAGACAACTGCTTTTCTGCCACGATGCGGTCCACTGCCGCGTGACAATGATTTCTGTACAGTTAACTTTTTGCACATGTCGACTGGATGTCACATGCTTTTTACTCTCTTGCACTCTTATCTGGAGCACTGATTTCACCTCATTGCTCAGTCACTCTGTTAGCCAACATTCCGCCATGACAAATCTCAGAACAAGGTTCTGAGTTCTCCAAACGGTTTGCTTTGCTTTCTAACCCGTTTTAACCTGTGTTTGTGATTTTGGCATATCATAATGGCATTACAGCCCTGGTGGTGAGGGCTGTAACAGTTACTATCATTCCTAAGTCCCTTTTTGTGCCCTTGGCTTTGCCTAGGCCTATAACTTTGGTGTGGTCTGATAACACCTATTACAGCCCTCTGCTCCACAGCTGACATGTGCCATTGTTGCCGTCTGCCCCTGCTTTACATTCGATGGAGCTACCAACATTCAAGTATTCTAAATCCAAGTCCTCCTCAGCATTCTCCCCATAAAGGCTAACATAAATGGGCCTCATTACGAGTATGGCAGTTTGGGAAAAATTGTGTTAACAGGGCAGTAATTATTTCACCACTATATCACCACGGCATTCCTGCACCACCATACTATGAGTTTGGTGGTGTGGTGAAGGATTTACCTCCAGTAAAAGCTGCAGGTTAATCCGTCACCCTGCCACCAAATGTCAGCAGAATGACTGCTGAAATCCCCATGGAGTCCTATAGACTCCGAGAATGAGGACTTACACTGTCATGCCACCAGTTGTAATCCCTCAGTGTGTCCGTGGCGGTAATAATAATCAATGTTGGTTGTAGATCAGCAGAATTACCACCGAACTACCACCAAACGCGTAATGAGGTCCCATGTTCTGAACACCTTGTTGCGCATCTTTCTCAGAGAGTAAACCGAGACAGCATACTCCTTAATGTATCTCCCTCCACATAGACCGTATTATTGTTTTGAGGGTAACGACATTGCATTGCTCTGCAAACCACCTCAGTGTACTCTCTATTTAATCCTTCCAGGAATGTAGCTCAGGGCAACGTATTATTCTTGGAAGCAAGATCACGCAGAGCAAAATAGGTTTGAATCCCGGTCCCGTGCCTAGAGACGGTTCTCCGGTATGAGTCGTCTTATAATAGACTCATTAATTAGGTGTCTCACTGTCTAGCTCTTTTAAGGTAACAGCTTAGTACATATCTGTTGAAAAACGGATTCCTTAAACTTCCATATTCCACCTCCTTTAAAAACGTCAATTTTGCTGCAAACCGTTTAGCAAAATTAAGGCTGCATCAAACAAAACAAAAAACAATGGCTGGCCTAATGTATTCGTATGGATATACCAAAAATTGGAAATAACTTTTGGGATTTCTCGTGAGCCAAAGTAGTTATGTTAATCACAATACAATGATTGTGTTTTTTACATGTTGCTTTTATTTATCAATGCATTCACCTGAATGAATCTGTCCTTCATCCATATTGGTTATGCTGTCACTGGCGGCCTCCGAATGAACTATTAGCCTCTATTTCATGTCGGCTGTGGATCTTTTGCCTGTACGACCCCGTATGATTGTAAAGTGCTCCCTTGCTTACCGAAGCTTGTCCACGCGCAATACATACCATAATGCTAATAATAATAATAATAATAATAATAACATAACACACAAAAGCAGTACCTTTGACTATGAGGCTGCTCCTGGCATAATATGACAGTACCTTGGCATATGAGGCTGCACCTGGCATACCATGACATTACCTCGATATGTAAACCTGTAACTGAGAATATGAAGCTGTATATTGCCCTTAAATTAGGCACAAGAAGGCAGTACCTTTGACTATGAGCTGATCCTGGCGTACTATGGCAGTACCCAGGCGTTGTTCTGGCCTATACGGAACTCTGGAGATTTCCCAGTGGGCTTCTGCACCCTGGGCCTCTTGTGTGGTATTTCCAAATGTTCCCATAGGAAAAGGGTTGGGCTTGCTGAAAATATTTAATCTGGGGCCACTTTGAAAATTATTTCCAGGGCCTCGTTTGGTTCCCAATCCACCCCTGGCAGTACCTTGGCATATGCGGCTACACCTGAGCATATGGGTACGTAATTGGGTAGATGGAAGGAGTTTTTCACTTCTATTTGAAGTGACATTCTGCTGCCTGCTTCTCCTGGCACTTGCAATATTTTGCGTTCTGCTTGTTGTCCCAATAAGCAGATTAGTATGTATGGCTGCATCTGGCATACAGAGGTCATACCAGGGGATATGAAGTTGTGCCGAGCACATAATGTATGATGGCTCCCGCTAGACATAGGAGATAACACCTCACATACAATTGCTTTTAACTGAACATATCTATTATATAGGGGCCTGCTATGGGCAGCTAACAGGCCCCCATGGGTGCTATGGGTCATCAGAACCTTGGAGGCCCAGTACCTTTGGGGGTTGCCTGGGAACACGCGGTCTTGTGTGGGGGCAGGGCAGGCCATACGCAGGACCATGCGGACCCCTTGCCACCTTGCTGGAACAAGGGCCCCAGGCATCATGACCTGCAGGCCCGTGCTCACATGGTACGGGCCTGCAGGCCTAAATGAGAGACGGACTCAGTCTTTCCTCTTTGGGAGTCTGCAGCCATTCTGGTGCACGTGCTCCTTTTTTTTAGCTTGGGCCATGACACATGTTAAAAGGACAATACACATGTGAGGGACACATTCTCTTAAAGGGGTAACACACTTGGGAGGGTCACACACCACAATATCGGCTTGTGCTCGCATAAAATAAAGTCTGATCTTTTGTCTATGTCAAAGCGTGTTCTGTATTGCATTGGTGATGAGAACAATTGCACTCTGCTAACCTCATCCATCACGTTTTAATAGCAGATGCCAATTTACACCAATTGGTGCACTGTTCAACAAAACCAAAACAAAATTTAATGAGTTTTTATGGCAAAAAATGCAGTGAAAAGAAACGGGCGATGAAATGACATAGAACCTTATATTCATATGTGTTTAGTTACAGTTTCCTGCCCTTGCCTTCATCCCACGGCCTCTTTTCCGAGCTGCTTTCCTATATCCCCATCAGCCTCCCTTTGGACCCTCTCTTGTGCTGTGTGTGCAGCGCCCTGTGCAGTAACAAACAAATCAAAGATTGAAAGGCTGACATAAAATATGATAAGCACTAAAAAAGATGTCTCCCAAAAGCAAACGTTCTGTTTTTTCACATGTAAAATGAGGGACACACACAGGAGGACAGAGGATAGATCGGACTTGTGGGCGATTGCTCAATTCACGAGGATATCTTGTTCAACACTGCCCACCCATCACAGAAAAAACAGGAAGCGGAAGTGATAGACTGTCTAGCCTGCAATGCATGGCATGCTTGTCACTCTCTTGCAAACCTGAAGATTGATGGTTGGAAAGTTTTAAATAAAGCATAACCACTCGCTCTGCTCAAGGATGCTATCCTATGTGTCCCTGTGACATGATCTAAGTGGAGAAATGTGACAAGGCTACGTCTGGCAACTTTGCATACCTCTAATAATAACCAGTTCCAGGTTTAAGTGTTCTGCTACGTGTGGTGATGTGTCTGCTTATTTGCTATTGTGACCCTTTTTTCACTATTATCGTTGATTTTTTTCAGAATAGAGACACTATCACAACAAAGACCCATCATGTGTGACGTGGTGTGAAACACGTGTCATCTTGAAGCAATATCACCCGCCAAGCAATTAAAGGACATTTGCAATTCTGTGCCAGATGACCGCATAGCCATATATTGAAAGTGGCTCTGAACTCTACATTCTTTGATTTAATATGGGTAGCGTCAATTCGCAAGGACAAATCTCAACAGGATCTTGCCAGTGACTTAAGCTTTGGGGATTCAGATAAGCATGTACACAAAACCTCTGCCATTTTCTTTTGTTCACTTCGCATCACGGAGCGCACACAAGTACATTCCTGTGCGATTTGTTCTTCCCACGTGGAAATCTAGCATCATTGTCTTCAATTAATTTATCCTTCCTGACAACGTGAGTTGGTAAATTCTCGCACTGTCCCTTGACTCGAGGGGATCGGGTAGCTCAGCTCCCTGACACTGTTCATTAGAGTTTCTAGGCGTAGGGATTCCATTGACATGCCCTTACCAAGGTTTCAACAAGTAGGAAGAAGCACCGCACCACGTGTCCAAGAGAGCGTAGTGACACTCTTTAAGGCAACTCTATCCCTGGCAAAGTCTCCTGGGCATCAAAGATCTTCAATAGCCACTGTGTTTGAATTATTTATTTTCTTTAATTTAAAATGTTTAGTCTAAACAGGATAACATCACCTAACATCATAAAAAATAAAAACGCCAACCTCTAAGCGAGGAGAAGGACAAGGAAAAGAAAAGACAAAACATCCCTCCTCCGAGCAGCATTGTAGGGTAGTAGAAGCCACACCAGATATGGATTACTTCACATCCATATCAAGAAATCTACCCCAGATATCTTCATGGGCATTCTTTTTCCTCTGATATCCAATCTCTCGATGTTAGAGAGAGAGTGCATCGCCTGAAGCCATGTGGATTTGGTGGGGAAGGTGGCAGATGTCCACCTCTGCAAGATAATGCTCTTCAGCCAGGGTTGCCTACACAATGACATCTGTCTGTCTACTACAGGTGAGGGCTGACTTGTCAGAGCAGATGGAAATTATGCTAAATGAAGAGAAAGACACGATTTGTTTAATCAAATGATTATTGTGTAAAACACCACAACTTGCTTTTAGAAATGGCATTGAATATTTTCAATTAGACTTATGAGTTTTGCAACACTTGGCTTGAACGAAGGCGACTGGTAAACATACCATTCAATCTGCGCCACTATACAATGACACGTGGCCAAACCCCACCCACCCATAGCTCCAGCTCCCTGCGAGACTGAGATGGGGCAACACATCAGAACCTTCCCACACCTCTGCACATTCTACCTAATGACAGCCCCGCAGAATTTGGATCATATCCGCACGCTTGCACGCATCTGGTCAGACGATCTAGGTACCCATATCGAAGAAGCAGATCTCAGGGAATACTTCGCAGACATACCGCTAGTCTCGATAAACTAGAGGAACAGGGAGGTCCAATATAAAATACTACAGAGACTATATCGCACCCCCACCACACTATACCAGATGGGGATAACTCACACAGACGAATGTTGGCGGGAATGTGGAGCCACAGGCACCTTCAGACACATACTATGGCATTTCCCTAGGATCACTCCATATTGGAGGGAAGTCCATAAACTGCTAAATGACATTGCAGGGGCCACAGTTGCATTTACACCTGAAGTGATTCTCCTTGGAGCGCAGACCAATGATCTGCATGAGGAGGGGCTCACACGCAAACTTATAAACATAATTCTGTTCACAGCACGCAAGCTCCTTATAACTCAATGGAAAACAAAAACTCCCCCGCCCCCGACAGCACGAAACGCACTTTTAGCCAAAACATGCAGAATGGAAACAGCGGCCCTAAGACGTCATCAGACTCACAACCCCACGAGAGCTCCAAAATTCAGAGAATTAACAGAACCATACATCTAGATGAAGAAAGGTGAAGGAGGGAAACACCAGCAACATGGGATGGCATAGACCAATGAAGAAAACACACACTAGCAATATGAACACGCATTCAGCATCTCCACACCACAACAAGGACAATTCACCTACCAGCGCCACATGGAAGCAACTCAGTTTGGGGTCCGGGGGGTTAGTTGGTGGGGAAAATAGTTAATGAGGCTATAGGGACGGAGCATGGTGAGATCAAACCGGAGGGTGGGTAGTTGGAGGAGACCTCAGAAAGGACAATGGTCACAAAAATTGAACGACTCCGAACCCGAACTAGAAATGTGTATTGTGGTCTCTTCTCATAACTATGCATGCACCAGCATTTTAATTTCAATCAAATGTTATTCTGTTTAACAAATGCCAATAAAAAGATGTTTAAAAAAATAATAATAATTAAAAAAAATATTTAGCAAAAAAAAAAGGAATTATGAGTTTGGCTATAGTTCAAAAAAGTGGGAGACATTTTGTACTTTTTGGTTCTAACAACGTGAGTTACATTAAAACACAATAACTGCTCTGTGCCTTATTACAGACATACCACACCAGTTTAACTCACTGTTCTGATTTAACAGCAGTGGTATATTCATAAACTTGGGAGTGATAATATATTTTTATCCTGTGGGGTAGCCTGTGAAATACAAAGCCTGCATCTTTTTTTTATTTTTTATTTAAATTTGTTTATTGATAAAGCATGTAATATCACAGCGTATCAAACATTTCTTGAATACTAAACCTTTCAGACAGTAAACTGAAAACTTAGAATAATCAGCATATGCACCCTAAATGTTCCAGTACAAGGTGGAAACTATAAGATTAGGTGCCTGTTTATCCCACAGGCATAGGCAAACTGATTTGTAGCAGTAATGCAGCTCATCACCTTTCTGTGTAGTCCAATTTCTGCTGGGGACTAGTATCTGATTCTCGATAGATCCATTCCCATGTGTCTCCCATCTTGGCAGGCATAAGTCAGGAGTATTCAGTTCATTCGACATTTGTCCCCAATCCATTTCCCTATTTTCTCTGCATCTGCTGGGGTCTGATCCCTAAGTAATTCCATCTCTGCCATTCCCCTACGATGTACATCTTTCAACCATAGCTGAGTCGATGGGCCCCACAGATTTTTCCACGAGATTGCAATGCTGCATTTAGCAGGAAAGCCACTATTTCCCTTTTGGTCTTACCACCGGGTAGTATGCCCATAAACACGTTTCAGGTGCACAAGTATACTCGCTATGGGCCCAGAAGTTGGTCTTGCTCATTACTTCCTCCCAGAATATTCAGATTTTAGGGCAATCCCAATTCATATGCCAGAACCCTGCCAAGGCCTCCTTACATCTAGGGCAGGTGTGTGTATGTTGTGGGTTGATCATGTGGAGTCTGGATGGTGTCATATATACTCTGTGGATGAAGTTGTACTGTATGAGCCTGAACCTGGCATTTCTAGACACCTTACAAGTTTGTTCACATATTTTTGCCCACTGTTCTTCGGGTATCTCTTTACTGACATCCCGTTCCCATTTTGCCTTAACTGCTAATCCTGGAAGTTTCTTTTGTTCCCCCATTTGCTGGTACAGATGTTCAATCAGTCCTCTACTGTGTTTAGCATTTAGTATCTGGTGCATTGGGGAGCTATGTTCTGGTTCCTCCGGAGTCTCCTCCCACAGGGCAGCTATTCTTTTCATTATTCGAGCATAACTCAAGAAGGCCCCTTCGGGCATATCATACCGTTGGTGCCATTCTTGGAATGGTAGCAGTTTCCCTTCTTCATAGAGATCCCCCAGTTTCATGCACCCTTTATGTTGTAATCTCAACCAATCTTAGCTAATCAATATTCCTTTTAGCACAGGATCAAATCTCAACGGTAGGCCCGGGTAATACGGGTGGGGGTTCTGTAATTTCTGTGATGTCTGTTTCCAAATTTCCCTTGGTACTGTGTATATCTCGTTCATTCCCATACTTGCCGTTGAGTCCCACAGTAGTTCAATCCCTTCCCCATGGGTCAGAAAATTCCCTAATAGACGTTTCAAGTCCCCCTCCAGTGTGTCTACCCAGTTGGAGACTGTTTGCAGTTGGGCTGCTGCATAGTAGGTCTCAACATCTGGCAAGGCAAGTCCCCCTTCAAAGTATGGCCTCCTCAGAGTAGTTAACGCTACTCTTCGCCTGTTTGAACCCCAGAGCAGTACCCCTATGGTGGTGTCCAGCATTTTAAAGAATACTTTCTTGATCTTATATGGAATATTGATAAAGGCAGCCTGGGTAGTATCACCATTTTGCAAAGGGCTATTTTCCACATTAAGGTGAGCGGGAGGGGTTTCGAAAATGTTATAGAGTCCCCTATGCTGGACAATGCCCTCCCTGTATTAAATATAAAGGTGTCCACTACTTCCGGGAAAATTGTGATTCTCAAATAGCGGAACGACTCCAGTTCCCCATTGAGGAAGTAAGTCCACTGGTAGTGTGCGCATTGATCTTAACGGGAACAGCAGGGATGTTTTCTTATTCACACTATACCCTGATAACCTTCTAAAGTTGGCTAGTAACTCTAATATTAGCGGGATGTTTATCCTGGGGTTGCTCACATATACTAACGCATCACCTGTGTACACTGAAATATTGTGGGTTATATCACAGACTCTAATCCCTGTCTCCTGTATATAGTGCCTAAAATATCCTGCTAGAGGTTCTAGTGCTAGAGCAAACAGTATTGGTGATGCCGGGCATCCTTGATGGGTGCCCCTTTCTAGTATCCATTTCCCAGATATCCAATTGCCCATTTTAACCCTTGCATGGGGGCTTGCATATAGTAACTGAAACCATTGCAGTATGTGGGGTCCCATCCCTATCCCTTTTAGGACTTTAAATAGCCACTTCCACTCCATGGAATCAAAGGCCTTTGTGGCGTCTAAAGCCATTAAGACCAATTCTTCCTCTGAATGTTGGACATGTTCCATTATGAAATGTAGTTTCCTGATATTCATGGAGGTGTTCCACCCCCCCCTACAATGCCACATTGGTCTGGGTGTATACTATTAAGGACTCCTTTCTCCAGTCTCAGTGCTATTATCTTCCCTAAAATGTTCATGTCAACATTTAATAGTGATATGGGTCTGTATGATCCACAATGGGTCGGGTCCTTCCAGGGTTTCAGGATAACTGATTAGTGCATCTCTCATCAACTCAGGGAGAACCCCCTGAGTGAACGTCTCCTCATAGACTTTCTTTAATACTGGGAGTAATATATAAGCATATTCCAAGTAATATTCTACCGGGAGACCATCTGTCCCGGGAGATTTACCTTTCTGCATTGTCTTTAACGCCCCCTCGACTTCTTCAACCTCAATGGGTGCTTCTAACATCTCCCTTCTGCGGTTCCGTCAGTCTAGGTATGAGGGATTTTTCTAGTAGGACCGATACCTCCTCCTCAGAGTATGTTCCCTCGCTCGAGTACAGTGACATACAATATTCTTGGAAGACCCTGTTGATCTGTTGCTGTGTGGATACTCTGGATCCCTTACTGTCATAGATATGTGTAATTGCTCCCCTCGGATGTTCTTTCTGGATCAGCCACGCTAGTAGCGACCCGCTTTGTCCCCCTCACCATGAATTGTTTTGGTGTAGTGGTCCTGTCAAATTTGGACAGGGCTTCCTGGTGTGAATGTTAAATTGTAATGGCATTTGCCAAATCATGACCTACCTCTTTTCCCATTCCCAAATCGATCTGTAGACCCCTAATTATTCTCTCTGAATCTTTTAGCTTTAGGGATAGAGTCTTCCTGGTACCCACCATTTTAGATATGCACACTGCTCTTACTGTTACCTTAAGGGCTTCCCATACGACACTCACCTTGTCTACTGAAATCTCAGTGTTCCCCAGAAAAGAGACAATGGGCCTCATTACGACCCTGGCGCTAATGGGTTAACGGTGCCGTAAAAGGCTGTAGTGCCGTTAACCCATTAGTGCCTTACTACGAGGTCCCTTTGCGGGACCCGACCTGAACGGCTGGTCTAGACCAGCCGTTAAAGTAGGGATCCGCAAAGGGACCTTGGTGCTAAGTACGGTACCGCAATTTGCGGTACCGTACTTAGTGCCTTCCCCAGTCCCATTGAGCCCTATGGGGCAAAAATGGGAATGGGGAAGGGACAATGTTCAATGGGGAATTACCGCCCCGCCAACCTTGGAATGGGGTGGTAATTCTCCATTGAACATTGGCGGACTCGTTATGATGCCGGCTCCAACCATGGTGCTAATTGCGCCATGGTTTAGCACCAGTATCGTAATGAGGGCCAATCTCCTCCCTCAGTGTTGCATTGGTTGCCCTATCCTTCAGCTGTTTTATTCTTAGCTTCCAATTTGGTATCACTGGGCGGCGTCTCCCTATCTGTAATGACGTAACCAGGGGGGATGATCGGAGAGCACCTTCCTTAGGTATTCCATCTGGGAAAATCTATGTACGCTTTCTGTGCCCGTAAATAAATAATCCAGGTGACAGTGTGTCCTGTGCACTGGTGAGTAGAATGAGTATTCCCTATCATCTCCGTGTGAACCCCTCCATAATTCCTGCAAGTCTAATTCCAGCACCATTCTGTTAAGGGAGTGTGTTGATCGGGGACGTTGGTAGGTCTCTGCTCCTGTCTGGTCTATGTTTGGGTCTAGGTAACAGTTAAAATCCCCCCCCCCCCCCCGAGGATAAGAATATCCGCTCTATCTCCACCCTGGAATTCTCCTATTTTTTGGAAGTAGTCAGCATTGTCTGTATTGGGTGCATACAAATTTAATATGCATAAATTGTGTCCTTCCAGGTTACCCTGCATCCTAAACGTACATCCTTCATTGTCCCGCTTGGTAGCCTCCAGCTGCAACGGTATTTTAACGTCTACCCAGATCAATACCCTCCTAGAATATGAGTCTGATGTTCCCACCAATATTCCTCCCCGGCTCCTTTGCAGAACTATAAGATTGGCTTCATTCAAATGCATCTCCTGAAATAATGCCACTTGGACGCTGTGTCTGTGTAGGAATTGTAAAACCCGGGAGTGCTTGGGTCTCTTACCCAGGGCTTGTGTGTTCCAGGTTCCTATCTTTATCGACATCTATACTGCTTTAATGTACCACTCCCCTGAGACCTCCCCCCCCGTTAGGGAAACCGCAATTGCCTTTGTATTCTTGTCTGTGACCGCCTAGCTTTGGTCACCCTTGTTTTCCACCCACTGATCACACCCTGGCCGTACTGATTGCTTTTCATCTCATTGACCTGCTGCTGGTCTGTTATCACAAGTAAATGTGTGCTGTCTCCCTCTCTCATTTTCCCTTTTTCCCTCTTCTCCCTCTCCCTCTCCCCTTCCTGCCCTTCCCCCTCTAGTTGCTCGTTTTCACTCATTCTTCCCACAGGTTCTGATCCCTGCTTTAAACTGTGACGGATACCCATCACTGGACATCTTGAAAAAGATAGTGGTTGAACTGTTCGACCCTTTGGACTCACATGTGACTGTGTGGCTTACAGGGCTTCAGTCGGGGGCTTGGCCTTAATGTCGGCCTAGGATTCTTGCAGTCCTTCACTCCTTCTTCAGTGATTTGGTGTCTTAGTCCGTGTTCTTAGAAAATTCCTCAGTGTCTGCTGCTGTCTTTTCTTCTGTTTTACTCTTTCCTTCCCTCTTGTTCGCCGTGATAGTTCACTCCTTGTGACGTCATCAATTTTGATTCTCTCTGGTGCCCTGTGTCCCTGAGTTATTGGCCTGTCCATACTTGGATTATGTCCAGGAACTTGGTTGGCTGTAGTGAAGACATGCGACTGGTTGTCTGCTAGCACTTTGAGCTTGGCCGGGAAGAACATCATGTACCTTAGGCCATATTACTGGAGTTTCTGTTTGAATGAGTCAAACAATCGTCTTTGTCTCTGTACTTCTTGCGTGAAGTACGGGTTTATCAGGATCCGGGCATTCTCCATCTGTATGCTCCCCAACTTCTGTGCCTCTTGTAGGATTGTGTCTTGGTCCCTGAAGTTAAGTAGCTTGGCTATTATGGCCCAGGGAGGTGCTCCCGGCGGTGGAGGATGACCCGTTCTCTATGTGCCCTTTCTACCATGAACAACTTGGAAAGGCCGCTGGGTCGTAGGATGTCCAGTATGAATTTTTCCACGAAGAGTTCCATGCTGTCCTCTTCTTTCTTTTCAGACACTCCAATCATCTGGATGTTGCATCTTCTGGAGTGTCCTTCAGCGTCCTCTGCCCTGTCTTAAGGGTCGTTCTTGCCCCCACGAGACCTTGGATTTTGTTTCGCATTGATTCCACCACATCTTCCAGGTCACTTATTCGCTGCTCCGCTGATGCCACTCTATCATTAATTTTCCCCTTGTCCACCTGTACCAGTGACACATCTGTACCCACTTCTTGGATCCTAGTTTCTAGTGCCTTTCTTGTCTCTTGTATAGCCATCATAAGGTTCTCTAGAATTACCCCAGCTGGCTCTGTCGATAGATTTGGATCCCCTTCCTGCTGGTCCTGGGTCTGCTTGACTGTTTTAGGTTTGGCTCCCTCCCATATATGCTTCTATTCTTTGTTGGCCCTTCACGATGTGTAGGAGGTTGCTCGAAACTCGGCGGGGGAAGCGCCTCTGTCGTTCTCTTACTGACTACCTGACAGATTCCTTGTGGTGCATTGCAGGTTATTTGCCAAGTTTCTAGCCCTCCGTCCTCTTAATTTCCTTTTCTATGCATTTCAATTTGGTTTGTAATGTATTGCAAAGGGCCAGTTCCGGCCTGCTTGTTTGCAATCAGTCTCAGTAGCTGTGGGCTATCAGCTAGTTTCAATATGATATATTCCACCCTCCCCCGCCCTGGCATTCTAGGGGGTGTTCCGCTTACTGTGTCCGCGATATTGAGCAGTTTCTGGTGTTCCCAGTCTCCCCAAGTGCATAATAATGGTTTCCTCCATGTGTCTCATGGCCTCTTGTTGTTAACGACTCCAAATGACTCTTTCTGTTTGTCTTTCCTTGTGAGTGATCACGCTTATGGTGGTTCCCGCTCTTTGCTGGTCGTAGCCCCCAATTAGGCTGTTGTATAGATTGCACAGCCTACGTAATGCTAGTTGTGTGCGCAAGCCCGTTGGGTGTCCAATTTTATTATTCTCAACTTGATTGCATGGGATTGCATCCCCAATGCCTTTGTATCAGGTCCTCTTTCTTATGTTTCCACCTCCGGGGTACCGTGTTGCTGTATTGTATTCACGGCGGTCTATGTGTCAGGCTGTCTCGCTTACCGCCTGTGGGTCCCCCTTTAGTCCGGCTACCACGTATGTTTTATTCCCAATGGAAAGTCTCCCGTTACTCGTCCGTTATGCCTCCCTCTCCATTGCGCTATTTCTTTAACGGATCCCTCGTTGCGGGGTCCTACCTTGATTGTCCCTGATGCGGCGAGGCCTCGCGTTTCGCCTCTCGTGTCCTGTTCGGCTATGAATGCCTCCTCTCACCTCAGGCCATGTCGGTGTGATTCTGTCAGCGCAGTGTGTCTTCGATCGTTGAGACAGGGGCTCTGGTCTCTAAATGTCACTCACATCACCGCCACTGGTGTTCCCAGTTGCTGCCCCAGTTCGATGGGGTGCACAGCCTGTCTCTGCCTCGTAGTCTTGCCAAGATGTAGCCCGGTGCTGGGCGTGTTCCATTTGCAGGTCAGCTCACCCTCGATCCCGTCTAATCTGCAGCCTGCCAAGGGGCACATTACATGGAGGACACCTTCCGATGTTGTATTTAATCGAAATTTCGGTGAATAACGTCTGAATTCAGGATGTTTCCATAATGATATTTAAGGCCGCAGCAGAGTGACAGAGGTTTAGGTCCTCATCCTCACGCTGCTCAACATCGCCCCCAGGCCTGCATCTTTTAATATAGATGTACTCGAAAATTGACATGCTTTTCCTTAAGCGGAAACATACAGATGTGCCAGCTTAACGAAGGACAAGAATCAACAACGGGATAAAAAACCCAAATAAATAGCACTCATTAAATGGCAGGTCCATCTCTTATAGCGCGCTTGTCAGTAACCAGAAGAAGATGGTATCAACATTAATTCTAAAAATTCCACAAATGGATCCATGAGCCTATTAAGGCTAATATGAAAACACTTAATTGCTATAAAAAAAAATATAAGAATAGATGCAAATGGGGAAATGTGTTCGTCAACTGGAAGAAAAACTTTTTTGGATGACTTTCATTCTGACACTTTGGGCCTGATTTATAGAAAACACACAAAAATCCTGCAAAGACCCTTGCACTGAAAAGGACTTTGTGCACACCAACGCGCAAAGGTTTCTTTGCGCACTCCATGGTGCAAAGTAATCTGATGAGCAAAGAAAATCGAGTTGCGCCTGCAACGCCCTTGACATACACCCAAACAAAGCAGATCCAGCCACATATACCAACCTTTGAGCAGTAAATACTGCATGATGTCCCCCACAATCAAGGCAGTACCCTGGTGACACTGCATATGGTCCCCCGTAACTCCTAACTGCACCCAGATAAAATGGATTACATGTCTCGTAACTCAAGTCGGCACCCGATACATCTGCGTGCGAACCCCCATAAATGATGGCTGCATCCCGGTAATCTGCATACAAGCACCCCTAACTGCAATCAGCACCTCAACTGCGTGCCGGCACCCCTAAATTCCTGATTCCACCTTACCTTTGCACGTTGGTTCCAATGTGATTGGTACTTTGAGGGTCCTTTCATGTGGCGGTAAATTCGCAAGCTTCTTTACCTGACATGGGTTGCGCAGTCAAATCCATGAATACGCTTGTGTTTGCTCATTGCTGGGCGTGCAATTTCTTTGCGTAGCTGGTCCCTCGACACGCCTACGTTAGTGGTTGTTCTTCCTCATTCTGTGTATGGAATGGGGAATAGGCATGTTCCACCCCCTATTTATTTCCTTGTGTAAGCCTGTCCCACACTTGGCGTGGAGTCTCGTGCAAAGTGCTCAACTGCACTCAGTGACATGACAGACCTGCGCAAAGTCCCTGCAAGTTCCCGGAACATCATGCAAAGTCGTATCCATGAATCGACGAAAGGAGTTTGCATGCTGAAAATTGTGCCAAGTCACTTTTCAGTGTGCAAAAATATAAATCGGGCCCTTAGTAATAGGAGCGCAAGGAACTCCAGGCTGTGCACGCGTGTGCGTGTGTCTGCACACGCGTATGTGTGTGCATGCATGTAAGTGTTTATACAGTCACGTGCGTGTGCATACATTCCCATGTGTTTTATAAATGTCTCCACTGCCTCTTTTCTTTTTCTGAAACCCTTTCCTTTATTATGCAATAACTGGGTGTTCTGTTCTCCAGTTTTGTTTCTTTTTGCTTGTGCTTGGGTTCTCAGTGCTCCTCTTCCTCTGGATTTTGATGTGTAGCTTGTTCCTCCAAATAGCTTACCTTTGTTTTTTTGCTTTTGGTTCTAATTTGTTTTAGACATTTTTCCTAGATATGGAGTTTGTTGTATACTCCAACATTGCAATATGGCCTTCCGCTTACGTAGAAGATCGATGAAGTTCATTTAGCAGAACCATTGTCAATTAGTTTGTACTGTGATGTAGAAATGGCCTCTGACTGTACCAATGCCTCTGCTACCCTTCTATTTGTGTATGCCCGCCCACCATCACCCCAATTATCTCTACAATGAATTTGGAACAGGTTTGCTCTGGGTCAAAAGTGAGCATTAAAAAATAATAAGCATATTGATATAACAGAGGTGGAATATTAGGGATGGAATATTAGGGATAATGTTGAACTGCAAGTAACCCCGCACATGTTATTTCAATGGGCCTCATTACGGGTCTGGCGGTAACCCTGCCGGTGATACCGGCGGGTTGCCGCCAGACCGGAAAAAGATTAATGACGCCTTCCCGGTAACACATGGGTATTACAACCCCGGCTGCCTGGAAGTCAGGCGCCGGTAATTCGTTAATCCGTATTCCCATAGAGTTCAATAGGACTCTATGGGAGTGGGGACCATGGAAGCACCAGCACTGTTGTTAATGGTGCTGGTGCTTCCATTATGGTCTGCTACCGTGGCCTTTGTGCCCGGCAGGGTCAGACCTGCCGGGCAGAGCAACTCCGCAGGCAGACCCATAGTGTGCCGGTCCGGTAATAACGGTGCCGCTAGGCTTACCGGCACCATTGTTATAATGAGCAATTTCTATGAAAAGAAGAGCGTGATGCAAACAGTGCTCCCTACAAACCCATCACATCCGATAGACGTGACATTAATATTATATGATAAACTATCGCTCTTACAACTGCACCTTACTGCTACAAAAGAAGAGTGATCCCGATCATAAAGGTAAAAGAGGTGCAGTTAAGAGATATACCACCTTGTTCTTTTGTGGTAACGTGGGCTGAGGGAAGGCTGTACTCTCAAGAGGATTGTGAATTTGATACAGTATACCCAAAAAGCAATAGTACAACAGTCCAAAACAAAGGGAATATCCAATAAAGGTTCTATAAAAAGATATATACTTTAAACACACCATCTGCAAAGAAAAGACTCCAACCTAATGATATTTAGCGATCTGAATCTGAAATTCAATTCTCCTATGACTGGCGCCCTGGATCTATTTTACGACAGCCTGATGGACTTAGATCTTCCACAGCAGGTTGTCGGGTCTACCCACAAGTTGGGGAACACTTTAGATGTATTTGCTAATAAGACCTCGCTTTCTTTTCAATCTGCTGAGCCTACGATCTGGACTGACCCTTGTTTGGTTACTTGCTCACTTCTGATAGCCCATGGACTACCTTAGACTCTACCCGAGCGTATCTGGTGGCGCTGCTGGCACTCGGCCTACTTACAGAACTTTGTTTGCTCTGTTAAAGAAAAATGTGTAGTGGCTACTTTGCCCTCAATATCTTTTATTAAGTTGCTCCACTGGGCTACTTTCAGCCTTGCAGACTTCCTTCCGAGCCTTGGTTCTCGGATCAGCTGAAGTCGGCCCGGCTGAGGGTGAGGCAGCTGGAACGGAAATGGCGTATTAATTACTATCCTGCCGACAGGCTTCAGCATAGGATCTGCCTATCAGCCTACTCAGCGGCCATTTTAACGGCAAAAAAACCTCTACTTTCCCCATAAAGATCGAGACTGCGCTGAATCAGCCTAAGACTCTCTTTGCTATGATAAAGTCCTTATCCTCTTCCACTAAATGTGCCCCCACAATTAGACCTACTCAGGAGTTGTGCGATTCCCTATCAACGTTTTTTATTGATAAGGTTGTGACTATCCGCGCCAACATTGCAGAGAACCTGTCTCCCCTGGCTCATGTTCCACTGTCCTGTAACCTACCCCTTAATGGCGATGTGAATAATCCCAGTCCCAGTTCGTACTCTTTCCCTCTATTCTCTGAGGACAGTCTTTAATGCTATGAAAAAGATTAAGTCTTGCGCTCCCTCCGATCTGCTGCATTTGGGAGTGATGAAGGAGATTTCAGATGATCTCTTGGGTAAGATTACGGCTGCTGTGAACATATCCTGCCAGTTGGGGTTCATCCCCTCCAAGCTTAAAGCTGCCTTGGTTATTCCCCTTTTGAAGAAACCCTCTTTGGACCCTTCTCTCCCTTCCAATTTTCGGCCCATCTCTCTTCTTCCTTTTCTTATGAATTACTCTCGGCGCCAGGGCAAAAGCCCCAGTATCAGTATACATTCTTATTTATTCTGTAGTTTTTAATTTCTTTAAACTCCATGTAGCACACCGTCATCGCTGGGTGTAACGCAACACTGAATGCGGAGCAGACCGGCTGCATCTCTGGAGTGTCTTACTAGTGGGCTCACCCGCTCATAACTGTAAGGAAGGTCCTAGCCTTTCTTTCAAAAATACATCTCGGTGTCTGGCCACGTGCATCCAAATGGAACTGGTGTTTAGTCGTCCTTATTAATATTAGCACAGCATTTCTTACCTTATCCGCATCCATATGTATAAGGATTTTGGCAGCGAGGCTCCGTGAGGAATCTCGTGTGGTAATCCCTCTGAAGGGTTACCGTGGAGACTGGACCTCCCTTTTATACACAGAAAGGCTCGGAGGCATCTCATGGATGTTTTGTGCGGCCTCCATGGTGGCCATCTTGGTAGTGGTCTTATCAATCTGTATTGGAAGACCGTACATACCCATTGGATTCTGCTCCATGCTTCCAAATGGAACCGATACACATTGTCTCACCGTGTGTATATATACTGATTCATTTAAATTTTAGATTTTTGATATATCTGTGATTCCAGTGTCAATAGAAGTACTATAAAGGCTGTAATCACGATTGCTTTTCGCCTTAATTGCTAATTATGGGTGATGGTAATGGTGTTTTTCAAAGATACAAAGTGGTCTTTAAGGATATTTTCCAGTACCCCACTGAAATTGCGCGCGTCACCTCTCAAGCCCAGGCCGCACCATAGCGAAATCATGCGCTGCACCTCATAATCCCAGGCTGCATCCCAGAAAAAACGTGTGCCCTCCCTCGCAAGCCCAGACTGCACCCCAGCAAAATCACGTGCCTCACCTTGCAATCCCAGGCCATACCCCAGAGAAAACGCATGCCCTCCCTCGCAAGCCGATGCTGCACCCCTGCGAAATTGCATGCCCTCCCTCGCAAGTCCAGGCCACAACCAAGCGAAATTGCGCGCCTCACCTCGCAATCCCAGGCCGTGCCCCAGAGAAAATGCGTGCTCTCCCTCGCAATTCCAGACTGAACTCCAGCAACAAGGCGTGTCCCCCTCGTAAGTGTAGGTTACACCCCTTACCACTTACCAAAACGTGAGTCCCCCCACACCCTCGGCACCCATCCTGTCCACATACCCCCATACTGCACATCAACCACTGTAGTCAAAACACCACTCCCTAGCCCCCCTCACCTGTGACACCCCCCACAGGCAGCCCCCTCCAGACTGGACACCACCCGCATGCAGCCTCCCTCCTGACTGCACACCACCCACAGGCAGCCCCTTCAGACTGGACACCACCCCAGCCCGTTTCACCTGTGACAACCCCCACAGGCAGCCACTTCCAGTCTGGACATACCCCACAGGCAGCCCCCTGCAGACTGGACACCACCCCCCTCACCTGTGATATCCTCCACAGGCAGCCCCCTCCAGACTTGACACCACTCCCCATCCCCCCTCACCTATGACAACCCCAACAGGCAGTCCCCTCCAGACTGGACACCATCCCCAGCCCGCTCACCTGTGGCACCCCCCACAGACAGCCCCCTCCAGACACGAGACTACCCCTCAGACCCCCTCAAGACTGAACACCACCCACAGGCAGCCCCCTCCAGACTGGACACCACCCCCAGTCCCCCTCACCTATGATACCTCCCAGAGGCAGCTCTCTCCAGACTGGACACCACCCACAGGCAGCCCCCTCCAGAATGGACACCACCCCTCAGCCCCCTCACCTGTGACCCCCCTACATGCAACTCCCTCACCTGTGACACCCCCCACAGGCAGCCCCCTCCAGATGGGACACCACCTCGCAGACCCCCTCACCTGTGACACCCTCCACTGGCAGCACCCTTCAGACTGGACACCCCCCACAGGCAGCCCCCTCCAGACTGGACACCACCCTCCAGACCAGACACCACCCACAGGCAGCCCCCTCCAGACTGGACACCATCCCAGCCCCTCTCCAGACTGGACACCACCCACAGGCAGCCCCTCCAGACTGGACACTGTGATGGTGGAAATGCATCGGAGGGACAGGGCCTCCGTATCCCTGTCCTTTACTGCTTTTTATCGTGTGTTCTGTCGTATTTTCTATGCAGGAGTTCATGTGGGACTCCTGGCGGTGCAGCTCTCTATTTTGGTTTGGTGTACAGACCCATGGGATATCCTTATGGCACCCATGGGTGGGGGTACAACCCTGTGCCCCTAGTGTATGTTTTTGGTCAGCTGTGTGTGGCCCACAGAGCAGGGTATGGGCTGGTGACAGCTCCATGCTGAATTTGACCGGTGCTCTGAGTATCCTCCTTTTTGGGATACCCAGGCCCTGGCATTAGAATCAGTTGATTCCTGATAGGAAACAAGATGGCCCCTGTGGCCTCTTGCTTTCTATTGCCTGTTACCTTGTTTTCCCAAAGTCCTGGGAAGCTCTGACTCTGTCCCTTCCCCCTGACCGCTGTTGGGTGGAAGTTCCATATATGGTGTTGTTGTGAAGTCCAGGCCAGACTGGCTGGAGCCTTCCCAGTGACTGTATGTTGTGGGTACACCCTGTGGGTGGGACCTGGGTGAATGGAGTGTGTGACCAATATGCACTTCTTGTTGTGGATGTCTGGTTTCTGGTGTTTGACACAATGACTGAGACAGCCCT
This sequence comes from Ambystoma mexicanum, assembly GCF_040938575.1. NCBI lineage: Eukaryota > Metazoa > Chordata > Amphibia > Caudata > Ambystomatidae > Ambystoma > Ambystoma mexicanum. The sequence goes on from NC_090932.1 coordinate 774,615,453, forward strand.
GCCCGAAACTTGTATGAATGCAGTGAGGAGTGTTGAATGGCTGGGTACTTGTCCCAATACACATAACTTGTTGTGAGTGTCTGGAGAGAAGTGAATGTCCTGAATGCACTATGCACCTGATTGGCTGCCTGCCTGCATGAATGCCCTTCTGACCGATTGGTTGCCTGAGTGTGACCCAGCAGAATGAATGGGAGATCAACTAGTATATCTGGGGGCCTCTCACTGCTAGAATTCGTGTTCAGAAGCTGAAGAGAAACTGGAGTTGAAACTGAAGCTTAACCTTGAATCCCTGCTTGAAGAGAAGTCTTGCTGCTGCTCTACTTCACCAATCTGAAAGCTGCTGTGTCTCCAAGGACTGACCCATAGAGGACCTGGTTAGGCGCCCTCTTCCCGAGTTATGAGGGACCATCCTGCACTGCTAATCTTTGCCAGCGCTCCCTGGTAGACAGACCTACGCTGCCGACCGGAGATGGGGACTGCCACAGAATCACAAGGAGAAGCGCCCGGACACTGTTGTCCATCACCGTCGCTCACCATCGTCGCCGACCGGAGCTGCCGTGCTCCCTTTGCCTAAGTAACATTTGATCGAAGGACGCACTTGCCTGACCGCTTTGTCCCGCTGGAGAAGTTGAGGCCGCCGACTCACCGAGGAGCATCCGCCGGTGGGTTTCACGCCACCTAAAGACCACAGAGATGCCGATGACTCGACGCCCTTGCTGGGCCATAGTTCTTCAAACTGTTTGCGGGCCTGAACTATCGTCAACGAGGTGCCCCGCACACCTCTTCCTTGCAGGACGCCAACACTGCGTCGTCGATGAGCACCGCTAGGAATGAAGTTGCCACCTCACTGTCGTCGTTCAACCCTTTTCCTCGTGGGATCTCAACGATCCATGGCTCCTGCCTTAAACGGGGCCGCTCAAGAAGGATCCGTCGACGACCCGACAACAAACTCTGCTATTCCAGGTACATTGGGGTTGTAGAACTATTGTATAAGGAAATAAGACTTCTAGAACAATATATGTACTGGGCTTGTGATATATCTTTACTTTACAGGTTGCCCAGGTGGGGGGATCTCCACACAGAAGAACTGTGTTTAACGCTAGAGGCCAGTATTCTGCCAATTGTTCTAACCAACTGCTTTCCTCCTATGTCTATTGTTGGTTGCCTTTATTAAGTGATCTGTGTGACATTTAACCAGAGAATAGTTGATGCACTTTGATGAGATCTGATAATAATTCTGGTACCACTTTAGAACTGTATATATTTGCCATTATAGATTAACTAAGCGCAAAGTGAGTTATTGTGATTTTATATAACCTTGAATATTAATTATGTAAAGACTGTGTTTGAACTAATTGTCAACTGCCTTCACTGGTAGGGTGTTGATATCCCCACTTCCCTCCTCAACCTCCTCACCTTTAGTGTCAGGGTCTTCCTCGATTGGGCTGAGACTTCGATGCGCTCTGTAGTCCTTTTCTTTTTTCCTTTGCTGCTTGAGTCTCCCACAAGAGGAAGCCACAGTGAGAGCGGTAAAAACGCCCTGGCCGTGACCCCCTCCCTGGAGGGACAGAAAGTGGAAGAAAAGCCAGATGTAGGCAAAAAAAACCACTGTTGACAAGGGCCCGGCAGGTCTCCTGTGGCAGCTGGGCTCATATGAAATTGTAGCGGAAATCCAAAGAAAGTACTCAGCAACACAGAAAAACGTCGGAAGGGTAACTCCAAAACAAGAGCTGAGGCAACGAACTGCAGGTGGCAGCTCGAGGAAAGAAAGAGGAGGAACCAGAGAGAGAGCCCCGTGAGAGCGGGCTTGGGAAAAAACGGGGAAGAGGAAAAGAAGCGGGTAAGGTACGTAAGGGAAAGAAAGGAAGCAAAGCGAATGCTCAGGAAGCAGACAAACAGCGTTTCGCAAGACCGCAGCAGCAAGAGAAGGCACAGCTGACCGAGGAAAGGTTGCAACGCACAGAGCAGAGAAGGAGGCGTGGCTAAGTAATGCTACATGCACTCGAACGGAGAAAGACTAGACTGCCGAGTGCACGTAGTTAAAGAGCATGACAGCAATCAGGAAGCATGCAAACGCACTCGGGGCCACAAACGCCAGCAGTATGCCCCCACCAAGATGCAAACCCCCTGGTTTACTGGGATGTAACCGGTGAAACTTTCTAAGACGGACCGGGGCATGGATGTGCGAAAAGGGTTCCCAAGAGTCTTCCGCATGGAAAAACCCTTTCCAATGCACAAGGTATTCCAGGCGCCCTTTGCGGTACCTAGAATCCAGTAACTGGGAAACCTCATATTCTTATGTGTCAGGGGAGTGAGAGAGAACCGGGAAAGTTCGAGCCCTACGAGACTGATCAGCGCTTTTTAGAAGTGAGGTATTAAACACCGGGTGAATTCGCCTTAGAGTATGAGGTAATTTCAAATGAAAAGCCACCGGATTGATTTTAGCAGTGATAGGATAGGGCCCGATGAACCTGGGGGACAGCTTAGATGGGCGAGACCATCTCGGAAGGTATTTAGTAGAGAGCCACACCTTAGAGCCCACCTTCCAATCAGGAAATACCTGCCGGTGTCGGTCGGCCTGCCTTTTGTAGGCCTTAAGACAGTCTATCAAGTTTAACTTTGCCTTTTCTTGAGTGTCCTTTATCTGACACAGTACTTCACCTACCGCCGGGAGTGCAGGTTGAAAAGAAGAATTAGGAATAATGGCTCTTGGATGAAAACCATATGAACAATAAAAGGGAGACATCCCACTTGCCGAATGACTGGCGTTGTTGTAGGCGAATTCCGCCGTGGGCAACAGGTCCACCCAGTTATCCTGCTCCAAGTTAGTGTAACTGCGTAAGTATTGTTCCAGGGTGGCATTCAAACGCTCTGTCTGCCCATTGGTGTGGGGATGATAACGAGACGACAATGCCCGCTGGCTGTTAAGGGCGGCACAAAGCGATTTCCAGAATTTGGACACATATTGACTCCCTCTATCAGATACGATCTTGTCTGGGAGACCGTGGAGTCTGAAAACATCCTTAATGAAAACCAATGCCATACCATCAGCAGTCGGGAGTCCTGGGAGCGGAGAGAAGTGGGCCATTTTGGTGAGAGAATCCATAGTCACCGTTATACATGTGGATCCTTGTGAAGGTGGCAAATCCACAATGAAATCAGTGGATATATGACTCCATGGGCGATCAGGGATGGTATCCTGCTGCAACAATCGGATGGGTCTTTTTGTGCTGTATTTACTCTGACTACATACTCCGCAGGTCCTAACATAACGTTTGACGTCTTCAGGCAAACCAGGCCAATAGAAGGCTCTTCTCACCAAATCCAGGGTACTGGCTTGCCCTCTATGGCCTGCCGTTTTATGGTCATGGCACCAAGACAAGATGTTTTCTTGAAGAGTCCTGGAAGGTACCCATATCTTCTGATTCCTAAAAAACAAGCCGTCCTTTTTAGTCATGCCTCGTGGTTCCGAGTGAGAGGCAGCTGCTTCTCTGATCTGCTGAAAAAAAGAGGTGATGGTAGCTATAATTCGGTTCCTTGGGAACAGTCTTTCAGGAAAGAAGGAGGCAGCATGGGAGGTAAGTGTCTTTCTAGACAGAGCATCTGCCAAGGTGTTCTGGCTTCCAGGGATGTAAGTGACATGAAAATCATATTGAGAGAAAAAGTGTGCCCATCGTGCTTGCCTGGAATTGATGCAATCCATAGACTGCAGAACTTGTACGTTTTTATGATCAGTCCGGATCATGAAGGGGTGGAGACTCCCCTGCAGCAAGTGTCTCCAAACCTCACAAGCTTTGTATATGGCTAAGAGCTCTCTTTCAATGATGGAATAGTTTTGTTGACTCGTTGTGAGGGTCTTTGACAAATAAGCTATAGGGTGTTCTTCGTTGTCATGTTCTTGTATTAGAACAGCTCCTATGGCTGCGGCTGAGGCGTCTGTTTCTAGGATAAAAGGCTTACTTTGGTGTGGTTGGCATAGGATGGGAGCACTACAAAAACTTTTCTTCAAGAATTGAAAGCTGTCTTCAGCCTGAGTGCTCCAAATGAAAGGCATCAACGATTTCTTTAGTAAACCGGTGATAGGTAAGACGATGTTGGAGAAACCTGGTATAAATCGCCTGTAGAAATTTGCCAGGCCCAGAAATCGTTGTACCTCTTTGACAGCGATAGGAGTCGGCCATTGGAGAATGGCATATACCTTCTTTTGGTCCATTTGAATACCTTGAGATGAAAGAACAAACCCTAGGTATGGTACAGAGGAAACCCCAAAAACATACTTTTCCCGTTTAGCCAATAAGTGATGCTCTTTAAGGCGCTTCAGTACTTCTGTGAGATGGAGTAGATGTTCTGGCATTGTCTGTGAAAAAACCAGTATGTTGTCAAGATATACGACCACCGACACGAATAACAGATCTGAAAATATTCGGTCAATAAATCTTTGGAAGATGGCAGGAGCGTTCACAAGGCCAAATGGCATCACATGGTATTCGTACAGTCCGAAAGGTGTCCTAAACGTGGTTTTCCATTAATCTCCAGAACATACTTGAGTAAATGATAAGCGTTGCGGAGATCTAGTTTAGAAAAAACGGCTGCACCCTGGACGGTTTCCAAGACGTCTGGGATGAGCGGCATGGGGTACCTGTCCTTTAGAGTGACTTTGTTAAGTCCCCTGCAGTCAATGCATGGCCTGAGGTCCTTGGAATCTCATTTGGGGATGAAAAACAATGGGGCACCCGCAGGAGACTTTGAAGCTCTAATGAGACCGTTGCACAAGTTGTCGTCCAGGTATTTCCGTAGTACTTCCTTTTCCCTCTTTGACTGTGCAAACATCCTGCCAAAGGGTACTAGGGCATTGGGAACCAAGTCTATGGCACAGTCCTCAGGTCTGTGGGGAGGCAATGCCATAGGAACAGCTTCTGCGAACACAGTAGGGTATTCCTCCAATACTTTGTCAAGAGAGTGAACACCAATGGCCGTGTGAAGAGAGGTAGAAGAGATCTTTACCTCCTGGTAATGTGTTTCTCGGAAACAATGGACTTGGCAGTAGTTGGAGTTGAATTGCATCGAATTCGACTTCCAGTCCACACTGGGATTATGTTGACGTAACCAGGTGATACCTAATATCAAAGGGAAGTGGGACGCTCGAATAATGTCAAAAGCGATGACTTCCGAATGCTGGAGAATGGTGAGTGGCAGAGGTTCAGTTGTCTGGACAACGGGTCCTGAACTCAAAGGCTTACCGTCCACTCCCTCAACCTTCTGGCCATGTCTGCGGTCAATACGTTTAGCTCCAACCTTGTCCACCCAGAGTGTGTCAGTAAAGTTCCCTGCGGCCCCGCAATCCAGGAGCGCCAAGGTCTCCACTTGGTTGCCATGAATGGTAACTTTTACTGACAGAACCATAAGACGGGAGTCTTCGGAAGTATCTGAAGAATCAATTGACATGGTTACATAGGGACTATAAGACTGCCCTCGATAGCCCGTTCCTTCTAGGATCGAGGGTTCGCGTTTTCCGCCGGTTTATGAGGCAGTTCAGTACAATTCCGTATGGTGTGATGATCTGAAGCACAGTAAGCACATAGACCTTGTTCCCTTCTACTTTTTCTCTCTTCAGGGGTCAGTGATCGACGAGTGGTGCCGATCTGCATGGGCTCGTCGTGATGTTTGAGCGAAGGTGAAGGAGGAGAGGAGGTTCTTGTAAATGAGGTGCGTGTCTTGTATCTCTCCTGTTGCCTCTCTTGCATCCTGAATTCCATCTGAAGTGCAGCAGTCATTAATTCCTGTAGGGAAGTAGGGTGAGGGAAGTGAGCCAATTCGTCTTTTAGTTCCTCTCGGAGACCGTGGTGGAACAAAATAAATTGTGATTGTTCGTACCATCCGGTCTCCATTGCCAATCTTTTGAATGAAGAAATGTATGACAACACGTCGGCTTGTCACTGACGGAGTCCAGCAGGTCTTCCCTGCTGCCATGGATATTTCAGGTCTCTCGAAGGTGCGTTTCACTAAATCCACAAATGCATCAAAATTTTGGAGCACTGGATCAGCTCCTGTGGCGAGAGGGGTGGCCCAAGCAAGGGCGTTCCCTATCATGTTTCATATTAGGAAACCAACTTTGGCATGATCGGATGCATAGATGCGGGTTCTGAAAGAAAAATACACCCTGCAAGCATCAAGGAATTCCTTTAGAGTTTTGGGGGGTCCATCATACTTCCCTGATGACAAAGACATTGGTGGCAAATCGGCTGTGGGTGGCTTGCGTGCCGCCAGCATCTGTTTTAGGAGATTATTTTCAGCCTTCATGTTTTGCATCTCGAGAGAAAGGTTTTGTACCGCGGCTATCAACTCTTGCACTTGCTCAGGTGTAGCCATCCTGGGGATTTGGCATTGAAAACTGTCAACTGCCTTCACTGGTAGGGTGTTGATATCCCCACTTCCCTCCTCAACCTCCTCACCTTTAGTGTAAGGGTCTTCCTCGATTGGACTCAGACTTCAATGGGCTTTGTAGTCCTTTTCTTTTTTCCTTTGCTGCTTGAGTCTCCCACAAGAGGAAGCCACGTTGAGAGTGGTAAAAACGCCCTGGCCATGACCCCCTCCATGGAGGGACAGAAAGGGGAAGAAAAGCCAAATGTAGGCAAAAAAAAACACTGTTGACAAGGGCCCGGCAGGTCTCCTGTGGCAGCTGGGCTCATATGAAATTGTAGCGGAAATCCAAAGAAAGTACTAAGAGCTGAGGCAACGAACTGCAGGCGGCAGCTCGAGGAAAGAAAGAGGAGGAACCAGAGAGAGAGCCCCGTGAGAGCGGGCTGGGGAAAAAACGGGGAAGAGGAAAAGAAGCGGGTAAGGTACGTAAGGGAAAGAAAGGAAGCAAAGCGAATGCTCAGAGGAGCAGACAAACAGTGTTTCGCAAGACCGCGGCAGCAAGAGATGGCACAGCTGACCGAGGAAAGGTTGCAACGCACAGAGCGAAGAAGGAGGCGTGGCTAAGTAACGCTACGTGCACTCGAACGGAGAAAGACTAGACTGCCGAGTGCACGTAGTTAAAGAGCGTGACAGCAATCAGGAAGCATGCAAACGCACTCGGGGCCACAAACGCCAGCTGGGAATGCGTCGCATTATACTAATACAGCGTGTGGACATTCCTTTGTGGGGGCTTGGGGACTACACTGTACTTAAGAACCAGCCTGCATCACCTCCTGAGAAGCTAGGCCTTGATTGCTCGACCACGATACCAATAATAGAGAATCTTGGCTGGGGTCCTCGGTGCCTCTCCTCTGCCATATAGAGAGCAGAAGTACAGCCCCCCCCCCTCCAGTCTTTACACTGGTGGCAGTGGTGGGATGCTTATGGTTTTAAGAATCAATGTATAACCGTGCCACTTACAAAATATCTGCACTTTGTTAAATTGAGGTTTAGTTGTGTACAAGATAACTTTGTGGATAAGTCTAGGGCTGAGCTGATAGCTTCCCTGGTGGACAACCAGACTGATGGTGAAACTCTTGAACGGGGGGATGCAACCAATGAGGACTCTGGCCCTGGGGTTTTTACTGAATCCAATTCTGGGAATGCCACCATTCCTGCTGCCTCTGTTCTAAACCTCAGCACTGCTCTTCAGGGGAAGCCCTGAAGATTGAACTTTTAAAATTGGAGCTACAACGGGAACAGTTCGCCTTTCAATACAAAAAGTTGGCAACAGAAGCTGAGTTGAAGAAAGAGGAGTTGGCACAGCAATTGATACTCAAAGATAGGGACACTGAGCACCAAAGAATCCAGCTAGAGAAAGCTAGAGTGGAGACTTCAGCTAAACCAGTTGAGAGTGGCAGGTCCCCAGCCACCAAGTTTATGAAAGATTTGGTTGGTGTGTTTTTGAAGGGTTCAGATATCCTCCAATGAATTGAAGCATTTTAAATGACATGTGCAATTCATGATGTTGATAAAAGAGATTGGGCTAAGTGTTTGTTAAGCAGAGGGCCTCAGACTGGATATGACTGTATTCTGAAACTGAGTTTGGAAGAAAGTGGTCAGCATGAGTGCATGAAGTCTGCTTTGATTGCCAAGTTTGGCAAGACACCTACCCAATACCTTAGAAGGTTCACAAATTTTAAGACAAGAGTGAATGTGTCTTGGGTTGACTGGGTGAGTGCTGCGCACATCAACATGATGGGGTGGATTGATGGTTACAAAGTGAAAACGTTTGTTGAATTGTCTCACTTGTTGTTTTTTGAGCATTTTTCTGAAGCCTGTTCACCAGAGCTGCATAAGTATGTTGCTGACCAGAACATTTCGGATCCCTTCAAGCTGGCCAGGCTAGTTGACAAGTGGGACTCCCACCGGGTGTCCCCTAAGGACTCCAGTGTGAAGGACAAGGACAAAGAAAAAGGGACTTCTCAGAAAGCTGAGGAGTCCCAGAAGCAATCACAGTCGGGTAAACCAAAACCTTCCTCTCCAAAGTCCCAAAAATCTAGTGGGGATAAATCCTCTGTGGGAGGGAATAAGAGTAGTGGTCCACCTGCTGCAAAGCAGGCTCTCAGTGGTTCCAGTACCGTACCCCGCATTCCTGGCTATGTTGGGAATGTGGGGCTCTAGATCACAAGAAGGGTGACTCCAAGTGTAAAGGTAAGGCACTTGGAGTACAGGCTGTCAGCCTGAGCTACCCTTACCCCATGTCTGAGGTGGAGGCCACTGTCCTCCCCTCCTCTACAGGAATCACATTTGGTGGTCCTGTAGAGATTTCCTTAGTGTTCCTTGGGGCCTGGGACCAATACGCAGAAGTACTGGTGACTATCCCACAGAACACCCATAGGTTTTTGAGAAATGTCCCCTTGAATGGCCAGCCTTCTACTGGCTTGAGAGACACTGGGGCAAGCATGACAGTGGTGGACAGGACCCTGCTGAAGCCAGAGGACTATGTAGGTGCTCCTCTGAGAACCACCAGGTTAGCTGGTGGGCCTCCCAAATTATCACCTGCAGCCTTAGTCACACTCATGATTGGAGACAAGACAGCAAAGCTTCCTGTCCTGGTTCAGGCCAATGTCCCTGCTAACATTCTGTTAGGAAATTATCTAGTAGAGTTGCGATTGATCTCGGATGGTCTACCCCTGACTGCTGCTGCAGTCACTAGGTCACAGGTGACACAGGGTCTGGCTGTGAGTCAGGTACCCGAGCCAAAGGCGAGGCCTAAGGCAAGAAGACGGAAGAACAAGAAGGCCACCTCTGTGAAGGGGGCTCCTTCTCTTCCTGCTATTCCTACAGCACCCATTGGGATCCATGTCCTGGACTGCCCGGGTCCAGTGGAAAACCCAAACTCAACTCCTGAGGGAGAAGAGACAGAAGACTCTCCTGTGGGAGAGGTTCTCAACCCGGAGGACCACCCTGACCTTCAATGCCTGTGGGCTTAAGTGGGACCCTTCCGAGCAGACGTCAGTAAAGGACAGAGAGAGTGCCACTCTCTCTCGAGGGTCTGAGGAACCAGGCCCTGTCCCAGGCACAAGAAGTGCCTAGGACATTCTGGATCTATTGGGGGGGTGAGCTCCTTGTTAGTGAGCCCACTAAGTTTGAACCTGGTGCCCTCAAGAGGTTGGTGGTACCCCAGGTTTACAGCCACTTCCTGCTGCAGTTGGCGCATGAGGTGCCCTTAGCTGGTCATCTTGGTACCCAGAAGACTAAGCAGAGGCTCTCTGCCCATTTCTACTGGCCTCGAATGGGAGTAGAAGTGGAGTCCCACTGCAGGACCTGCCCAACTTGTCAGTTATCTGGCAAGACTGGAGGCAGTGTCATTGCCCCACTGCAACCATTGCCAGTGGTTGGCACACCATTTGAGAGGGTGGGCATCAACATTGTCGGTCCCCTTGTCCCTCCCACTTTAGGTGGACATTGGTTCATCCTGGTCTTGGTTGATCATGCCACCAGGTACGCTGAGGCTATACCCCTTCGGACAGTTACTGCCAAGGTGGTTGCCAGGGCTCTCCGGGGCATTTTTACCCATGTTGGAAGTTGTCTTTGACAGAGGATCCAGGTTCATGTCTAGTTACATGAAAACCATGTGGAAAGAGTGCGGGGTAACCTACAAGTTCTCCACCTCTTACCATCACCAGACCAATGGTGTAGTTGAGACATTTAATAAAACTCTCAAGGGCATGCTAGGCGCTTTGGAAGAGCACCTAAGAAGGAAATGGGACCTCCTCCTGCCATGCATGCTGTTCGCTTACAGAGAGGTACCTCAAGAGGGTGTTGGTTTCAGCTCCTTTGAGTTACTCTTTGGATATCCCGTGAGGGGGCCCCTTGCCTTGATCAGAGAGGGTTGGGAGGCCACCACTCCAGGTCCCGCCAAGTAAGTGGGGGACTATGTGTTAGGCCTCAGACAGAGGATGACACAGATGATGGGTCAGGCAACAGCAAATCTCAAGGCCAGCCAGGAATTGAACACGTACTGGTATGACCTTAAAGCCTCGCAAAGTGGATTGGACTCCTGGACAGGAAATCCTTGTGATGGAGCCTACCAACCCTAGAGCTTTGGCAGACAAGTGGACTGGACCCTTCAGGATCCACGATGGGCGAAGTCAATTATCTGGTTGACATGGGTGTCCCTGGGGTAGCCCCTCAGGTATTCCATGTTAACAGGCTCAAGCCTTTCCATAGGCGAGCAGAAGTCTCATGTCTCTTGCTAGCTTCAGAGAAAGAAGAGAATGAGAGAGAGCCCCTTCCTGATTTGCTGCATAGCAACCCTCAGGATGGCTCACTGGAGGGAGTGCATCTCTCTCCAGATCTGACGACAGAGCAGCAGAGGGCCTGCAGGGCTTTGCTCCGGCAGTATGCCTCTCTGTTTTCACTGACACCAGGCCTTACACCGTGGTGTAGGCACGACCTTGACACTGGTGACAGTGTACCTGTCAAAAGCAGGTGCCCCTGTATGTCAGATACAGTTAAGAACCACATCCAGGCTGAGGCCACCAAGATGTTGGATCTGAGTATTATTGAACACTCAACCAGTCCCTGGTCCAGTCCCGTGATCCTTGTGCCCAAGGCAAGTTCCCAGGCAGGCACCAAGGATTGGAGGTTCTGTGTGGACTACCGAGGAGTCAATGCCATCACCAAAACCAACACAGAACCCATTGCCCAGGGCTGATGAGCTCGTGGACACCATAAATGCTGCCAAATTTGTGAGCACCTTTGACCTTACCTCAGGCTATTGGCAAATAGCTCTGATGGACCATGCCAAGGAAAAGACGGCATTCTCAACACCTGAGGGACTCTACCAGTTTAAGGTCATGCCTTTTGAGTTGAAGAATGCCCCTGCCACCTTCCAGAGATTAGTCAATCATGCACTCAATGGGCTGGAGGCTTTTTGTGTGGCCTACTTAGACGACATTGCCGTCTACAGTTCCACCTGGGAAGAGCATTTGACACATCTGGATAAGGTGTTGCAGGCCATGAGAAGGGCTAACCTCACTATCAAGGCCACCAAGTGCCAGATAGCTCAGGGGAAAGTCACGTATCTTGGTCATGAGGTAAGAGGGGGTCAAATCCAACCTCTCCCCAGTAAAGTACAGGATGTACATGACTGGGAGACTCCCACTACTCAAACCCAGGTGAGAGCCTTTTTGGGCCTCACTGGGTACTATCACAATTTCATGGCAGACTATGGAACCATAACTGCACCCCTGACAGCTCTGACTTCACCCAAACAGCCTAGGAAGGTTAATTGGACTGAAGACTGTCAGAGGGCCGTTGATGGCTTGAAAGAAAGTCTGTGTAGGGCACCTGTGTTGTGTGCTCCTGATTACAGCAAGCCCTTTATCGTTCAAACTGACGCCTGCGACACCGGAATTGGAGCTGTCTTGTCCCAGTTAGATGACAAAGGAAGAGACATCCTATCATATTTATCAGTAGACAACTCAAGGGTAGAGAACTTAGGTGGGCTACTGTTGAAAAGGAATGTTTTAGCATAGTTTGGATCCTTAGGCGTTTTAGGCCGTACCTTGCAGGGTCTACCTTCAAGGTCCAAACAGATCATAAGTCCCTGATGTGGCTTATGCAGATGAAGGGTGAGAACCCAAATCTGTTCAGGTGGTCCATTAGCCTGCAAGGGCTAGACTTCACCATAGAGCATAGACCAGGAAAGAGTCACGATAATGCAGATGGCCTTTCCAGAAGGTATGTTGACCGTCTGGATGAGGGTGTCTATCTCGTGGGAGATTAGGCACCCTAACCTCAATCTGGGGGTGGGGGGGCCACTGTGATGCTGGAAATGCATCGGAGGGACAGGGCCTCTGTATCCTTGTGCTTTACTGATTTTTATCATGTGTTCTGTCGTGTTTTCCATGCAGGAGTTCATGTGGGACTTCTGGTGGTGCAGCTCTCTCTTTTGGTTTGGTGTACAGACCCATGGGATAACCTTATGGCACTCATGGTTGGGGGTACAACCCTGTGCCCCTAGTGTATGTTTTTAGGCACCTGTGTGTGGCTCACAGAGCAGGGTATGGGCTGGTGGCAGCTCCATGCAAAATTTGACAGGTGCTCTGAGTATCCTCCATTTTGGGATGCCCAGGCCCTGGCATTGGAATCAGTTGATTCCTGATAGGAAACAAGATGGCCCCTGTGGCCTCTTGCTTTCTATTGCCTGTTACCTTGTTTTCCCAAAGTCCTGGGAAGCCCTGACTCTGTCCCTTCCGCCTGAGCGGCTGTTGGGTGGAAGTTGCATATATGGTGTTGTTGTGAAGTCCAGGCCAGACAGGCTGGAGCCTTCTCAGTGACTGTATGTTGTGGGTACACCCTGAGGGTGGTACCTGGGTGAATGGAGTATGTGACCAATATGCACTTCTTGTTGTGGATGTCTGGATTCTGGTGTTTGACACAATGACTGAGACAGCCCTGCCCGAAACTGGTATGAATGCAGTGTGGAGTGTTGAATGGCTGGGTACTTGTCCCAATACACATAACTTGTTGTGAGTGTTTGGAGAGATGTGAGTGGCCTGAATGCACTATGCACCTTATTGGCTGCCTGCCTGCATGAATGCACTTCTGACCGATTGGTTGCTTGAGTGTGACCCAGCAGAATGAATGGGAGATCAACTAGTATATCTGGGGGCCTCTCACTGCTAGTATTCGTGTTCAGAAGCTGAAGAGAAACTGGAGTTGAAACTGAAGCTTAACCTTGAAGCCCTGCCGGAAGAAAAGTCTTGCTGCTGCTCTACTTCACCAATCTGAAAGCTGCTGTGTCTCCAACGACTGACCCAGAGAGGACCTGGTTAGGTGCCCTCTTCCCGAGCTACGAGGGACCATCGTGCACTGCTAATCTTTGCCAGCGCTCCCTGGTAGACAGACCTACGACAGGCTGCCGACCGGACACGGGGACCACCACGGAATCACTAGGAGAAGCTCCCGGACACTGTTGTCCATCACCGTCGCCGACCGCTGTCGCCAACCGGAGCCGCTGTGCTCCCTTTGCCTAAGTAACATTTAACCCAAGGACACTCTCGCCTGTACCGTCGACCGCTTAGTTCCGCTGGAGAAAGTCTAGGCCGCTGACGCGCCAAGGAGCATCTGCGGTGGGTTTCCCGCCACCTAAAGCCCACAGAGATGCTGATGACTCGACACCCTTGCTGGGCCACAGTTCTTCAAACTCTTTGCGGTCTTGACCTATCGCCATCTAGGTGCCCCGCACACCTCTTCCTTGCAGGACGCCAACGCTACATCGTCGATGAGCACCGCTAGGAACGAAGCTGCCACCTCACAGTTGTCGTTCAAGCCTTTTCCTCGTGGGATCTCGACGATCCGTGGCTCCTGCCTTAAAGGGAGCCGCTCAAGAAGGATCCGTTGATGACCCAACGACGAACTCTGCTATTCCAGGTACATTGGGGTTGTAGAACTATTGTAGAAGGAAATAAGACTTCTAGAACAATATATGTACTGGGCTTGTGATATATCTTTACTTTACAGGTTGCCCAGGTGGGGGGATCTCCACACAGAAGAACTGTGTTTAACGCTAGAGGCCAGTATTCTGCCAATTGTTCTAACCAACTGCTTTCCTCCTATGTCTATTGTTGGTTGCCTTTATTAAGTGATCTGTGTGACATTTAACCAGAGAATAGTTGATGCACTTTAATGAGATCTGATAATAATTGTGGTACCACTTTAGAACCGTATATATTTGCCATTATAGCTTAACTAAGCACAAAGTAAGTTATTGTGATTGTATATAACCTTGAATATTAATTATATAAAGACTGTGTTTGAACTAATACAGTGTGTGGACATTCCTTTGTGGGGGCTTGGGGACTACACTGTACTTAAGAACCAGCCTGCATCACCTCCTGAGAAGCTAGGCCTTGATTGCTCAACATGATACCAATAATAGAAAATCTTGGCTGGGGTCCTCTGTGCATCTCCTCTGCCATATAGAGAGCAGAAGTACAGACCCCCCCCAGTGTTTACAGACACCACCCCAAACCCCCTCACCTGTGACACCCCCCACAGGCAGCCCCTTCCAGACTGGACACCACCCAAAGGCAGCCCCCTCACCAGTGACCCTCCCCACATATAGCCCCCTCCAGACTGGACACCACCGACAGGCAGCCCCCCCAGGCTGGACACCGCCCCTCCCAGCCCTCCTCACCTGTGACAACCCCCACAGGCAGCCACCTCCTGACTGGACACCACCACCAGGCTCCCTCACCTGGGACACTCCCACAGTTAGCCTCCTCCAGACTGGACACCACCCCAACACCCCTCACCTGTGACACCGCCTAGGCAGCCCCTTGACAGTCTCACTCAATACCAACGCAATCCATGTCTGCAGCTCACCTGATCTTCCATGGAGTGACATCACCATGAAGTGCAACACCAGCATGAATTCTGAAAATACGACTGACTGGAATCATCGGAGGTTCATCCATTAGTGGAGCATCTGGTCACACACCCTTCCAGGCCTTAATCATCCGCAATCATTTTCATGTGAAAAGTGAATGCAAAAGCATGTGCATGTTGTCCATGACACATTGCCAAGGCATCAAAGCACAGTTAGAGAATGTGTGCCCACGACAGAAGCAAAACTACCAAACGCTGTTGCAAGATCCACAAACAATGCCCAGGCTTGTCACAGCCTGAGCATGAGTGATATGGGTGGCAAAATACCTGTCAGGGAAGAATCACATGACAAGGCCATGTATGGGTGATGGTAGGGCAGTCAGAGAGAGCATGACTAACAGAGACTGAAGAATTGCGCTGCAACTCTGGAAGAGCAAACATGGCCCACTACTGCGTTCCAGTGGTGGAGGTTGAGCAACACATGAGGGAATACATTGTGTGACTGCACATGCTGGTGAACGTGTCTGCACGACATGGGTTTTGCACAACAACGACAAACTAATGTGCTATGAACGTGACCATGGAACACTCCCACAGTGAGCCCATCTCCGTCCACCCTAACCCCACAGATGCCAAACACACAGTGATGCTGCACAGGTAAATGCTAATGAAAACATATAGTGCAGACCCAGTCGTCTGATGGACCCAACTCCACATGTCAGGCACATGTGCATCCTGCCATCCGCAACCATGCTAGAAACAACAACACACAAGCATGCACGCAACAAGACACATGACTTGCAATGGAGAGATGCACTGGCTGAAAATAGAACTATCAAAGAGGTTGACACACAGATGAACTGCATTAAGCTTGGAATGTAACAAACAGAACGCTGTATTTGAAATATATATGTACAAATATAAACTGTGAATGAAGTGCAAAGTAGTCCATGGGAAATATGTAATAAAATGAACATCCCATGCCTAGAAAAATATATACAATAAACACGGGGAAGGAATGTCTTCAAAGTCTGGGGAAAATAATAAATAAAAAAGAAACCTACTAAAGAACTATGTACACAGGCAGTGGGCTAGTCCAACTGCTCCTCTCCAATCTCACCTAGCCTTTCCACCAGGGCTGAGTCCATAGCCATGTCCTCACTCTTCATGCAGGCCTCCATTCTTGCCTGGAGGGCTTGCAGGGTCTCCAGCATTTGTCTCTCTATCACCTTGTTATAGGCAAGTGGCCTTCAGGATGGCAGCCCACCTCCTCGCCCGACGCAGTGCATTCTCAGCCCTGGCCAACACAGCCCTCGCTTCCCGAGCCCACTGCCTCTCTGCCCCGATTTGCTTTCCATATCCTCTGAACACAGAAGACATCCTGTCCTTCAGGTCCATGGTTGCCTCTCACCCCACACCACACACCTGCATCCTTTGGATGTTCTGCCCTGAAAAAGATAGCCTACTCATTGATGCCACCTGCTGCCTTAGTGCCCGGTGCCTGCTATGTGTTTATGCCCTCCGAGCTGATGATGCTACCCGGGGGTTTGAGACATGTGCACTGCTTCTGGGTGCCTGCTGTCCCTCCATTGCCGAAGATCCTGTTGGTGCCTGGGTAGGCACAGTGACCACCTCAGCTGATTTTCACTGGACTTCCAACTCGGGCAGGGATGTTGGCTCCACTAGACTGGTCAATGTGGGTTCGACTGGTGCACAGGGGGCCCTGGTGGTATCTGGGCCGGAAAACACCATGGAGGACGACTGGCACACAGAGGAGGAAGACGAGGAGGCGGTTGCAGCAGTGAACATCCCATGGAGCACAACACAGAACAGGCATGTTGTAAGCCAGCCGATGAGGCAGGATAGCTCACTGTGATGATGTGCAAGCAGACTATGTGCAGCCTGCACATTATCACAAATTACAGCTGTCCGCCTCACCAACCCAGCCTGCATGGGTAGCACATAATTCTGGATGGCAACACCAGATGGTAAGGGGGTGTCGGTCTGGGTGGACACATCAGCCGACACCGGGGGTGGGTTTGGGTGGAGGCATCCCAGCAGGCACATATTGTTGCATCCAATGGCCCAGAGACTAGATTTTGCACAGGCACCTCCACAGTAGCCTGCCCCACCTCATGCCCCTGAGACAGGACTGCAGTAGGCAGAGCCACCAAAACACCCCCACCTGACTCCATGGGCTGGCTGCAACTGCCACCTCCTCTGCCTCCCCCTATACCAACCTGGATGACTCCGGGGTGGCTTCCACCATGAATGGCCCCTGTGTAGCATCACCTGTCCCCACCACTGCTGAGGAGTCTACTCCCACCTTCACCTTCTTGAATTCAGCTCCAGCAGCCATGCCCGATGTCAACGTTGCTCCCACAGCCACATCACTCCCCGAAGATGTGCTTTCATGGGGGCTGTGGGATGTATTGAGCCACTCCGCTATGCTATGTGGCATCACCCTGCCAGTTATGGTGAAAGAAACAGCAACAAGGGTGGCAAAACCCTTGTGCGCACCAAAAACCTACAAAATTCTACAAAAACTGTGTGCCTCAGCACACAAAAAGAGGGATGCACAACCTGCCACCCATGGTGCATGTGCGGTGGAATAGAGCACACCCATCAGAAAATGTGCCAGGGGGCTCCATGATCAGCAAACAGGGTGCAGAAGGAGAAGCAATGCTTTGTAAATGAAACTCCAAAATATTGGAGCCTATAATTGACATTTGCTTTGTTGCTAAAAACTCCAAAATGCCTATAACACAACACTTCTCAACATTCAAAATCTTGCCTGGCGCTAAAATTCATGTAATCTAATGAAGCACTGCAAACAAACAAAGTCCTAATATGAAGAGCAAAACATTCAACAGACAAACTGGATTGTCTGTAAACTGACAGCCTCTGTCAAAATCTGGGTGCAGTACCCTGGGCTACCTGAATGACAGCTGCAAATGAGTTACTGATGAAACTTTAAAGTGAGCTAAAATGAAAAAGTCTGCTGGATTAGCAAACATAAAAAAGGATTTTTGCTAAAAGGAATACAGATCTTAGTTGTGTTTTGATCCCCCAGATGTAAAGCCAAGAAAGTAATGTATTTATGTTTGATGCAACAAGTTTGGGTTTTGCTGGATTTAGGAAGTTAATTATCCTGGCTGAGCGGCAAGAACTGGAAAAGCAGGTTTCTACCAGGGGAGGGATATCCTCTCAGCAGAAACTCACTGGGAGGTTCTAATTGCGGGTTAGCCCAGACATTTGTCTATAGAACGAGAAGGAACAATGACAGACCTTCAGCCCAGGAAACGGAGGTGTGAAGGTGGTTGTAAATGGCTCCTGGAAGGAACAAACAAGGAGGGGGTTGCTCCTGGACTGCAGGGAGACAAAAAGGGACGGACCATCTGTTGCTAACCATGAACAAAGAACAATTCTTAAAGACTCATAACTTGTCATCCAAAAGGGTCAAAAATATACCAAGGACAGAGTTGTGAATATCATTTTTGGCTGCACGTGTGAAGATGTGGTAGAACTGTGTAACATGTTCTGGACAGGAATGGCAATATATGTGGTTTTATGCTAAATGTATTAATGTTAGAATTGTGAAAATGTACACACACATCCCTATGTCAAACACACACATTTGTGGAAATTTGCATAAAGTTCGGAACTTGTGTTCATAGCAAAAAGGACAAAATTCTGTAGAAAGTTTAAACAAGACCCCAGAGCTGTGGGATTTTGAGTAACAGATGCTACATAAAATATGGCATCTTTTGTGTGATTTGTATAAAGGTGACCAATGTAGAAATGTGTGTTTAGTATAAAATCTGATTTTGAGACCAGTGGCAAAAGGGAGGTCTCTGAGGACTGTAAGGCAAACCATAAAATGTGACATCATCCGGCCTTGATCCATTCACCCAAATGTAAGGCGGAGATGAAGTTTTGATCCTATTCCAGCTCACAGGGGCAAGCTTAGCTAAGCTGGCCCATACACCCACTTTGTGATGTCATTTTTAAGCATAAATAGAGACAACTGACAACACATAGGAACTCACTGATCCACTCACTTTCCTGATTCCGGCGAAGCACTCTGATCCAGCATTCTACAACCAGCTTTAATATCCTTCCAGATCAAGATGCCAAGACTCTTGCCAGCAATAGAGAACTATTGATTTCCAGCAAGTCCCAAATACTTAAACTTATTTTCCTCAACCAGTGGAGTGCTGTGGAGGGACAGGAAGGCCTTTTGAACTAGAATCCTGAAACCCCCTGGCTTGCTACCACAAGGCTTGCCTGAGGAAGTCGCTATCCAGCTGATTGAAAGGCCCACAAAAAGAAGGGCAGGCCCTGTGCAAATCCGACGACCGGCTTAGCTGATCCAGTCCCATGCTGAAGTGCTGTCTGTCCTAGACCAGACCCAATCCAATGACCAGAACTGACGGTCCCATTTAATTACAAAGGACTGTAAGTATTAATAGGTAGAACAGTGACCCATAGTATACTTGCATTGTCTTACTCCAACCTCAAACCCATTCCCTCTTTCATTCAGAACCAGTATTGTTATAACTATATTTGTGCTGACTCTTTTCTCATCTGAAGAAGTAGAGTACCCACAGCAGGCGGGTTACGCTGATCACGTGACTGTAAAATCCCTCTGTGGCATTCGCTTTTTCATAGTCATCATCTAGTGTAATCAAACCCATTTGTCATTTTCAAAGTGCATTTCCGTTTTCCATTCTCGAGGCTAGTTTACAAAGATGACCTTCACTAAAACCTCTATAACTCCCTCAGTTTTTATGAGAGATACGAAATTTCAATTCCCACTTGTACCTAACATCCATAGCTATCCATAGAACATTGCAAAACAGTGCGATTCTCCCGTTATAGCAAGAATTGCACAAGGAAAAGTTTGCCGCGATTTTAACATTTGAAAGGTTTTACACGTGTGAAATAGCTGTAAATTGTTTCTTACTTGGACTTTGAGATTTCAAATGCTTTCTTTGAACTAAATCATTGTTTGTGACTGTGTGCAACTGTTCAAAGCGGCTCCCATAGGAATTTACAACAAATTAAGTATTTTTGACCATATTTGGTGTTTTTGCCCAGTCAATTCTAAAGAAAATTTCAAAGCCATCTGACAGCTGAAATGTCAATTCCGTTTTTCTCTTGTGTTTGAAGGGGGAAGGTGGAACTGATACTCTGTTTGATTTGTGCTATTCCTGAATACCTGCTCTCTGCTCACATCCATTTAATTGCCTATTGGGGGGGTTAAGGGTGTTGCAGGTGGAACCTCTAACCATAGTGCCATCTGTCCAAAACAATACAAAAGTACTCTTTTCTGTGCTGCATATGTTTTTGGTATTTGTATTTTGTATTTATTTTATTTGTAACGCGCAAACCCACAGGCCCGGAGGCATCAGGGCGCAATTTGTACAGGTTACAGATATACATATGTACAGACATAATATTAAAAAATGTACACAGAGACAGTAGGTGACTAAAGGAATCTATCTGCATATACTACAGTTGCACAAAGACAGTAGGTGACTAAAGGAATCTATCTACGTATACTACAGTGATGCCGGTGCTGTTTGGTAATAACAGAGGACAGCAGGTCAGAGTGTGTAAGACAGAGGCGCTGAGCAGGGCTTAAAGCTGGTCAAAAAGCCAAGATCTAGTATTAGCTTTGAAAGTGTTAAATGAGTCTTCAGCTATGATGGTAGCAGGGAGGGAGTTCCATAGCTTGGAGGCTAGGACAGGGAAGCTTGAACCCCCTGCTTTTTGCAGTTTAAATCTAGGGATCGCTAGACAGTGGGACTGGGCAGTTCTTAGTGGTCGGGAGGTCGAGTGGCGTGACAGTCGACTGCCGAGGTAGATAGGGGCCTTGTTAGCTAGGCATTTGTGCGTAAGGGCGAGTGTTTTGAGTGAAATTCTCTGCTTGACAGGTAGCCACTTTAACTTGGTTCTAGTTTCTGTGATATGCTGGTTGCGGGGAATGTTTAGGGCGGCACGAATGGCATTGTTTTGGGTAGTTTGGAGTTTATACAGGTTCTCTTGGCTGGTGCCTAGGTAAAGAGCACTACAGTAATTGATTTTAGCCATGATGAGGGTTCTCGCTAATGTGACACTGTTGGAGGTAGTAAGGAATGGTCTACAAGCTGCGATGAGTTTGCATGTGTATGCGGACGCAGATCTGACAGCATTCGTTTGTCGAGTTAATGATAGTGTAGCGTCAAGGTAGAAGCCTAATGTTTTAGTGTCTTTTGAGACTCGAATGTTATTACCGTCTATGGTGAATGACTGATAGGACGGTTCTAGTCTGCTCAGGCGTTGTGCAGTGCCTAAGATCAGAAGCTCCGTCTTGTCATCGTTTAGGCACAACTGGTGTTGGGCCATCCAAGCTTGGATGACCAGGTAGACGTCATTAAGGGACTTGGTGTCAGCTAGATAATCACCAGTGATGGGAATGAGTATCTGGGTGTCGTCCGCATAGTTAGTATAGGAGACACCCAGATAGTCAAGCACATCAAAGAGTGGTTTAGTGAAGATGTTATAAAGTGTGGGTGACACGCAAGATCCCTGAGGTACGCCACAGTGAATTGGGGAAGGGTCGGCAGCTGCGGATGGGGCAAAGACTCTCATGGATCTATTGCTCAAAAAGGATTTGATCCAGGCTGCAGCAGAGGATGAGAAGTTGGCAGCGGAGTGGAGGTGCTTGCATAGGATCTGGTGGTTGACCAAATCGAAAGCGGCTGAAAGGTCGAGAAGTAATAGCATTGCTAGTTTGCCCTGATCCTTTAAGACCTCGATTTGGGTTTTAAGGTCTATTAAAGCAGTCTCCGTCCCGTGTCTGGGGCGGAATCCGGATTGTCGTAGACCTAGCAAGTTATTACATTCCAAATAGTTTTGTATCTGGAGGTATGCGGCACGGTCTAAAATCTTCAGCAGAAATGGGACTGTGGTGATAGGTCGGAAGTTAGTAGGAATGCTTGGGTCAAGGGATGGTTTTTTGAGCAGTGGGATCACCCAAGCGTCCTTCAGGTTATCCGGGACAATACCGGATTTGAAGGAAGAGTTAATGAAGGCCGTAATGAATGGGGCCAGCTCATGCGCTGAGTCCTTAATAATAGGGGCAGGGCACGGGTCACCTTGGCAGTTGGATGGTTTAATTCTTAGAATTATGTTTTCTACCTCGGCAACGGTGAGCGGTGAGAATGTAAATGGTGTAGTATTAGCAGTGTCTGGAAGGGGGGCCCTGGCATGGGAGAGAGCGCGGTTGTCTCGCTTCAGACTGTCCTGCTTATCTTTAATTTTCGCTTGTAGTGTGGAGATTTTATTTAGTAAGGCTGCTTGGATGTTGGCACACCATTTACTATCTTTCAAGCAAGTGCTAGGGGGGGCGACTGGAGTTTCAAGCTCTTTTAGGATTTTGAAGAGCTCCTTAGTGTTCGAGTCAGCTTGCCTAATGCGGTTGTTAAGAGATTCCTTTTTTGCAGTGATGATAGCATCTTTATAAGAGAGTGAGGCAAGAAGGAAACCATCTTTGTGCTCTTCAGAAGGGTGGCTTTTCCATCGATTTTCAGCACAACGTTTCGCTTTGCGGAGTAATCTTAACTGTGGGGTGAACCATGAGTTAAGATGAGTTTGTAATTTAGCCTTCCTAAGTTTGATAGGAGCTATAGAGTCAATGGCCGTTAGCATTGTTTGGTTGTAAGTGTCTGCTAAGGAGGTAGGATCAGAGCAGGTGTTGGTAGCTGCATTAAGGGTCGGGAGTAACAGTGGGAGGAGTTTCTCCTTAGGTATGTCTTTTTTGCTTCTGGTCAGGAGTGCTGGGGCTATTGGAGTCGGGGTACGTGGGGTTGCTTCAATGTTAAAGGTTGTGATGTGGTGGTCAGACCATATACAGGGGGTGATGCTGAGAACCTTAATATTGCAGTTGGATCCAGCTAACCAATCAAGTGTTCTACCTTTGATATGGGTAGGTTCTTGAATATACAAGGTGAAGCCGAGGTCAGTTAGTACGTTCTCCAGGTCAGTTGCCACTGGATCCTTTGGGTCACCAAGACCTAAGTTAAAGTCGCCTAAAATGATTGTTTGTGAATTATTTTTAGTATTGTCAAGGAGGAGGGTGGAAATTTCACTGGCAAAGGACGGTGCCGGTCCCGGGGGCCTGTAGATAAGGTGCAAGGTGGCCGTTTGGTTGGGTGTGAGTGCTAATTTGACTGACAGCGACTCAGCTGATGCAAGTTTGGCATCAGGTATCACTCTTAGGTCGAGCTCATTTTTATGGATGAAAGCCACACCCCCACCTCTAGAGTGGGCTGTGGGACGGTCACATCGTGTGATGCCGTAGTCAGGCGGTAGGGCCAACGCTAGTAAGGGGCCAGAAGCAGCATGAAGCCATGTTTCGGATATAGCTAAGAAGTCAAGGTCAGAAGTGGTGATGAGGTCAGCTATGTCTAGTGTATGTGCAGTGAGGGATCTGGCGTTAATAAGGGCACCCTTAAACCTGGGCAGTTTAACCCCTGTGGTTGTGGATTTGCATGAGGTAGTGATTGACGGTGATCCAGGTGGAGAGGCGTTGTTACGGGAGTGACGTAGGCGGAATCTGGTGCCTAGTCTCTTATTTCTGAGAGAGAGGGGGCAGGGTTGGTTGGGTGTAGGTTTCCTGGCGAAGTGTTCCAGCCATAGTGCTGGGTCATTAAGGTATTGGTTGATCTGGCCTACAGCGGGAGCTGCCGGGCTCATTCTGGGAGACACCATAGGTCGTGGGGGTGCAAGACTGAGGAGAGGCTAATCAAGTTTAACCCGGGGTGGTGCGGTTGTTACTGTGGGTAACTGAGTGACTTGGGCAAGTCGTAGGGCTAGGGTGTAGTATAGTGGAAGGAGTGCACTGAAGTGCATGATGGTAGTCCTGGTTACCTGAGTAAGAGGGAAAGAGCCAGGGAGGCACAACAATCACTTGCATAAATAGGGGTCACCTAGATTCAGATTAGCAGTGAAAGGCAAAAGGCAATACAGTCAAATGCATAGGATGGGGTCACCTAAATTCGATTTAGCAGTGAAAGGCAAAAGGCAATACAGTCAAATGCATAGGATGGGGTCACCTAAATTCGATTTAGCAGTGAAGGCAGTGCGATAATCATTACATAATACATTGCAGTGCTAGTGTGATTATGACTAGTATTTGGCACATTGAGCATATAATGGTGCTGAGCAAGTGCAGTAGTAAGGGTGATGTGCGTAGCGATACAGTTGCATAGTGGTAAGATAATTAGTTAGGCATGAACTAAAGCATCACTCAACTGTTAGGCAAGTATAGGCTAGGTGCAGTGTTCAGGTAATGGGCAGAAAGAGGCTAATGTAGCATCAGGTGGCTAGTCAGATATAAACTAGATACGACATACAAATACAAATGCATGAGGCTATTAACGCACGAATATCATGGTGTTAGCTGCAAGTAGGTACTTACAATGGATGTAAGGTCATAAAGCGAAGTCCAAGCTAAGTCTAGGTGGTTAAATCGCAACGCGCCGTTCAGCGGCGAACAGGGGCAAACAGGGCCTTAGATGGCCTTCGGTGGGCCGGCTCTTCCGCCTGCCGGCGGATGCGGCACAAATTGAAGCAAACGGTTGCTTAGCAACCAGCAGGAAACACAGCCTCGTTATGGCGCCGCATCGCGCCCGACATTTTGTTTTGGATTGCAATGTCGGCGCTGATGCAGGCGCGTCCTGGGGGGCCTCGGCTGCAATGGGTGAAAGTAAGGGGTGCTGGGGGGCACCAGTACAGGTGGGTGGTCAGCCTTACTTTGTTCTAGACTCTGGTGGTCCGGGGCATCATCAGACGGCATGTGAGGCCGTAGGGAGGTGCTTTCCTTCGGTTCAGGGTCGGATCCCTGGTTTCTGTGGGTTGGTGGGGGCTCCAGCCCACGCCACCTTGCTGGCTCTGGAGGCAATGCCACTACAGGGGCAAACAGGGCCTTAGATGGCCTTCGGTGGGCCGGCTCTTCCGCCTGCCGGCGGATGCGGCACAAATTGAAGCAAACGGTTGCTTAGCAACCAGCAGGAAGCACAGCCTCGTAATGGCGCCGCATCGCGCCCGACATTTTGTTTTGGATTGCAATGTCGGCGCTGATGCAGGCGCGTCCTGGGGGGCCTGGGCTGCAATGGGTGAAAGTAAGGGGTGCTGGGGGGCACCAGTACAGGTGGGTGGTCAGCCTTACTTTGTTCTAGACTCTGGTGGTCCGGGGCATCATCAGACGGCATGTGAGGCCGTAGGGAGGTGCTTTCCTTCGGTTCAGGGTCGGATCCCTGGTTTCTGTGGGTTGGTGGGGGCTCCAGCCCACGCCACCTTGCTGGCTCTGGAGGCTCATTACCTGCTTCCTAGTGTATTAAAGATATTATTCAGTGTTCTGTCACCCCATTGGTGATTGTTGTTTACCTATTAAAATATATTGTGATTAAATTTTAAAAACATAAATAAATATTTACCTTTGCAAACTAGCCTGATTCCTGGTTCATTGTGACCGGGGGGGGTGGTCTCAGGAGAAGGGTGTGATATGAGTGGTATATCATTCAGAATATTGAACTTATAGATAAAAATTAATAAGGGCTTCAGTTGCGCACTACATGCTGGGCGAGACTTGGGTGTGTGTCGGATTGAAATCACTTACAGGGTGTGGCTAGACCCTGTGCCTCTGCCCGGTGGAGGCATCCCCGCTGCCATGCTCCACAGCACTGGTTCTTCCCTCTTCATCAGATGCAACTGTGGAAAAGGAGTCACAGAACAATAACATCGGTGTACTGCACCAATTTGTGCATGGCAACACCAACATTCACATGAACATGATTAGTCAAGGGAAAAAACATCAACCTCCACACCCACACACATGGACATGCAATCCACATCCATGCAGACACATGCCTGGCCATCACTCCACACGTTCACATCAGGCTACTTGTCAATGTCACAACCAATCAATTGTGCATGCTCCACACACATGCATCATTTGCACATGCACAAGTCAGCATGCAACAGCACCAAGCACATACACATGTCATGCACACACATCAACTGAGAGGCCCCAACCAGCGTGATGACCAATAACATCAGAGTCCCGCGAACTGTAATACCTCCACATGACTAAGCCAGACATCCAAATGCACGTGTTCCATCCAGGCGTGAGTGATGCCCAGTCAAACATTCTCATCTTTGGGACATACACATGAACATCATGCATGCACATAATGCGGGCAACACTACCTCAACTGTCACACTTGTCACCCTGGCACATCTCAGACACAAGTTACATTGCATGTGCATGGTCTGAAAGGCAGCACTAGAACACACAATGCAAGTGATAGCTCATTAAAAATGCATATCGTCTGAATGCACACACGGAGAGCAATGTCTGGGGCATGCAGGCAAACCTCTGTCTCAGAAGCATACTTGCTGCAATCCTAAGGGGCTCACTGCCAACATGCTGCAACATGCAGATAGCACATGCACCGTAGAACATTGCACCACATGGATACTCACCAGTCAACTCCAGACGTTCATTTAACTTGCAGACCTGGGTGTGCAGCGCCGGGTAGAACTTTTCCAGAACCTGCATGTTGGTAGCTGACATCTGGTACCTGCGCGCCCGGTGTACCTACACAGTGGCACTGGCCTGGATGTAGCGCAGGGCCTTGCTGTGTGTCCTGGATTTCAGGTCCTCCCAGCGCTTGTGCACAGTCTGGAAGGTGCGTGATGCCACCCCCTCCGCCTTGATGGCATCCGTTATCCCATCCCAGATCTACTGACGTCCTTCCTTGCCACATTGCATCCCAGGGTTGAAGAGGGCATCATAATGCTACAGGACCTTCTCCACCAGGTTGTCAGCTTCCCTGGCGGTGAAGTTGACAGCCATCTGCCTCGATGCTGGGGTGTTGCTGCTCTGGTTTGAAGGGGATGGTGCAGACATGTAAACCCTGAGGCAGGTGTGGGTGGGTAAGGTGGTCCTGGAGCTGGGCTGTGGAGTGGTGGTGGTGGTGGTATGGCACGGTGGGAGTTGATGAAGCAGCTGAGGTGGTCACAGGGCCAAGGACAGGAGCATAGTCAATGGCTGGACAGCATGCACTCCAAACGCAGTACAGCTGGGCAGCGGGCACACACACTGGACAGGCAGCAGCAGATGGCTAAGTAGGAGGCATCACAGGGCAGTAGGAGGCAGGTAGAAAGGCACAAATGCAGGAGTGTGGGTCTTTCGTGTATATCTACAATGGCAGCCGGAAACAGAGTGACGTAAAAAATGAGTGTGAACACATGAAATCCGAGGAAAAGCCCTCAGCGCGTAACTTACGTGACATGCGCTGCGCGGAGGCGTTCAGCATGCCATTTTAGGAGATAAGTTAGTACATGTAGAAGAACTATGAATGTGTGTGCAAACGGGAGGAGATGGACGAGTGGAGTACTGAGTATTTTGGGGTACCACACAATCTGTTCACTTCAGGGACTGTACAATCTTCTTATTTTGGTGGGGGATTTGCCTCCGCTCATACGCGCATCTAGTTTTGTTTTTTTCAAGGCTAACGTTGAGTTCTGTATGCATTTTTCCAACCCTGGGTGCCCCTGTTTATCACGTACCTCTATTCTTACCTTTCAGGTCGTTTTTCCGGGTTCGCAAAAGCATTTTTTGTGTTGCTGGGTGCCACTGCGTATAGCGTACCGCTATTTTGTTTTCCCATCCTGGTCTCACGTATGCATTTTCTTTTTTTTGGGATGCTTGTGCATTATGCATACTGGGCTACATTTGAGCCTTGCTGGACCACAGAAGTACGTCTTCCATCACGTACATTGCCCCCTCACTCTGGTTGCCCCGAACAATTGCTTAGTGTGCCTTCCATCTTTCCATTACACCTCGAACATGAGTGGAAAGGCCCCAAGAGGGTAAGTGGGCAGATGTGGCCAGGGTCAGAGATGTCCTGCAGAAGCAGCTGTCCCAGCCCAAGGGGGTCAGGGACCTCCTGTGGAAGCAGCTGTCCCAGCCCAAAGGATCCAGCGATGTGCAGCAGAAGCAGCTCTCCCAGCCCAGAAGGGTAAGGGATGTGCAGCAGAAGCAGCTGTCCAAGCCCAGAAGGGTAAGGGATGTGCAGCAGAAGCAGCTCTGCCAGTCCAGAAGGGTAAGGAATGTGCAGCAGAAGCAGCTGTCCTGGACCAGAAGGGTAATGTACGTGCAGCAGAAGCAGCTGTTCCGGCCCAGAAGGGTAAGGGATGTGCAGCAGAAGCAGCTTTCCCAGCCCGAAAGGATAAGGGACGTGCAGCAGAAGCAGCTGCCCCAGTCCCAGGGGGTAATGCCATGCCCCAGGCCACTAGTGGTCTGTCATCTGGAGCCCAGAGTGGTCCCAGCCACACAGGGGCAACACCAACATTAGATGACAAGAAGGCAAATCCTGCACAGCAGGAACAGGCTCAACCCCATGGCACGCACAGGACACTGGCACGTTGAGGAAGAGGAACTTCCATGATGAAGAAATCCAGATCCTCATGGACTACGTGATCATGCACCACTGTGACATGTGCCAGCAACTGGGGAGCACACATACACCTGCTCATCGTGTGGTGCATTGGCAGCATGTCACGGGTGAGATCAACACCTTAGGATTTGAGAAGCGCACTGAGGAACATGTAGTGAAGCGCTGGAATTACATCACCTGTCACACCAAGTCCAAGTTGGGTGCCAACCTCGCCTCTGCTCTGGCAACTGGAGGAGGGTCACCAGAGGAGGAGGAGCTGACTGAGCATGAAGAGGATAGGAGCCAATTCATTCTAATGGAGCAGGTGCAAGGCATGGGAGGCCAGCAGAATTACGAGGACACGTCGGGTGCGTGAACAACATTGTGCATTCTGAGTACGTGTAGTGAAGCATCATCAAGACGTATGATTGTGGTACACATCTGGCTGCCTTCTAATGACTGCCCCCGGGTGAACCATGTCGTGGTGTACTGACTCCTGTCCAGTGAACACAAGAGTGGATACAACCCATGTGTTGTACATCAGTTGAACATGGCCGTGTGACAGTACTCATCCCCCACTAGCATACCCACCCAATATCTGCAACATGATACCACAACGTGCCCTCTTGTTAGCTGCATCCATGATGTCAGTGACTCTGCTCTGCTAAACATGTGCTTGTGTCTGAAAAACGAATTACACTTCATGCCCTGCAGGGTATAGATTCTCTTTTCACACATGTACGTAGGTGCTTCCATGCTATATAGAACATCCAAGATGAAAACCAACACGCCTTACGGCATTCCCAAAGTGAGTGTGCATATGTATAGACTGTGCACATCCCTGCTGCCACCATGGCAATGACTTCTGAGTCAAATCGTTGTGAGGCCTGATCTCTGTTACCCTCCCACATTCAGCACAAACTCCATGGGTCCATGCCCTCTCCCTCTTGTGGGTCATTGTACCTTGTTCCTAGCTACAACTCCATTGACTTACTTTCTCCACTTCACAGACCTTAGCTAGGTGGTTCTCTTACAGCCATACATCAACTGTGACTTTTTCCTTTTTCACACACTTACGGCATGTTCCCATTGTGTACCGTCCCTGTGCACAGGGTCGGACTGGGACAAGAAATAGGCCCAGTCACCCAAACAAAAGTGGCCCACCGCTCACCTCAAAAAAGTGGCCCACCCCTTGCCTCACGACCCTTGACCTCTGATGACATCACCGGAAGTGATGTCATCTGACCCCACCGCAAAGTAACATCCCCGGAAGCGATGAAACACGACTTTTCACCCCTTGACAAAGCAGGAAGTTGCATCAAATAGCATTGTTTCTAAGTACACTAAATTACTGTGAATCCAAGCAGACGTCCAAGGCCACATGATAATATATTATTGTATAGCACTTACGCTTAAGCTCTTTTTTATAGAACAAATATGCATACAATATCACCCAACCTGTGTTGGTACTCATTTATTGACCTAAGAAGGATGAATGGCTTTTAGAAAAAATAAAAAAAATAAAAATTTGAAGAAAAAAATACTTTTTTTTCAAAAAGAATTTCTTCCAAACTGGCCCAGGCATGGCCAGAAACCGGCCCCCACTCCCCAGAGACGATTTCGGCCCAGCCACGGGCCAAAAGGCAGAGGGGCCGATCCCACCCTGCCTGTGCAAGGTCAACACTGGTGTGGCATGTGGTGGATGCAGACTTGGATGTGGATATGTGTGTCTTCATGTTGCCATGTCATGTAATTGCACATCACAGAGCCACATGGACATGCCCATTTCACTGGTATTAGTAAACAGTTATATGTGCAATGTGCCATAGTGTGCTTGTTAACGACCCTGTTTGTTGGCAATGTGTCTACTGGCAGCATGGCCTTGAGCAAGGAATGTTGTTGGCAGTCTGCGTATGCCATGAACAGATAGCTTCTTATACATGGTGTGTGAATGTGGTTTCTCTTATGCTGATATGCCCTGCATTTTGTTGCATGACAGCAATGTGATACACATGCTTACTGTAGACACGTTGCACATGACTCCACATGTCTTTTTCTGTCCATGTGCAGGTGAGGAGGCACCAGATGCAGAGGAGGAGGGGGGAGAGGAGGAAGAAGAATCCGTGGTGTTTCAGACCACCGGTGGAGGATGTGGCGTGGCAGGCCGTGTGAATCCACTGGTGCTACAGACCATCTTGAGCCTTGCTGCAGACAATTCAGACTCTTTGGACCCCAGTAGCTCTGATGCTGGACCGGATGTGCAGTCCTCAATGCTGGCGGAGTTGAGAGCACCAATGGGTGGAGCAGTTGGGACCTGTGAGTCTGCAGGGGGTCAGGTGCTTTCACAAGGCCAGTCAGTGGTGTCATGCCCATCTGTGGTGGTTATGGTTGCAAGACCAAACTCCCATGTATTGATTCTGGTCCTGGGGCAGATGTCCAAAGGAGGGTTGCAATCCTGTAGCCAGAGACAGTGGCATCACAGCAAGGGCCATGCTTCCCTGAGTCAGGCAGGCATGGGCACCGCACACCTGCGCAACGTGTGCAGACTGGGCAGACAGTGTGGGAGTAGCAGATGTTGCATTCCACACACCGACAGGGTGTTGCCTATGAGAGTTTGGCTGATGGCATGGATAGGGTGGCCAGTTCCATGATCCCCCCCGCAACACAGGTGGAGCAACAGCTGCACGTCATGCAGTCCACATGCCACTCACACAGGCTGAGAATGGATGCCAACATCAGGGGCCGACACGCAGATCTGAGGTCTCTGCAGGCATCCCTGCTTGCAGAGGGTCAGGCACACAGGGAAGCCCTGAGGCGTGAGTTGTTGGCCCGCAGAGCTACAATCCATGCAGAAGAGGCAGCCACCAGAAGACTTTTTCAGCTAGGAGGTGCTATCATTGAGGCATACTATCACGGAGGAACTCTGTGTAACCTGTGAGGTTGTGCATGGTGACTTCCAAGCCCTCAGTCTGCTGGTGCATTGATCAGTGTCACACATGGCCGCTGCCACTGCGGACCAGGCCAGGGCACTGCGTGGTGAGCCTCCAGCACCATTTCCACATTCTGATTCAACACAGTATGGTGGTGCCAACAGAGACATGCCTCCTGGTCCACCATAGCCGTGTGGTCCGTGAGCCCATTGAGGGGATTTCTTATATTTTTACTTCCACCCATGTGGAAGTTGACATGCACTCTGCCCCTCCCCTTCGTGGGTGGAACTCTGCCCAGCCCCCGTTCCATGATGGATATTTTTTATTTTTTTTTATTTATTTTTGATACTTCAGTTGACCTCAGGCCCGGATGTTGGCATTTTATTTTTGAATTGGCCTCTTTTATTTGTATTATATTTCTTCTTTTTTTCTTGAGGTGTGCTGTTAACCTCTCAAGGCCATGACATTTGCAGTGGTGGACATGCAGTCATGCATAGTGAGGTCAACTTGCATGTTTGCATGGTGGTGCACAGTATGGCATTTGCAGGTAACTATGGGTTCGGTGTTTCCTCGCACATGTGTGCTGTGTGCAAGGTACTTCACTATGCCTGTTGTAATGTCTTCTCCCATGTTGTTTCAGTAATCTGTGATCTGGCGGTGACTGCTGTCCAGGGGGAGACACCCTGTACCCTTTGACATCCATGCTCCCCATGCCCTCCACCAGGAACTGTCCCTCCTGTACCTAATTTGGAGACACAGTTCCAGGTGAAGGTGATGCAGGATTCACACCATGCTGACACTGTTAGCGGGTAGGCATGAGCACTGTCTTGCATGTTGAGCATGCTTGATTGGTCACCATGTTTGCTGTATGTGTGACATAACTTATCTGTGCTTGCATGCTACCATATCTGTATGGTTATTTAAGTGGTACTCATGTCACTGCCTTACCTACCTTAGTCAATTCACCTATGGCCGCACCTACTGTGGTGTAGTGCATGTCATTGGCCATCTCCAATCCAGGCAGTGTACTCCTTGATGTGGCATTTCCTTGGTCTCCCCTCTCAGTGTCACTCTCTCTACCTCTCTCTATTGTGGTACACTGCACTCATGGGCAGATCACAATCTATGTCCTGTCACCCTCTTGCTCCCTGAGGTGCTTCTGCAGTGGGTGCTCTCTGCATATTTTCTTTATCAATTCATGTTTTGTCATGGATGTGCATGTTCTTTCTGTGGTTAGTATGTATGTCATTGCATTTAGGGAAAGCGTCTCCCAATGGTGTTTCTCGTATGCAAGGCACGTGGGTACCCTGTGCAGGTAAGTGAAGGGCATTAGCAGAAGCTTGTGTGGTGTTTGCATGGGAATCTTGCACTGTGTGTGATCACTTGGGATTGACATGTCTTGTGGGGCACCAGTACTTCTTCATGGGTGCATGTTTCACAGGGTGTGCTTCTAATGATAGGTCTGGGCATGGTGTTGTTTCGATGGATCGGTGGGGCCACTGGTTTCATATTCAAAATTGTGGGAGTTTAAACTGTGTGGGCCTTTCTTGGGTGTTTGGGGGTGGGTTGCATGACCAGCTGTTTGTGGCCTGTGACAGGTGTTGATGGTTGTGCTTGTGTGTGTCTCATTGCACTTTGACCATGTGTAATAAGTGACACTTTATATCCCCTGCAATGTTTGTGCAAAATTTGCCCTCTCTTGCTTAGGATTCATCAATTATGGTGTGCAGTACCAGTTACAAGCCACAACCATGTGAACATTGATGCCCGTTTTTGGGACAATATGATATGATATGGCCTTTATAATACGCCTATACACAAGTGTGTCAAGGCGCGATGAGGCAAGGGAGGGGGAACAGAGGGAAGACAAAGACAACTCTTACTAGGCCAGGTGACATTGAGATCACGCACGTGCAGGGGAGGGGGGAAAGGGTAAGTGCGGGGGTAAAGAGAGACGGTCAGTGCAATAAATAGGATCAACTGTAAAGAATAAATAAAATAAGTAAAACAATAGGTGAAAGTGTGGTCAGCTAGTGGCAAGTGCAGGGGTAAGTGCAGACATCAAGTGTCGAGAGCTGGAGGGGACTGTAGGCATACAGAAAGAGCCCCCAAGTGCAGGGGTTGCTCGGGAGGCAGTGCAGGTGTGCAGCTGGCAGGGGAAGGGACCTGGGCCCGAGATCAGAGGGTAGCCAGGTGACCAGTGCAGTTTCAGTCAGGAGTTCAGCAGGGAAGAAGAGGAGAGAAAGCAGAAGCAAAGAGGAAGGTCTTGAGGTGCTTCTGGAACTGGAGATGGTTCTCCTCGAATTTCAGGGAGGCTGCTCCAGAGGGAGTCCCTAGTCAAAGAAAGAGATCTGCCACCAACTCGTTGCTTGGAGAAGCGACTGACCCTGAGGGAGTTGGAAGAGGATGAGCGAAGAGCTCGCGAAGGAAGATATTTAGGAAGAGAGAGTTGGAGGTATTGAGGCCCCAGGACCGAGAAGGCCTTGTGGGCAAAGCAGATGGTTTTGAACTTAATCCTTGCAGCCACTAGGAGCCAGTGCAGAGATTTCAGTCCTAGAGAGATACGATCCCTGGGCTTGAGGCCAAGGCTAAGTCTCACAGTCCTGTTCTGGATGAGTTGCAGAGGGCAGAGAGTAGAAGCAGGCAGATTTAGAGAGAGGCTGTTGCAGTAGTCCAGCCTAGAGAGAACTTGGGCTCTGGAGGAAGTGAGCTTCTGGGGAAAGGAGAGGAAAGGAAGGATACCTCTGAGGAGGTGCAGCTGGTAGTGTGACTTCTTAGAGACGTCAGAGATGTGAGGA
Source organism: Ambystoma mexicanum (assembly GCF_040938575.1). Taxonomy (NCBI): domain Eukaryota; kingdom Metazoa; phylum Chordata; class Amphibia; order Caudata; family Ambystomatidae; genus Ambystoma; species Ambystoma mexicanum. The sequence goes on from NC_090932.1 coordinate 774,649,473, forward strand.
GAGAAGGAGAGAGTGGAGTCGAAGATGACCAAGAGGTTATTCGCCTCACAGGTTGGAGAATGAAGAGGGCCAAGAGAAGCCGGCCGGAGAGTGACAGGAAAGGAGGGAGCAGGTGTGCCGATGAGGAGAGTCTCATTCTTACTGGCATTAAGGCAGAGATCGTTGCCAGCACACCATTCCTGGATAGAAGACAGACAGTCAGAGATGAGAGAAGGAGAAGAGGTGGCATAAAGGAGCCTGAAAATGAGCTGAGTGTCGTCCGCATAGCTCTGAAAGTTGGGGCAGAGAGCGGCAATGCGATGTGCAAGAAGTGCCAGGTATTGGTTGAACAGCCAGGGAGAGAGGTTAGATCCCTGGGGAACACCACAGGTAGAGATAGAGATAGAGGAGAGGAAGGACCCAAGTTGGACCTGGGAGGGTTGATTGGAGCAAAAGAGGTCAGTCAAGCCAGGGCCTTATTGGTGATACCCAGGTTATCACAGAACCGGTTGAGCAGGATGGTATGGCTGACCGTGTCAAAGCCAGATGAGAGATCAAGTAAGAGGAGGACACGGGGTATTGGAGGAAAGGTTGGAGAGCAGGTCTTCACGGATGATCAGGAGAGCAGTTTCTGTGCTTCTGGCAGCTCTGAAGCTAGACTGATGGTCATGGAGACAACCAACCAATTCAGTGTGAAGATTAAGCTGGGAGATGGCCAGCTTTTCCAGGAGTTTGCTGAGGAAAGGAGTGATGGAGATTGGCCGGTAGGTAGCAGGGCAGGAAGGATCGGCAGAGGGTTTCTTAAGAAGAGGGTTACAAGGGAGTGCTTCAGGCGGCAATCAAAGACTCCAGATGCTATGTTGTGTACCAGCACATTATGTTTAGTGGTGTTGGTGTTTTCACATGCATGTCCCATGCATGCTGCACCATGATGTTTGCAGCTTCAAGTTGATCACATCTGGGTGCATGGTACTGCTGCATTCAATTGAATGAAGAATTTGACCAATTATATGCTGTCACAATGAAGTCTGCATTGACCATGCACGTTTGCATCCTACATATAGCATGAATGTATCCGTGCTTGTTGTATCACATTGCTTTGTGTTGTCTGCTAATGTCTTCCATTGCAGTTGAGTATTAGTGTACTTGCATTCTTGTGCTTTGCATCACGGCTGAACTCTACAAAATGTGCAGGGAACTTGCCAACCCATCCACAGTATCTTCTGCCCCTACTCCTTCATAGTCCCTTTGTAATGCACTTGCCCCTCACTTATTTTCAAATACCATTGACATACTGAACATCCTTGCCATGCACTCTTCCAACACAACCCTCCCCACTCTGCCTCCCCTACCACTCACCCTCCTCCTTCCTCCTTCTCCTCCTTTGCTCCTGTATCCCTTGAAGAAGTAATCAGAGTTGTCAACTCAATGAAGGTCTCTTTCTAATAGGTTGTCCCATGCTCATCCAGGACCATTAAGGGCAACACCTTGTCTCTCGCTCCTACTCTTGCTGATCTCTGTAACTACTCATTTGCTACTGGTTCTTTTTCATCCTCCCTCAAGCACTCCCTTGTGCGCCCCATCCATACAATACCATCTGCAGACCCTTCCTGCCAGCCAACTACTGACCCGTTTCCATCAGCCACTTCCTGGGAAAACGGCTCGAGAAGTTGGCACTCCCCCAACTCAACGCCCATACCAAACTGGTTGGCGGTCTACGTGACCACCAGTGTGTATTACAAGCTTCCTGAGCCCCGAATACTGCTCTCCTGAACACCCACGAAGAACTGGTTGCATCCTCAATTCACAATTCCCTTCTGTCCTCATCCTCCTTGATCTCTCTTCTGCATTTAACACAGTGAATCATTCCATCCTCATAAAATGAGCGGGCACTGGACTGGCTTAGCTCAATCCTAACCGACCATTCCTCCAAAGCCATTCTTGCCCCCCCCCTACTTCCACCTCCACCTGTGGCACACCAGGGCTCCATTATTTTGCCCTGCCTCTTTAACATGTACATTTCCCTGCTGGAATGTGTCATTGCCTCATTCTCCCCCAAATTCCTTTGCTATGCTGATGGCACTCTACTCTTCTTCAAACTTCCTACAGACACATGTGCATCTTCCTTCATCCCTGACTGCCTCTCTGCCACCTGGGTCTGGTGCACTGCAAATGATCTCTGCTTCTATGCCAGCAAAACCAAGAATCTACCTATTGGATCCCCTACATCCTACTTATTCCCTTCACTCTGGCCTTCCTCCAAGGGCTCCCGCCATGCCCTCTCCTCTGAAGCCAGGAATCCTCGCCTCCACCCTTTCCTTCATCCCTCATATTCAGGACATTGTCCCACTTTCAACTCTTCCTTCTCAAAGGAACTGTACCCTTCCATACCTTCCCCCAGAGACTCAATGTTACCCATGCTCTCTTTCTCTCTGAACTAGACTACTGCAACAGCCTCCTCCTTAATTGTCCTTTGTCCACCCTGCAACCCCTCCAGTTTACCCAGAGTAGGACAGCAAGACTTATCCTTGACCTCAATCCCAGGGACCGCATCTCTCCTGCCCTACAAAGCCTTCACTGGCTCACGGTCTCTGCACAGATTAAATTACAATTCCTCTGTATCATCCACAAGGCCATCTGGGGCCGGGGACACCATATCTTCAACACTTCCTGATCAAATACTCCCCTTCTAGACACCTGGCTTCCTCTGGCACCAACTTCCTACTTGTGAAGCGGTTTGCTAAACAGGTAGCTGGTGGTCAATCAGTTTCCTCTGCAGGCTGTCTTCTGTGTAATAGCCTCCCTCTCCCTCTGCGTCTTGAGCAGGACCCCCTTAAGTTCACAAAAAGTCTCAAGACCTTTGTCTTCTCCTCTTGCTAATCAAACAGTAGCTTGACTGATGTCCAGGGCCCTTATGTATCCTCGGGACCCTGAGCCCCCACATCTCGACGTTCATTCCTTTTCTTAGCACTTCACCCTCTACACTTTCACGTTCTGAACACTCACAAGGCATGGTATGTTCATCTTCCCTCCCAGTTATTCTCATGATTTTTTTGTACTATTAATTCAATTATTTACCTCTGTTGTAATTCATTGTCTACCTTCCCTTGTCCCTGCCCTGTTGCCATGTGGGTGCTTTGAAATAGTTTTGATAATTGTATAACAAGTGACCAATACATAATTAATAAATAAATGTGCTCCCATTACTGTGTTCGGTGCACTGTCCCAATACACGCAGGTGATGGCATGCTTTGTCATCTCATTGTTAGTCTTCCAGGGGTGTCCCTGCTTTTTTGTGTTCTCAATTATCTGCATATTTATTTTATTCAATTTATTTCCCTTTGTAGAGCGCGCAAAACCCAGAGGTATCTGGGCGCTTGTTACAGTACGTAGGTGAAACAGTCAACTGTCATATTGCATGATATGGATGTGTAGGCATAATCCTATATTACAATGACAGAGATGACACAGCTTGATGGAGTGAAGCTACAGGTCTTGTGTAAAGAGCCAGGTTTTCGTTATTTTGCGGAAGGAGTATAGCGAATGTTCAGATCTGAGTCACAGGGGTAAGGCATTACATTGTTTGGCCGCCACTATTGGGAAGCTGCAGCCGCCTGCTTTATCTCGTTTGAATTTAGGTGTGGTGAGAAGGTGGGAGGTGATGGCTCGGGTGGGTTTCTCAGAGTGTGACTTGGTTATTTTGTTGGTAAGGTATTTCTGGGCTGTGTTAGCGATGCATGTGATGGAGATGATCTTAAATTTGATGCTGTTTATGATAAGTAGCCAATGGGCAGTGCGTCTAGTGTCAGAGATCATTTTTTTGGGGGGATATTCAGTGCTGCTCTTAGGGCATTGTTCTGAATGATTTGGATATTTTATTTTGGGTTTTGTGATATGTGATGTCTTCTCATTTTCATGCAGCATGTTGACTGATGCGTGCATTGTGTATGTACCATCGTCTAGTGAATGACGATGTGTGACATGCACATTTGCTGCATGTCATTGAGGGGGACAGGCAGTGTGGGGGATGTTGTTGTTTGTCAGTGTGTATGTTTGGTGTGTTTGATATGCATGCAGTGGCCAGGTGTTGATGCATGTGTGCTGGGGCACATGTTGATGGTTGTCTTGTGAGTTGTTGTTTGCATGTGTTGATTGTCACTGTGGGGTGCCCATGGCTCTTGAGTTTCTGGGTGCATGGATGTGTTAGCTGCACTCAGTTTCATTTTGTTCTTTGTCTGCAGATCCTTCTGTCAGGGAATGATGGCTATTTCAAGGGATGAAATGTGACTGTTGACTGCATGGGGACAGGTAAGATGTGCATTTATCTTGATCATTATGGAATGGCTACTTTAATTGCTGCGTGTCTTGATGTGGTCATTCGGGTGGATCACACTCTTTGTCACAATTTTCTATTACCTCTTGTTAATCGTTTTTTTGTGGAGGGGGTTTATTGTGGTCATGCTGACATGTTGAGTAACTTGTGGGTCAACACTGTACTGCTTTTCTACACCCCAAAATAGAGAATTGTTTGTGTGCATCATGCACATTGTAGGACATATGTGCAGCTATTAGAAATTGTGCTTGTTGTATTTTGTGTCCATGTAAATTGTAGAGGCCATATATGGCTTGCAGATCTGACATGATGTTTTAGGATTTATCGATGCTTGCACATTTGACAGGTATGTTAGTCAGATCCACCAGAGCGCCAGGGTACCACTAGTGCGTGTTATAAATATCCTTTAACTTTAAACATGGGATGGTTTCAGTGCCAAAGAGGTGATTTGATTAAATGGTTGGCATGGTGGTAGTGGTGTCATCCCTCTTCAATGTGTTTCTTTTGGAAATACAAAAAGAAATGTTGTTTTAGTTCTAAGGGATGCACACAAATGTGCACTTCCAAGGCAACATTCTCACGGTGGTTTTGTGGGCACAGTGGATTGACCCATTGTCATCATTGAATGGAACCTGGGTTTTGGCGGGATTGGGTGCACTCCACAGCACAAGGATTTTAGGTTAAATAAGAATGCACAAGCTGGGTAGGTGCAGCTTCTCCACCTGCCCTTAGCCTAGTCATACGCAAGTGGTGTGCCTGTGGGTGTTGATGTGGTGCGACCACCATGTCCACCGGGACGCCACATCGTGTTTCAACATTGTGCAGGACACATGCTGCCACAATGATCCTGCATACTGCTGGTGGTGCATATAGAAACACACCACCAGAGTGGTCAAGGGAGCGGAAACGTGACTTGTGCACTACGAATGTGCGCTCCACTATGCCCCGAGTTGCGATATGGGCAGTGCTGTACCTTACCTGGGCAGGTGTGTTGAGGCTGAATATGGGCATCATCATGTATGTGCTCGCAGGGTAGGCACCATCCCCTGTAGAGGTGAGAATGGTTGTCATTTGCATTTGTTGACAGTGTCTATTGATCTGTGTGCAACATGCATGCATGTACATGTCCTTTCATACTCACCAATAAGCCATGTGTGCTTCCCAGCTTCCAGGGCTCGGTCTAGCGGGGACATCCTGAAGATGTAACTATCATGGGTGCTGCCAGGATAATTGGCATACACTTCAGTAGCCTTTGCATCACACAACCTGAACATTGATGGAGCGCCAATGTTTCTGGTTGCGGTACATGTGCTCAGTTGCTCAAGGTGGACGTAGAGCAACATGTGTGCAATCAATGGCATCAAGCACTTTTGGGATGCGCGCCACAGCATAGAAATCCGGGACTGCTTGCCTTTCTGCTGGTGTTCTGGGCATATAGATATGACGGCGGACAGAAGGACATGCAGTTATGATTGCTAACAACTGGTGTAAGCTGCGTGACTGTGTGGCCTGGGAGATGCCACCTACCATGGCAGTGATACGCTGGAATGAATGTGGCCAAAAAATGAAGAACAGTGAGAACCTTTTGCAAGGGGCTCAGTACTTGGGAGCACATGGTGGGTGATGTGAGTTCATCTTCCCACTCTGTGACCAGGTCTAGGATGATATGGGGGGTTACCTATACCTGTCATAGACCTGGGCATCAGGCATCCCAAAAAGGCTGGTCCTTGGTTGTAAGATCCGGGCCCTGGCCATCCTCCTCCTCCTGCGGTGTCCCACATGGTGTATTCATTGTGGCTGTATAAATGCGTTTGTTGATCGCAAATGCTTTTTATGCGCATTGACATTTAAGCCTGCTATCACGTGTCGTAGGTGTTTCTGAATTTATGCTTGGTTTTTCAGTTGCTGGCGTTCCCTGTTCAATTCCATGAATACGTTTGTTTTGCACACGTACGGGCTGGGCAATTGTTTGACGGTGGAAAATCCCTTGTAACGCCCACATTTTTGCTTGTTCTTCCTCATTTCACGTGTCCCGCCCCCTTTTTAGGTGGCTATGCAGGCCCAGCCGGCCCTTCCCTTGGAGTCTCGCGCAATGTGTTCGTCGGCTCGCAGTGACGTGGTCGGACCGGTGCGGATTCCTCGCAAGTCCCGGGTAACCCCCGCGCATTGTGTTCTATGAATCGACGTACAGGGATTTGCGCGCGATTTCACACGCAAGTCACGTTTTTTCAGTGAAGATTATTCCATGAATCAGGCCCTCAGTGTTCACCTTACTGGGGGAGGATTTTGGAAAGATCATCTCTCCCAGCAGAGGTCCAAGGAATTCTTCCTCATGTGTTTGTCCAAATGTGTATTTTAATTTTGTATTTTCTTTGTATTAGTATTGTATTTTGTATTTGTATTTTAAGATTTTTAACGCGCACAGAACAGAATAAACCGTAAAACGGCGCAGATGAAAAGTAAGATTGATACAGAACACAACTAAGCCCACATAGAGGACCACTGGGATACACTTACTAAACAGGAACGTTTTCAGTGCTCTATGAAACTGATAGAGTGATCTGAGGTTCTTTAATTCTAGTGGCAAGGAGTTCCAGAGTTTTGGAGCAAAAACACAAAATCTTCTATCGCCCTGTGATTTGTACACTGAGTGGGGTATAGATGGGAGGTGGCAATCACTGTAACGCAGCTGTCTTACAGGTATAGAGGGGCAATACCATTTACACATTTAAAAATAATGCAGACTACCTTAAACCTTTTGCGATCTTCTATTGAAAGCCAATGGAAATCACAGAGAAATGATGACGCCGCATTTTGTGCTTTTTGGAGTCTTTGGATTTGTTAAAATGGGATACCCAACAGTTGACAGTTACAATAATCCAAGTGAGCACTAGTCAAAGCGCCAACTACAGACGCATGGTCTTCTTTAGGAATGTAGACGAGTGCCTGACGTAGGAGACTCAGAACAAAGTGTACTGCCTGAACCTTTGCTCTAACCTGCCTTCTCTACCAAGGTCGTCTTGCCACAAGCAACCCAGATTCTTTACCATAAATGCACATTTTAGACTTTTTCCAAGAAGCGTTGGAATGGGCATTTCCTTAGCTGTGGTCAACAGATGTCTAGGTCTGAACAAAATAAGTTTGGTCGTGGCTGCATTAAGTTGTAGTTGATTTATAGACATCCAACCCCTTACTTCATCCAGACAATACCCCAATCTATGGAATGCTTCCACAAAAAATAATCTAATGAGAATCTGAGTGCTGTCTGCGTTAGAGTTGAAATTCAACCCGTGACGTCTCCGAATTTCCAGAAGAGGCCGAATATACAGATTGAATAACAAAGGTGACAGAGATGAGCTCTGCAGAAGTCCACAATTCAGCCTGATGGAATCTGAAAGGAACTCACCACGCCAGGGTGAGGCGACAGGTTGGGAGAGAGCAGAGAAGGTCCCAGTATGCAGCAGCACACCAACTCTCGCCTCCCCCCAACGTCTGCTCTGGGGTATGTCAGCTCATTCTCAGTCCAGTTTACTTCCGGGTGCAAAGCACATCAAGCGATAAGCGTATCAGAACAGCGACCTACAGGATCAGTGTTATCATGTCTGTCTTCTACTAGTTGTACATGAAACTGAAACAACCGAAAGACGACATTCATCAGACATGTCAACAGTATTAGACATAATGAAATCCAGATTTGGGTTGAGGCAAAATGATAGGGCATGCCTTGAGTTTCCAGGCGGTATTTCCACTCATAATCATGCAGTATTTATAGGATGTGGTATTTTTCTCATGCTGCATAAGGTAACAATCTCAATACCAATAATGATTCTGATTAGTAAGTGCAGGCTTCATTCCAGATGTGCCCTGCTTTATCCAATTCCACCCCTGCTGCCTTTCCAATGAGCCCAAGAGTCCACGTGGCGTGAGAAAAGAATGCCCACACATTTAGTCACTGTACAGAAGCAAGCTTTTGCCCACCTCAAACACTGCTACCTTACATAACGGTAGAGCTACATGCCAGAGTAGTGACCCTAGTTCTCAGCACCAAACTGAACTGCAGCAACACTCTTTTTGCTGCTCTACCCGAATGCCCAAAATAGTATGGGTATGCAAGCAAAAAACCTAATGAAACGAGAGATTATGACCCCCCATCCATTAAAGATTGCATTAGTTCCCCATAAGAGCATGGAATACAACTCAAAGAAGAATCTCTGGCCCTCATTCGCCTAGTTATCATGTACAGTTCTGACACCTTGGCTCTACTTCAAAATCACCACTTGCAGGCCCCAATGACCACTCTGCTCCGCCGACGTCCCCCGTTTTGCCGTACCCTCATCCAAACGCGTGGGCAAAGGAGATCAACGTGTCCATGTGCAAATTCCTGTCTCTGAAACAACCCCCCAAAACCACTGTATTCTTCATCTGCTTCTTCAGAAAGAACTTCAAAACTTTAATTTGTCATCAGTTCAGGAGCCCATTGTAGTGATCATGATTCTCAGGAGATACGTGTAGGTTCCCAAGGTAAGTTCTTCATTGAGTTAAATCTATAAGTAAGACCTCGGTACATGCAGGACTAGAAACCCACCGGTGCCCACCCTGGTAACTGTCCCCAACAGTCCTGGGTGGAATCATCGGAGCAGGGAGCATTCCAATCACTGCATTCCACCTGTGACCTCACACACTATGGCACCACACTCACATGCACTCATACACATACACGGTTGGTGAAGGCACAAGATACTACACCCATCAACTAGTCACCATATGCAAAAGCAATGTTCAAATGTTGAACCAAGGTGGTATTGAGCCCAGGGCATCCAGGCGACGTGACACCATCCCATTAAAATGAACTGCATGGAAGCTCTAACCCATGTGAGCAGAGAGCTTGAGTAACAAACTGAAAGGATGTAACAAAGAGGAAGTATGCAGCAACCAAGCATGATGACTTAATAAGGTACCCAGCCATTTTACCAAAAATAAAACAGAGTGGTAAGTTCACCGAAAGCGAAAATACCGAAGAAATACTGAACATTTTAATTAAATATGTATATGGTAGTGGGGTAAAGGGTTAGGATAGGTTTGGGATGGGGTTAAAAGGGTAGAAAAACGGGGGCGGGGGCTTGGGTGAGGGAACCACCCCCCGAATTTAAAAAAACAATTCAGTATTTTTTTGGGTATTTTGGCCACTCTGAAATGTATCACTCTGCTTTTACCTTTGGTAAAATCAGATATAGCCCTTAAAAAAAATACCTTTATGGTTTTTGCATCATTGACAACACATGTCAAAGGCCACTATCCCCTTGTGGCAAAATGACTACTATTCTGCAGAAGTACAATAGTGAGTAGTGGATAAACCGCCTTCTCAGCCCCACTCTACTACGAAAGCAGCAGTGATCCCAATCATAAAACAGAAACAGGCACTCACCGAAAGGTATGCCTCCTTCACCTCTATTGGTAATGTGGGATGGGACAGGCTGTATTGCTCAGGAGAGGTGTGAGCTGGTACAGATGCAACTCAAACAATAATAGTACAGTGGTACTAAAATAAAAAGAATACAGCCAAGGCTCTATAAAATAGGAACTTTAATAAAACTCACAAAGCACTCAACAAATTAAATACACTTACGACCCATCCCTGTAAAGGGAACACAGGGAATGCAGACTTTCAGAGCAAAGGGGGCACTCTCCGTGAAGTCATAGGTGCAGGAAATTGATTTGAGTGGCTCATTTCAATGTTCAAGGACAAGCTCAAAAAGTGGGTCCTGAAGTTGGACCCGGGAGCCAGGGTCTCTTCAAATGCATTTGGTTTATTGTGTTTGGGGCACAACAGTGCTGATCCAGGCTTCAAGGTGGTTTACTGCAGTCTAGTCAGTGCTGAGATAGCCGAGTTGTGCTTTGTAATTGCGAGTTGGCCTAGAGTCGGTATGAGGCATGGGCTCCCAGTGGATCAAGGCGGCGTTTGAGACAGGTTGAGTCAATATCTACCAGCCATTCAAGTCAGAGATGCAGTCGGCGGACGAAACGATGCACCTACTGGATTGAGTCATCATTTGAGATAAATGAGTTGATGGATTCCGGAAGGCTAAGACAGTATTCAATTAAGTCGCCTCTATGCCATTGAGTGGGCGATAAGTTTGAACAGCACAGAAGCGGTTGAAAGAACCTAGTGCCACAAGCAGCCCCAGCATTCCTGAAGAGCTTGGAGTGTTGCTCGAAAGTGGCCCGAGGTGGTCAACAGGGTTCTGAGCTGCTTCTAGACTTCTGGGTTGCTAGGAGGGTCAATGCAGGAACTCCAGGGAGAAGGTGAATTCTTTGTTTCCGCAGTTCTTCTCAGGAAGCTTGCTTGGCACCTAAGGGGATTCTTTACCTCCAGTGAGCAGGAGCATGGTTAAAGTGCACAGGCAGCAGAGGGGCCTTGGTCAACAGCAGTTTCACCCCAAATGTGCCCCTAAGGTGGTTAGCGGTTCGTGAGAACAGTGTTCCTATTCTTTGGAGCCTTCTGTCTTCACCTCTATGGCAGAGGACATTGAAGACTGCATGCCCAGCAAAGTTTCATGGGAATCCTGCTTGTCTTTAAGTCCAAAGATAAATCAACTAATGGCAGGATTTCATCCTTTTATGAAGGCAAAATGGTCCCCTCTCTAGGACAATCCTCTCCCCCTGTACTACTCTAACTCTACCTCCTTCCTATATCTCTTTCTACTTAAAAGGACTCCAGTAATCAGTGAAACCTGGAGTGAAACGTCCAGTTCCCTTGTACAACTTTCTTTGAAACACTGTTTCCCATGGCTCTTCCTGAGGAGGGTCCCTGTGTCCTGCCGGAAGGTATAAACCTTCTTCAGAGGGATCAAAGGACAGCTTCATGGACAGAATACCAAATGGCTGTTGTTTCCCAGACGTGGGTCCCTTGCTCGCTGCACCACAGGGAACCAGGCTGCACCTCACTGAGGAGGTCCAACAAGGCCGAAACATGTCTGGGGTTGCTTGGTTTTCTGTGCAGAGGGGATCTGGCCTAGCAGTTCGGGCTGGGCTGCTACCTTCGGTGGCGGCAGCTGGTGACTGATTTGCACATGGCTGGTCCCCTTTTGCAATGGCGCAGACGGGCTAAAAAAACAGTGGTGTGGAAGGTTGCCCAGAGCAATTGCCAGTGGTTTAGATCCATTCAAAACCTTCCACCCATCACTTTTGTGGTCAGTTTGTTTCTCCTTGTGAGAGAGGGTATGCCCAGATGTGGGTCCCTTGCTCGCTGCGCCACAGGGAACCAGGCTGCACCTCACTGAGGAGGTCCAACAAGGCCGAAACATGTCTGGGGTTGCTCGGTTTTCTGTGCAGAGGGGACCTGGCCTAGCAGTTCGGGCTGGGCTGCTACCTTCGGTGGCGGCAGCTGCTGACTGATTTGCACATGGCTGGCCCCCTTTTACAATGGCGCAGACGGGCTAAAAAAAGGTGGTTTGGAAGGTTGCCCAGAGCAATTGCCAGTGGTTTAGATTCATTCGAAACCTTCCACCCATCACTTTTGTGGTCAGTTGGTACACCCTAGCCAGACAGCTAATACACACCCAACACTCTCATTAATGAATTGCCTCATCAAGCTGACAGTACTATGACATTCAATTGCCAAGGCTGCATCATTGTGTTACCTTAGCTGCTACCATGTCATAACTAGACATGGCTTATATTTACAGTTTTTGGTGTCACCAGTTGGCTGGGGTACACAATTGTTATATTTAAAACCAGAGGTGCAGACGATTAAAATGCCACTTCTTCCTGTTGGAACTTTGTGTTCATGCAGCTGTCAGGAATGCACGTGTGCCCTTTAACCCTGACCTGCTGCCACTGCAGTGTAGCTGCTGGGGATGCCTGGAAATTGTGATAACAAGAGAACATGAGAGCAATATAATTTTGAAATGAAGCATTGTGAAAGTTTGATCTGATTTGCAGATGTCGCTTCCAGGAACAAAATGAATGATCATTTTAATAATAAAATTAAAAAGCTAAGGCTGTTGCACCCTCACAGATCGCTTTGTGTCCAAATAATATAAGGAATTCTATATTTCGGCTCTCTTTAGATGTAAGCGTTGCATGTCTTAAAGAATCTAACACTTACTTGGATGAATAACACAAGCGTTAATATTTAAAGAGAGAGAGGAGAGGGAAGGACAGTCTCAGAAGAAAGTTACCGTCTGTGTCAGTCGTGTGCATTTTTCATGCCTGTCTGCTGTTACTGTACCTCACTTGGCTAAAGATAGTTCTCACTATGGGAGGCAAATCCATACTGTGGCGTGAAACAAATACACCCGGAGTAGGCTCGGTAGTCATACCTGGAAACCAAGAGGACAACCTGTGCATGCAAGATCTCCCGTTTCCACTGGAAGAGGTGCCGGAGGAGGGGTTCAGAGGTCAACTTCTCATTTCCAGCCAAAGAAGGATTGCACTGCCGAAGGTCAGGGTCGGCTGGGGTAAAGAATAGCAGTGGGCACCACGCCAAAACTGGTGCACATTCATAAACCGCAGTGTGTGAATTTTCATGACAAACTCTGAGTCTACTTTCTGGCGGAACATTTTTTCGGGGCAATTTATGGGAAATGGTCCATTGGTCTGTTGCGATTGTTTAAAATTAAAAGCTGCACATTTAAGTGCCTGACACTGGTCTGTCAGTGCCACTGATGGGGCATGTGCCTGTTGCCCAAAAAACTAATTTGAGAAGACCTAGTGTGGAGAATGTAACATTGTACGTCCTGAACTTGATGATTTTCGGCAGGATAGCTCAGGGGCAACGTGCCCACCTTGAAAGCAAAACAGCACGAAGCAACACAGGTTCGATCCCCGGGTCCGCCCTCAGAAACCTCTGAATGTTAAGCGTGTTATTGGTAACCTATCATATAATTCCATGAAACCTGCAATAAAATACAGTTTAAAAAGAGCATCTCCCAGCTACAAATTCCAATATTTTTTATAGTGAATCCATTTAGCTTTTTACGTTTTTAATTAATGTATTTCTTTTATTTTTGGATTTGTAGAGCGCACTAAAGCCCTCAGGCATCGAGGTGCTATAAAATATAAGGATACTTAAGAAGGCTTGCTTGAGAGTGTTTTTTTTATTATTGCTGAAAGGTTTCTCAAGGCCGTTTTCCTTGTTTTCCTTTTAGTAGAATCCCATAATAACCAATATTTGCAAACGTAAGTGCATTTTAATTTTTAAAAAATTGTACACTATAAAAAATTTTGTTCACACTGTTAAACAAATATTCTGTTTAAAGTGGCTACAAATTCACAAAAATATACGTGTACAATGTGTCTTGTTATGTTACCGTTTGAGTCGTACCCCTTGCACAGACATATAATTAGTGAACATAAAATAAAAAATAAATGGCACAGTAATCACGGTGGTCACATAATCTGTCGTCTGTGTGGCAGCATTACATATTTACTCCTGGTGGCACGAGCTCGTGGAGAGTGAATGAAATACAGCAAAACATCCCCCGTTGGCTCTTGCCATGTGGATTAAAGCCTCCTTTGACCTAGATTCCCAAGCAGGGCACATTTCAAACTGCAGCACGCGATGGGCGGGTAAAATGCAACTGGTTAGTTGGCGAAAGAAAGTCCGAATGCTGCCCAGGGAAAATGCGCAGATATGTGGTATACGTTCCGCCACGGTGTGCAGTGCCTGTCCCAGGCAGGTGTCACTAGCTGCCGTTTCTAAGAACAGTGTACAGTGATTCAGCCTTTTAAACCTGGCACGTGGGGATCCCGTTACAGCTGTGTGGCCAGGATAAGGTTATAAGTGGAGGGAGGACCAGCCGGAAATCAATTTCAATGCCCTGATGCCCGAGACGTGGTGGTGGTGCTAGCCGGCGCGTCCTTCCACCCGAGCAGGCAGTGGGCACGATGTTTGCTGCCCGGACTGGGGCCGTGGGCGGCAAAATCGCCGTCGAGGACAACGCGAAGCTTCGAAAATATTCCGTGGTGTCTCTGAGCAGCCGCGACAAAGCGCTGAAGGGCCTCTCGGACAATGGCAAAGGCAAGAGGCACAGCGCCGCGGGCCAGGTGCCGCAGAAGGCGCGCAGGTTCGCGCTCATGCGCGAGATGGAGATGAACTGGTACCTGAGCACCTTCGAGCTGTCCTACGAGCACAGCGTGGCCATCACCACGGGGATGCCGTACAGGTAGGAGGGCGGCCCAGGCGTCTGGGGGCGGAAAGGCGTACGTCTTGTAATAAGTGTGCAGTCGCTTTTCTAAAAAAAAAAAAAGACCTAAACTGTGATTTGGGTGCCCCTGAGAGGATATCTTAACTTAATAGCATTAAAAGGTAACAGTTCACGCCCAGATAACCGTGATAACAAAACATTTGGGGGAAAAGAATGTAACATCTGTTTGTGTGATTTCCAATGAAGTAATGTGAAAAATAAAATAATAATCGACATTTGATTGAAGCACAATGAAGCAGTGAATTGTAAAGCGATTGCTGAATAGATAATTAGAAATGTAATGTATTGTTAACCTGAATTGGGGTTGCTGGTTGGGTAGCTAACATATCACCTTTGTTTTTTGTGCTTTCAATTGGTTCTTTTCTCTTTCTTTTTGATCAGGATTTAAGTTATATGACGTGGCAATGGTATGTATGGCTGGTCACCATTATTGTCTTTTTTCAATTACAACAGAATCACAAACATAAGAGCTTACAGCGCATGCGCAAAGGGTGTATGGATTCCGTATACACTAGATATTGGACGTTAATAAAACATACAGTAAGAAAATAAAGTCAAAAGTCAAACTCATTTGAAAGTGTAGCTCGCGCGTTTCATAACATCAAGCGGAACGTTTCATGAAATGGATGCTCACGTTTTTTCTTAAAAAGAGAACATTTTTTTGGAGCCTTTTGTATGTCACTGGGAAGGAACACTGTCAGAATGTCTCATTACAGGTATGACGCTGTGGGAAAAAATTGTCGGAAACGGAATTACCACCACGTTTCCCGTGCTGCCATGCTACGAGTATGGATGGCCCTGGAGTGGGGATTTACCTCCAGCATCATGCTGGAGGTAAATCTTCCCAGTGTCTGCTAAAAAATCGGCAGAATCAGCAGAATTATGGAATTACCGTAGTGGTAATTCTGCAGGCGGTAATTCCGCTGAAAAAGCCCCATAGAATCCAAAAGACTGAAAAAATGGGGATTTACCATGCCACCGCCACTTGTAATGCAGCAGTAATTCCACCGGACCAAGTGGCGGTAACAGTAATTCAGTTGGGCAGCATTCCAGCTGATGTACCGCCAGAATACCTCCCAACTCGTAATGAGGCCCAGTACCTTTTCTCGACGGGGAGGGAGCCCTTGTTGACTAAGCAGGATTTAAAAGGCTCAGGATCTTCACATATGGCCCAGTGGAAGGGCTCTGACCTCCCAATCAGAACTTATGTTGGAATAACATGTCAGCGTGCAGCTGCAGAACCGCGGAGACGCTGCAGTACCCGGTGGCTTTTCAGTTCTAACGCATTTACATTGCAGTGCCAAGGTACACTGACAGGCAGTGGAAATGCACCTGTGCCGGATGAAGTTACCAACATATAATATTTAATTACATTAGTCTGAGCAAAGTGTGGGGGTGGAAAAATCATAGGAATCTACCTTGCAATAATGCAAACGTGCTTAAAATACTACATACATGTTGTTCACGTATGATGAATTTCAGTCAGTCTTTGACTTGATCAAAATATTGTAGTTATCCAAATGCCTGCACTAAATTTCGTTGTTGCTAGGGCTGACCTCTGCCCCCCACATAGGAAAATCCATCTGCTTTTTCAGAATGCTGTAATATTTGCAAATGTCCTCAAATGGAATTCACTGAAGTGCTTTTGTTTAACAAATATTTCTTGTGGCTACCCAAAACACCTAACTGCACTTTACTAGAGCCTTATCGACTGAGGGGGGAGTCACTATCACGGAATAATGACCCGGCCGCAAGTTATGACCTGAGACTAAGCTGAAGATCAAAAGTTGGAGAAGGGTCATTAACCCAATCGATAATAACCCCTTCCCTGGTCTAGATGGAATGTCTATTAGCACATAGTAGCGGGTAGTGATGTATTATTTTATAGTTGTGATGAAGTAAATAAAGTGAATTAATAGAACATTAAGTAAATAGACACAATGCCTGATTCACAGAGCATTTTTCAATGGGATTGCACCATTATAAAAGGCTTCTGAGAATCAGGCCCTAGTGTGTATGTAAATGATTTATTTTTTTATTTTTTAGTATCTACATTACAAAGTTGTCTCCCAGTAAGCATTGAACTTGTAAGCTTGGTAAGAAAGCAAAGGATTTAGCATGACACTTTTGAAATGAAGCACATGTTTTCATTCCATGTTGGGCTTGTTGAACTGTGCTTGGTGCAACTCTCCACTTTGGCACCCAATTTGTTACTGATGCTGTGAAAAAAGGGATTTACCCTTATTGTGGACACTTGCTCTGCTATTGTCTCGCCTCTTCCAAGATGGCTGCACCCTTCTCAAGACTCGAGTAGCCTGGGCCCAACTCCTCACCATTGGCTTTTCTCCCCTACTTCAGCCAATCGGTGGCACCTGAGGCGGGAGCCGGGCCATTCCTCAAAGGCCCACATCTAAGTCCCACATCTGAGGCCCACATCTAAAACCCTGTCAACTCCCTGTCCGCTGCCTGGCTGGGTCTGGAGGTTTACCCTGCACCACACACAAATACATTTTTGTTTGCGTTCCTGCATTCTTCTGAGCAACTAAAACTATTGTGACACTTCACTTCACTATGGGTTAGTCACTTCTACTTAATAAACGCCTCCTATCCCCCTGACTGTCACACCCTCTACCCCTCTCACCTGGACTCCCACTTTCATTGCCTCTAGCTGTGCCCAGTGGCTGGATTGTGTTTCATTCTGTTCTGCTGATTTTGAACTTAGCTGTGCCCGGTGGCTGCATTGTGTTTCATTCTGTTTTGCTGATTTTGAACTTAGCTGTGCCCAGAGGCTGCATTGTGTTTCATTCTGTTCGGCTGAATTCGAATTTAGCAGTGCCCAGTGGCTGCATTGTGTTCATTCTGTTCTGCTGATTTCGAACTTAGCAGTGCCCAGTGGCTGCATAGTGTTTCAATCTGTTCTGCTGATTTCAAACTTAGCTGTGTCCATTGGCTGAATTGTGTTTCATTCTGTTCTGCTGATTTCGAATTTAGCTGTGGCCAGTTACTGCATTGTGCTACTCTGTCCTGCTGTTCCTGTCTTGTACTGTCTCTTCTGCTTGCACCCCGTGTCCTCCACCAGTGTTTCCACGCCCCCTTACGCTTTTGTTTAATTCCCTACCCACCCCCCTTTCTCTCCCTTCCCCCTCTTCCACATCACCTATGGTGCTCTCTGTTTCTCCTATCTTCTACCTCTGTTTCACCATCAACTATCCTGCCCTTCTCACTAAGTCTGGTAGGAAGAAGTTAAAAAAGGATATCATAGTCTCCAACCCTGGCCTCCCTATCGCTGACACCTACACCAGCGCTTCCTCCAGACAAACCCTACCAGCATCCTCTTTGTCGTTCCTTCACCTGGCCTATGAACTCTTCATATAGTCTCTGTGCTCTCTCCTTCCTCTTCCCTGCCCATTAATGGTGGCACCCGTTGGGAGGCCCTCGTGGCTTCCTTCCACTCCTCTAAGGTCATCATTAATGTGTATCTTAATGGCACCGTCTTGGTCCAAGGCCCTCAGGCCAAACTCCTCTCTTTGACAGACGCTTCCCGCGACATATCAATTTCCTTTCCTCTCCTGCTGTCCCTTCTCTCCCTTCTTCAGCTTCCTTACCGCAACTCTCTGCCACTTCTCTGGCACCCTCTTCCTCCTCCTCGGCTACATTGCCCTCTCCTCCTACCTCTTCTGCCCGCCCTCCGGCTCCGCCGTCGCCTCTGCAGGGAGTACCCCTGACTTGTACCCCTCCCCGAAAGTCTTTCAAGGATGGCAACCTTCTCCACCTCGCCACTCTTAACTCTCGCTCAGCTGTCCAACACTCGTCTGACATCTGCCGTCTCCTGGAAGAACTTGACCTTGATGTCCTCGGTCTAACCGAGACATGGTTCACGGCTAGCTCTGTCACAAGCTTTGACAGTCTCCTCCCTGATGGCTACAAGAACCTCTATGCGCCCAGATCCAACCGTTCTGGTGGGGGTGTAGTCCTGGTCTTTCAGGAGTGAATCTATCATTCATATGCAGGCTTATTCCTCCTTTTAATGCCTGGTCTGTAGGCTTTCTCGCTCTCTCCTGGCCACTCTCTCACAGTGGATACTATCTACCGGCCACCTGGTCGGATCACCTCCTTCCTCTACGAGTGGGAGGACCTCTCTTCCTCCCTCATGGCCTGAACCACTCAGCTCCTCCACCTTGGAGACTTCAACATTCATCTGGAAGCTTCCTGTCCCGCAACGGGACTCTTTCGTGACCTTTGCGACTCTCTCTCTATTCTTCGCTCTGGCCCGACTCACTCTGCAGGGCACACTCTTGATGCTCTGATCTCCTCTAACCTCCTACTCTCGAACCCTCTCACCACTCCTCTCTCCTGGAGTGACCACTCTCTCCTCTCATCTCTCCCTCACTAGACCCGAGCCCAATTCTTGCCCAAACTGCCACCCACCTTCTCCGTCATTCGACCCATGAAGCGTGTGTCAGCTGAGGCTTTCACTGCATATTTCTCTCCCACTACTGCACCTCTGGCTGAATCATACCCTGACACAGCCCTTTCCAACCTCCACTCTTCTATCTCTGATACTCTTGATGTACTTCCCCTGTCATGAGGATCTGCATGAAGCCTAAAATCAAGTGCAACCCCTGTTAAATTCAGATCTCATCACCCTTAAACACAAGTGTAGGGTGGCTGAGAGGAAATGGTTGTCATCTTGTACATCTTCTGACAAACCGGCCTGCCGCTTACTCCAAAGGCAATGCCGACTCTTTGTCCTCACTAAGAAGAGAGCTCACATCCAATTGCGTGTCTCTGCAGCATCTACAAACTCAGCCAAACTCTTTCAAATATGCAAGGAACTGGCCAATACTGCCACAGACTCTACCTCCCCTGTCTTTTCCCAGGCCCTGTGCACAGCCCTAGTTTCTCACTTCATCTCTAAAACTCAGGACATCCTCTGCAGCTGCTCGGATTCACCTGCTTCTCCCTCCACTCTCTACTCTTCCCTTGGCCCTGTTGCCCCCCCTCCCTTCTCTGCCTGCCCTCTCTTCTCCCCTGATGAGGTTTCTAGACAAGTCTAATCAATGAAAACCTCATCTAAGCAGGTCCTTCCCTGTTCTTCCAAAACCATCAAGGACCACATTGACACCCTTGCTTCAGCCTTGGCTGACTTCTGCAACCACTTTTTCACCTCTGGAACCTCCCTCTCCCCCTGAAGCACTCTCTTGTGCACCCTCTTCTCAAAAAACCCTCAGCCGACCCCTCCCATCCGGCTAATTATCGCCTGATATCTATCTCTCCTTTCCAGGGTAAACTCCTGGAAAAGCTAGCAATCTCCCAGCTTAATCTTCACACTGAATCTGTTGATTGTCTCCATGACACGGTCAACCATGCTATCCTGCTCAACCGGCTCCATGATAATCTGGTTATCACTGATCGGGCTCTGGCATGGCTGACTTCGATCCTCTCTGACCGACCCTCCCAGGTCCAACTTGGGTCATTCCTCTCCTCTATCTCTCTCTCCACCTGTGGCATTCCGCAGGGGTCTAAACTTTCTCCCTTGCTGTTCAACCAATACCTGGCACCTCTCGCCCACCGCATTGCTCTTCCCTGCTCCAACTTCCAGTGTTATGCGGATGACAACTAGCTCGCCTTCAGGCTCCCCTCTGCCACCTCTTCTCCTTCTCTCATCCCAGACTGTCTATCTGCAATCCAAGAGTGGTGCGCCACCAATGATCTCTGCCTGAATACCAGTAAGACAGAGATCCTCCTCATTGGAATACCTGCACCCCTCTTTCCCGCCACTCTCTGGCTGGCCTCCCATGGCCCTCTTCCTGCTCCCACCTGTGAGGCTAAGAACCTTGGGGTTATCTTCAACTCCACACGCTCCTTCTCTCCTCACATTTGCGATGTCTCTAAGAAGTCAAACTAGGACTGCACCTCTTTAGAGGTATTCTTCCTTTCCTCTCCTTGCCCCAGAAGCTCACTGTCTCCAGAGCTCTAGTTCTCTCTAGGCTTTACTGTAACAGACTCTTTTTCAATCTACCGGCCTCTACCCTCTGCCCTCTGCAACTCATCCAGAACATGAGTGCGAGACTTGTCCTTGGCCTCAAGCCCAGGGATCCTATCTCTCCAGCACTGAAATCTGTGCATTGGCTCCCAGTGGCCGTAAGGTTCAAATTCAAGACTCTTTGCATCGTCCACAAGGCCTTCTGGGGCCTGGGACCAAAATATCTCCAGCTTTCTCTTCAGAAATATCTTCCTTCTTGAGCTCTTCGCTCCTCCACATCCAACTCCTTGAGGGTCAGTCGCTTTTCGAAGCATCAAGCTGGGGGCAGATCTCTCTCTTATGCGGGTGCCTCCCTCTGGAACAGAATCCCTGCCTCACTGAAACTTGAACAGAACCATCTCTGGTTCCGGAAGAAGCTCAAGACTTTCCTCTTTGCTTCTTCCTTCTATCTTCCACTTCCTTGCTGATCTCCTGTCTGATATTGCACTGGTTACCTGGCTACCCTCTGAACCACTGACCCAATCCCTGCCCTCCCAGTTGCACACCTGCACTGCCTCCTGGCAACCCTGCAGTTGGGGCTGTATCTGCAACCCTACAGTCCCCCTACTTCCACTTATCTAACACTTGTTGTCTGCACTTACCCCTGCACTGCCACCTGCTGGCCACACTTCTTTTTTCTATGTCGTGATCCTAAGTCTCGCACGTCCCCTCCTCCCCTTCCCCTGGAACTTTTCCCCTTCCCTCTCCCCTGCACTTGCGCAATCTCAATGTCACTTGGCCTAGTAAGATCATTGTCATGTCCTCCCTTGTTCCCCTCCCTTGCCTCATCACTCCTTGAAACACTTGTGCATATGCGCGCTATAAATAAAATATCATATCATATCATGAACATTAGGTAAAATGTAAAAGTAAACAGTTTCTCCAAAGTGATCATATGCCTTTTTGAATGTGTATTAAACAAACGATCTTCTCAGAGAAGTACCTTGTTGAAAGAAATCTTTATATATAATGATGAATGATTGTTCTTTTGAATATTTTCAGGCCGATTCATGGAATTAATGTGCGCTGCAAATCGCAGCGCAAGCGTGCGAAAGCGTGCGAATCGCAGCGCAAGCGCGAATATCGCAGCACAAGCGTGCAAAAGCCGCGCATATCGATTCATGGAAGTCCGTGCATGTGTAAATCCTGGGATGTGCGCTAAAATCGTGCGTGGCACACGCGGGCGCACACGTCATCAAACGGCGTGCGCTACACGCACAGCGAAAGCGCACATAGCGCGACGCACACAACAAAAGTGGGCAGAACACGGGGCGTAACACGAGGAATATGGAACAACGCGTGAAAATGTGGGCGTTACGGGGGAAGTACAGGAGGTAAATGTGCGGAACGCCCACACGCACGCCTACAACACGTATTCATGGAATCGAACAGGGGAAACGCGTGCGCCAAAAAAGACGCGCTAATCCGGAAACACGTACGCCAGCAGGAAGCAGGAATATGCAACCCCGCGCAGCATAAAAGTGCGCACAAACAACAAACAAGCTCAGACGCTACGATGAATATACCATTCCTCGCAGCAGTGGTCGTGGGACACCGCAGGAGGAGGAGGATAGCCAGGCCCAGAATGTTTACACCCATGACCAGCCTTTTTGCGATGCCTGATGAACATGTGTATGGGAGGTACAGGTTCCCACCACACATAATACTCGACCTGGTGAGTGAGTGGGAGGATGATCTCACATCACCCACCCTGTGCTCCCAAGTACTGAGCCCCTTGGAAAAGGTGCTCAATGTACTGCACTTCTTGGCCAGTGGTTCATTTCAGCGGACAAGTGCCATAGTGGGGGGAGGGGTGTCACAGGCCACGCAGTCACGCTGCCTACACCAGGTGTTGGCCATCATGACTGCTCGCTCTTCAGTCCGCAGGCACATATACATGCTCAGAACACCTGCAGAAAGGCAGTCTGCCATCCAGGACTTTTACGGGATGGCACACTGCCCCAAAGTGCTAGGGGCCATTGATTGCACCCATGTGGCTCTACGTCCTCCCAGGGCAACTGAGCACATCTATAGAAACCGCAAGCACTGGCATTCCATCAACGTGCAGGTAGTATGTGATGCCAAGGGAATCATCACCTCAGTATATGCCAACTATCCAGGGTCCACCCATGACAGTTTCATTTTCAGAATGTCACCCCTAAACTGGGACCTAGAAGCTGGGCGGCATGGCGATACATGGCTGCTTGGTGAGTATAAATGCCTCTGCACATGCATGCATGTCAGATACTGAGTAATGTCACAACCCCACTAGTGATACCCATCATCACCTCCCCAGGGGACAGTGCCTACCCTCTGAGCACCCACATGATGACACCAGTTCGGAACCCCACCACACCACCCTAGGTAAGATACAACACAGCCCATATTGCAACCCGGGGCATAGTGGAGCGCACATTCGGAGTGCTGAAGTCACACTTTCGCTCCCTTGACCGCTCTGGTGGGCAGCTGCTATGCGTGCCCCCAGTAGTGTGCAAGATCATAGTGGCAGCATGTGTCCTGCACAACGCTGCAACCCACCGGGGCCTGCCGGTGGACATGGTGGTGCCCCCACATCCCCAACCACATGCACGGCTGCTGCGCATGGGAGGGGAAAGGGCATGTGTTGAGGCAGCCCGTACGCAGCTGGTGGCTAATTACTTAACCTAAAGTCGCACCCCTGTGGAGTGCACAAAGCCCTGGCACATACCAGCTGACAATCAATTATGATGACATAAGGGACAGTCAACTGTCACAACCATACCAGCCTGAGATTGGTCACCTGGAAGTGTTACATTGTGTGCATCCCTACCTACTGAAAGGACAACCAATGCTGTGTCACAAAAAGATACACATTTATGCTGCATGAATGACTACCCCCTTGCAAAATATAACATGAAAATAGTGCCATGTCACCAATCCCCTCCCCATCTCAGCTACCCAACACACCATGGCATGTCATGCAATGTGAAAGCAACCAAATGAATGCCCAACACATGACACAAGTGTCACAAAGTGCACTGTCCCAAATGAAAACAGGCCACAGACAGTATGCTCCCAGTAATCAATAACAAACAGCACACATGAAGAAATACTTACCAGCAACACAATACAGCAACACAGGATGAAACAGTAGCAAAATATGACAGTACAAAATCAAAGTAGTGCAGGTCTTACAACCTGAATAGGCCAGCACATCGACCCCTTCCAACTGCAGAGTGTTGCTGTCAGGCAAATGTGTCAGTGTACTGCATACACCATGAACTGCATCGGCAAAGGAGATGGCCCTGTGAAGACATGAAGAAGGTACCTGTGAATAAGGAGGAAGACATGGATGCACAAGCACATACCAATACACCATGCAGTGTTCAATACAACAACAATCCCCACTAGGGATGTCCACACAGTTTTGACTACAGACTGCCCACACAGCTCATGGGAGCCCAATGTCACTGTGTAAGTCACTGTCACTTGGTCACACCCTTTGCAAGCCCATGGAAAGGGGAAGCAGGAGGGGTGTGTGGGTCATGAACCCAAGCATCTAACCCAAAGACAGGACAAGCCTGCATGTGCCCAGCTGGAATACACAGTGTATGCCCATGGAAGCCACACAAGGCAACACACTGTAAAAAAATACAAAAATAAGAAATGGCCATGTGTGGACCAGGGGTATGGGGGGAGGCCACCCAGGAGGTTCGAGGTCAGGGTGCACCCCAACACCCACCTGAGTGGATGTTGCGATAAAAAAAAATACCTCCATGGGCTCATGGCCTGCACGGCTACGCCAATGTGGGAGAACTGCTGTCGCTCTCTTCACCCTCTGCTGCTACATCAGGAGTTGGCGGTGCTATGGGAGGCAGCCCACGCAAAGCCCTGATATAGTCCTCCATGGCAGCAAGCATGCGGGTGTGGGAGGTTTGGTTCTGGAGGATGATAGTACGGAGATTCCCATGCAGCACCTCACGGGTTGCCTGCATTTCTGCATGCATGGGCTCGCGTGATGCCCGGATCTCCTCACGAGTTGCCTGCAGCTCAGCTGAGAGCGAACGTGTGAGCTGTTCCAGCTGCTGTTCTGACCTAAAATTTCGGGAAGCCTCAGGTTCACCCAGAGTCTCCCTGAGGAAATGGAGTTCTAACTTCAGGGCTTCCCTGTGGCCCTCTGACTCTACAGATATGGCTTCGCGCAGAGTCTCCAGTGCCGCCCGTCGGTCCCTGTTGGACGCCAACATGTCTTCCCTGTGTGATTGGCAAATGGCGTCTGTTGCCTGCTGTTGTTGCTCCATCTGCCTTTCAGGGGGGAGAATGGAAGGGGCCACCCTCTCCATTGCCTGAGCCATCATTTCAACTGATGCTCCCTGTTGTGCTGCTATACTGTACATGGAGTTTTCCCGTACAGTATTACCTGGTGGCGTACGGCCACCGCGTCGGCGGGCACCACACCTGTTTGGGGGAAGGCGATCTGCACCTTGCTGTGCTGGCACTGCCTGAGGCTGCAGGACTGCATACCCCCTCTGATCTGCTGGCCCAGGAACAGGATCAGATGTTGTGGAGTGTGGCCCTGCATCCGTAACCACCAAAGGCGGAGTTACCAACACTGACATCCCCATAGAGGGGCCTACCCCAGTGGAGGTGGGTTGGGCAGAACAGCATCCCTGCCAGAGACACTCACCTGCGACAACACATACATCCCACTGTCCGATTCAGCACCTGAATCATAGAGGTCTGGGGAGGTGCACCCAGAGACACCCATGGACAGTATGGTCTGCAGGAGGATAGGGTTTTCACCCACCACCACACCACATCCTCCACTGGTGCCCAGTCGTGGCTGAGATTCCTCCTGGGTCTGCACCATCTCCTTCACCTCAACAGCATCAAGTGCGTCAACACCTGCAAAAACATGAAAGACAACAAATGGAAACAGGCATGAGCACCATAACAGACACATAGGCCTGACAATGCAGAGATCCAGTACATGAATAACACATGTCCCACACGACTATAACCCTGGCATGCATGCACTGTCAATGATTTGGAAGGGGAGGCAAAACGCAGACACTGAGGACTCCAAGATGGAAAATCAACACATGTGCTGCATGCTAGATAGTACTGGCATCACAGATTAGCCTGTGAGTGGCATGGGCAATCCACATACATGGCGCATGCCAGCACACAGATGGCACGTAGCATAGCCATGGTACATTTGACAAGTACAGCCATATGTCAGTGAATGAGTACTGTCACCCATCCATGTGAGATGGACATGATGAGATGAAAAATGCAAAATAGTGTGACAAAATACGCATGTGCCACACACTGCAACACATCCAGTGTGCAATAATACAGTGATGGCAGGCAGATGGATACATCAATGGTTGGTCACTTCAACATGACAGGAAACAACAATCATGTTCCACATTCAAACAGGCCCCAAAAATTAATGTGAGCAGGCCCTTACTCAATCAGCCTGAATGGTCAAATCATTCCCATAACAAAGTAATAAATGTGGGCCATTGTGGGGTATAATCTATGACAGAAGCATGTCACATATTTGGCATTAGGGCAGAAAAATGTGTTGCAAAAATGGGAGGATTGAAACAATCAGGCTGAATGAACACTGAAAAATCAGAACAATGTTGTTGCAAGATGACAGTTCAAGGGCAACTGCAGTAATGTGGCGTTAATTGGCTACTGTGGTCAGAAGGGATACTGTCACACCCAAACCCAAGGCCGGTGAATGGTTTGGAGGAAGCACATGGGTGACCCATACCACTCAGGAGTACACACCCTCACCTGGCACTCAATCATTACACATCACCCAAGAAACATACACATGGATTAATTACACACACACTTGCATGGGCACTCACCGGACAATGCCTCATAATCTGGTAGGTCTCCCACACCTGGGATCTCTTCCTCTGTGACGAAGGTTCCAGCAACAGACTAATGTTCAGTGAGGTGGTCGTCCTCTGGTGGAGACCCACCGCCAGTCACCAGAGTAGAGGCATGATTGGAAGCCAGCTTGTTCTTTGCTCTGAGTTTAAGGTCCTTCCTCCGCTTGTAGCAATCATCAGCTGTGCACCTCACAAATCCAAGGGCACTAATGTGGTCCGTGATGGTCTGCCAGTGGGCCCTACGTTGAGCAGTCGTAGTCTTACAGCCTGCAGTCACCAACATTTCGCGGCTATGTGCCTACACATAG
This sequence comes from Ambystoma mexicanum, assembly GCF_040938575.1. Taxonomy (NCBI): domain Eukaryota; kingdom Metazoa; phylum Chordata; class Amphibia; order Caudata; family Ambystomatidae; genus Ambystoma; species Ambystoma mexicanum. The sequence goes on from NC_090932.1 coordinate 774,676,217, forward strand.
GCCACAAGTGCATCAAGTTCGGCGTCATTGAAGCTAGGCTTCCTTGACGTGCCGGAGTGTGTAGCCGTGTCTGGGGTGTCAGCCTGTAGTGCAAGAGCATCCTTCTTCTTCTTCTTGGAAGGTGGTGCGGATCCTGAGTGGGTTACGCCGCTCTGGTCAGTAGGGGCAGAAGCGCAGGTGGACTGGGTACTAGAAGCCTGTAAAGGCACAATGACCATAGGTCTTGGTGCAGGCATTGGCTGCAGGGTGATGTTGACAGGGCCAATGTTGGTGTGATGGACCTGGACCGACACTGTCCCGGCTGGGAGACTCGGAGCTGGGGTGGATTGAGCTGCAGATGCCCCTGCAGCCTCCGCATCCTGGCTACTTGGGGCAGCAGATGACATTGCTGCCCCAGATCCACGTGGCCTGGTGACAGCAACTTTTACCGCCACACGTGGATTAGACTTACTGACCTGGAAGTCAGCCTGGGAGTCATTCTGTGCCGGTTCAGGTGACGAAATCGGCTGGTCCAACAAGGGCTGAGTTGGGATGGTGTCAGCTACGTTTCCCACAACCATTGGGGGGGCATAGGTGGCCCCGATTGGTCCTCCACACACTGGGCTCTAGGGGCACCCTGCAAATCCTGGCCACGTTCACTACCGCGCCCACCACGCCAACCTTTTGGAGGTTGGCCACCTTTGCCTCCCTTACTGCTTGGTCGCCTCCCAACCATGTCACTGATGTTGTTGTGCGTATGCGATTTGCAGTAAACAATTGTCCTGAGCAATTGGGGTTAAAAGGGTAGGGTATTAGATGGAATTCGTACCCTAGTGCTCTAGCAAGGCTGTATGTAATCCCTGGGGGAAGATGACGGGTCACGCAATGCACAGGCACCCCAAAAACAAAAGTACACGTGCACGCAAACCCTGGTAGACCACGTGCATGGAAAAATGAACCTGCACTACGCTGTGGCACCCAGAAACACAAAAATAAGCATACGCGTGTTACACGCAGCCTACAATGACCTCTGAAGGGGTACGCGACACATGGGGACAACCACAGTTGGAAAATACGTGCGCGACTCACCGTCTGCCTTGAAAAAGAAAGTGAAAAAGACGCGCGTGTGTGCGTTGGCAACACCCCCACCACAAGAAGAAAAGAACACAGTCTGAGGAAACAGGGAGTACGAACTGGAAACGTTGTGAAGTAATCGCGTGTGAACCGACAAGAAGTACAAGAAACACCCGCTCGCTCTCCACAGAAAGCACGTACAAGAAAATAGTGTGATACTCGTACCTTTTAAGCCAGCCCACACGTGCAACATCACTTACGCAGTTACGCGCTACGGCCCTTTCCCCAAATAGCATGGTGACGTGCAGTTTTCTCACCTGCTGATTCACAATGCACCCGTGTTGTGGGGAATGCCCGCGCGTAACGTCACTTGCGCACTTACGCGCTAAGGGCCTTTCCCCAGATTTCACACTGACGTGCCCTTTTTTCACGTGGCAAATCACTCCGTATCAAGCTGGCCACGCAAAAACACACGGAAGACCACACTCCTGCCCGAAAGGCCATTTTCCTGCCCCCAAGAGCCCCGAGCACGTGTCCTGCTATTTGGTGACTGCACTTCAGCCATCTGCAGGGGTCCAGTTGCTGTGTCCACCCCTGCTGGAACAGAAGACTCCAGACTGGGATACCATCACTCCACAGCCCAGCCCCAGGACCCAGTTGCCCACCCACGCCTGCCTCGGGGGTCGCCATGTCAGGGCAAACACTATCTGAGACCACTTGCGTCCCCCAGCCAGAGAGGCAGAGGGCCACCAGCTTCGGTGAGAAGGACGTTGGTGTCCTGGTGGAGCATGTCCTGGGGCATTATGATAACAATATAATAGATGGGTACCCCCTACGTCGCTGGCAAGAGGGGAAGCAACTAGCAACAAAGCACAAGAATCAAGCCAGTGGATATACAAGCAAGTACACTGAAAGGAGCACAATCCCACCAACGGAGTCGGGAACGGACCCTAAATCAACCTCTCAGAACACTGCACATGAATCACAACAGTATTATTTAAATACATTTCTTTATTAGATTAGAAACATTAAAATGATTATTAAATAAGTTAGAGCTCATACATGAATAAGAGTAAATATATGACATACAATTATAAACACAAATAAAGTGCATAATGTGAAGCAAATACTAATGTCCAAAAAAGACTGCTAAGAACCCAATGCCAAATCACAAATTGGAAAGTGATCACAATCATCCCCAAATATATCTAGATCAGTGCCAGTGAATTGGAAACACTCGGGAGACGGGAATCTATCGAGTGAAAAATTCTGGTCAACTGAACAAGTCTGAATGATTTAGAAATACATTCATAGGCTGGTTAAATCCTAAAAATGGCAGAAAAGAGGATTCGTTATTTCCAAATGTGGCAGTTCAATAATAGAACATACAGGAAACTGAAAAGCATCACAAATTTAAACCCATACTCTAAAAATTCTAACATGGGATGCAATACGTCAACAGCACGACTGAATAGTACGACTGATTAACCAGCCTATGAATGTATTTCTAAATCATTCAGACTTGTTCAGTTGACCAGAATTTTTCACTCAATAGATTCCCGTCTCCCGAGTGTGTCCAATTCAATGGTACTGATCTAGATATATTTGGGGATGATTGTGATCGCTCTCCAATTTGTGATTTGGCATTGGGTCCTTAGCAGTCTTTTTTGGACATTAGTATTTGCTTCACATTATGCACTTTATTTGTGTTTATAATTGTATGTCATATATTTACTCTTATTCATGTATGAGCTCTAACTTATTTAATAATGATTTTAATGTTTCTAATCTAATAAAGAAATGTATTTAAATAATAATGTTGTGATTCATGTGCAGTGATCTGAGGGGTTGATTGAGGGTCCGTTCCCGACTCCGCTGGTGGGATTGTGCTCCTTTCAGTGTACTTGCTTGTATATCCGCTGGCTTGATTCTTGTGCTTTGTTGCTGGGGCATTATGATGCCCTCTTCGGAACATCACGCGCCAACAAAGAAGGACGGGAGAGGATCTGGGAGGACGCAGTGGTTGCCATCAACACGGAGGGGGTGGCAACCCGTGATATCAAGCACGTCGGAAGCGCTGGGAGGACTTCAGGTCCAGGACCGTCTACAAGGCCCGGTGCCTCGCGAAGGCAGAGGATGCTGAGGGGTGCCGGGTCAGCATGAGCAACATCCAGATGAGGGTCCTGGAACGCGTAGGCCCAGCGCTGCACACCCAGATCCTTCGGAGGCAGACCCGTCTGGAGTTGAGCGGTAAGCGGCCAAGCATTGCTGTGTGAGACAAGGCATGTTGCAGTGTGCTGGTAGTCTGATACTTGCCTGTATGTGTGACATAGGCCATTTATGGATGTGTGTGTGCAGGGACATCATGGTCATGCATGTGAGACCAGTAATGTGTGAACCACTTGGATGGTGCATGTGTTCCAATGCAACATGGGGAGCTGTATGCGGAATGCACACATGAATGCATGCCAGTCGCTGTTCTTGGACATGGAGGGGGGGGGTGAGGGATGGGTGCTGCTCTCATGTACATGTATGGTGCACATGTGTGTGTGTCTGAGAAGTGTGTGTGTGACTTTGAAACGCCATAGATGCATAGCAGTGCGGTCACCGTTGTATCCACTGTGTCTATCCACTGTGTCTGTGGTGTACAAGCCATGATGCATGACCCTCCGGTGATGTGTGTGCATGGGATCAGTGTGAGCCATGATGCATGTGAGTTTGAAGGCAACATTTTGGTTAAAAGAGGCCCTTGTACATGGATGCTGATGTTGATTGCAGGCGCCGTGCCTGTTTCTGCATGTGTGTTGCGTTCATTCACCCATGTATTGTGGAGGGACAGGATGGAAGTGACATTTGACAGTGCCACTCATGTGTTATTGCTTCCTGTGGAGGGGAATATTGTACTGTACCCTGATCCTTGTGTTCTATGTCTCCCTCTACGCAGCGTCAAGAGAAGAAGAGGGCGGAGATGGCGCTGTGGAGCCAAGCGGCGGGGATGCCTCAACCGGGCGGCGGCGCAAGGCCCAGCCACCCTCCCAGGAATTGCCATCATCCGGGAGCGAGGGAACTGGTGCCGCATCTGCCACTGTGGCTGTAGCGGAAGGGGCGGGTGAGCCCCCACAGGGCTTGCAATGGCGGATAACGGTGCGGAGACATCCAGGTTGGTGGTCTCCACAGAGGAGGAGGAGCCCGCTACTGAGCCACACATGGGGCGTGGTGGGGGTAGTTCTACTGGTGAAAGTGGTGCAGTCCAGGGTCAGGGTCAGGAGGCAGCACAGGTCACCGCGGAGGGGCCTACGCATGTCGCTGTCCTTGACCCTGTGACTGCACCACCATGCACCAGCAGGGATGCCCCGTCCCAGGCCCGTCCGCAGGTAGGGGGGAGTGCCACTTCATCTGCCTCTGCACTACCTGCGGACGAGGGGTCCCATGAATGTATGGGCTCCGTCCTGATTGGTGTTGCGTTGCACACACGTGACATTCGTGATGACATGCGTGCTTCCTGGGTGGAGCACGCACACCATCACGAACAGCAGCGTCGCGACGTGGCACTCTTGGGAAGGGCCCTGGTCGGTGGGTTCCTACATGTGTCGCGCACTCTGGTGGACCTCTCCTCCTCTGTGGAGACTATGCGCCAGTCGTTCTCCCTGCCGTCTTCCGGCCCAGATTCCACCAGGGCCCCCTGTGGACCTGGCCTGACCAACACAGCCAGCTTAGTGGAGATCCCATCCCTGCCACAGTCAGGAGTCGGCGGTCCAGCAGGGGTGGACACCACAACAACTGGAGACCAGCTGATGGAGGATGTGCAGGCATCATCGGACAGGGCACATGGACAGCAGCAGCAGCAGCAGGCTCTAGGTGGGAGCAATGATGGCTCTGGGCCATCGACATCAGAGGGGTAGGCATCGGCCAGAGGACAGGAGGACCCTGCAATGGGTGTGTCTTCCGTCTGGCTGCGGTTGGGCCGGCGTATAGATGCGGACCGGCTGCGGGCGGCAGAGGCACGGCTCACAATGGTCAGGGCGGAGAACTCCATGCGGAGGACACTGAGGCGGGGCAAGTGCCTCGAGGCTATTCGCAGGGAGTTGGAGTCCAACATGGCATCGTCCCTGCGAACCCTCTGGGCCATGGAAGAGGACTGCCTCCAGGACATTGAGCAGGAGTTCGATGATGCCCTGGCCCTGGAAATCGGAAAGTGAGCCATCAGACTAGCCCGCCGCCATTGTATATAGTTTTTAGTGTTAGGTTTCATTTTCGTTTTCCTTTATTTTGGGGTGTTTGGACTTTGCCCCACACATTTGTATATAGTTTTTTTATTAGGTCGTTTTTTTCATAGGTTTCTGTTCTTTCTTTGGGCTCATGGACCCTTGACAATTGATTGTACATAGTTGGACAATGGATTTATTGGAACTTTTTCTTTGGATTTCACCATGATTAATGGATTTTACTTTTTACGTTTCCTGTGGATTTGCTTTGGTGGAGGGAGAGTTTGGACTATTTTTCTTTTGGATTTCTTTGGATTGGTTATACTTTTCATGTACTCATCTTTTGGACATGCTTTTCATTTCATGTTTGCAATTTTTTTATGCTTTCATTTCATTGCCTTATTTTTGTCCATAATACATTTTGATATTTTACTTCCATGTGTGTAATTCGCTCTTTGAGTTCATGCATGTGAAAATGTGGGTTTACACAATCAATGCCAACCAGTGCGTGTGTGTGACGGACATGTGTTGATGTACATAGTTGACTTTTGGTTTGTGTCTTGAGATAGGCATGTCAGTGTGGGGTGGATTGGGAAATCATTGCATCTCAAGACTGGGGTGGCGTGCTGTGGTATTTTGGTGGAGATGTGGGCCATGATTGTGCATCTTTATGTCATGTGGCGGGGGCATGATTCGGGGCCTGCTGGCAGGTGCCTGTCAATGCTGGGTGGGTGTGGGTGCTGGGGGACATGAGTCGGGGCCTGCTGGCAGGTTCCCATTCATGCTGGGTGGGTGGGGGTTCTGGGGGACATGAGTCAGGGCCTGAGGCTCACTGCTGGGTGTGTGGGGGTGCTGGGGGACATGAGTCTGGGCCTGCTGGCTGGTGCCCCTCACTGTTGGGGGGTGGGGGTGCTGGAGGACATGAGTCAGGGTCTGAGGCTCACTGCTGGGTGAGTGGGGGTGCTGGGGGACATGAGTCGGGCCTGCTGGCAGGTGCCCGTCAATGCTGGGTGTGTGGGGGTGCTGGGGGACATGAGTTGGGGCCTGCTGGCAGGTGCCCCTCACTGCTGGGGGGTGGGGGTGCTGGGGGACATGAGTCGGGGCCTGCTGGCAGGTGCCCGTCAATGCTGGGTGGGTGGGAGTGCTGGGGGACATGACTTGGTGATCACTAGTGCAAGGTGACATGTGAGCTGGCTGGGGGGCATGCCCATGGTGGATGGGCTGTGTGTGGGACATGACCAGGGGTGCTGGGTACCCTGTGGTGTGGGCTGCTTGCAGGGGCCGTGGAGGGGGTAGAGGGCACACCTGGGAGGACCCCCACTGTCAATTCACGTGTGGGGCTCCCCACGCACCACACTGGATACACGTACCCCGCTCTGACAGCGAAATCAGGTGTGAAACTTCCCGCGAACCCCAGTAATACATGTACCCTGCTCGCACAGGGCCAATCGCGTGTGAAACTCCCCGCAAACCCCAGTAATACACGTACCCCGCTAGCACAGGGCCAATCACATGTGAAACTCCCCGCGAACCCCAGTAATACACGTACCCTGCTCGCACAGGGCCAATCGCGTGTGAAACTTCCCGGCCACCCGTGAAATACATGTACCCTGCTTGCACAGGGCCAATCACGTGTGTAACTTCCCGCGCACCGACGAAATACGCGTACCCACTTGCACAGGGCCAATCGCGTGTGAAACTTCCCGCGCACCCCCGAAATACACATACCGTGCTCGCACAGGGCCAATCGCGTGTGAAACTTCCCACGCACCCCCGAAATACACATACCCCACTCGCACAGGGCCAATCGCGTGTGAAACTTCCCGCGCACCCCTGAAATACACGTACCCCACTCGCACAGGGCCAATCGCGTGTGAAACTTCCCGCGCACCCCTGAAATACACGTACCCCACTCGCACAGGGCCAATCGCGTGTGAAACTCCCCGCAAACCCCAGTAATACACGTACCCCGCTCGCACAGGGCCAATCGCGTGTGATTCTCCCCGCGCAGCAGGGTACGTGTATTCGGAGGGGTGCGCGGGGAGTTTTACAGGCGTTTTCGTGGTTGGGGCCCTGTATGCTGGTCCACTGGCCTGTGCGCCATGTACGTGATTTGTGCGCTGTACATGGCGCATGGGGAGGGGTTGGGGGCGTAACTGGCACTGCTGCAGGGTCGCTGCGCTACTCTGCGCCACGGCTGGTAATGGATGTTAAAATCCATGAATACGCTGTGCCCGAAAATGGATTTTGGCGCACGTGGCTGGCGCAGACTGTCGCACGCGCACACTGTGCGCCATCCGCATGCGCCACTTGTGCGCTGAATTCTATGAATTACCCCCCTAATGTATTCTTGTTTAGTAAAATTTAAATAAAGAATAAAAAAATAAAAAAATTAAATCTTGCTGGGAAATCGCATTGCTGTTTCTTGAATGCATAGAAATATTTTCTTTTGTTTCCCTGACCTTTTGGCAGGCACTCAATAGCAGTGGTTATTGACTGCATTCCAAGCATTCAGACTGGCTGATAGAAAACCAATAATAATTTCAATTCGCTAATGTTTGGCATGTTGATGAGTACAACCCTAATTGTTTCAGGGTGCTCTGCTGAGAAGGACACGCATTGCAAGTCGAGGAATCGCACCGAGCAATTTGTAGCACATGGTGATGTTACGGCATGAATAATACACTGGGCATTAACTGCCCTGCTGTTCTGGTATTGGTGCAAAAAGCATGACATGCTGGATATGTATCTTCATCATAAATCACAGATTGTTCTATACATATAACAGTGGAGGAAAGTAGGTCATGACATCAATTAGATTCCAATGTTGACTTAACAGCTTGGCCCCGAGTAATTTGCTATTATTGAAAACAAAAGTAATATGACAAGAGGTAATTCAGGTGAGCAATGTTCAGTTTAATATGGAGCTGCAACATCTGCTCACGTCTATTCGTTGAAAATGCGTCTTTGGAAGGATTGTTTTGGAATGCGAGGGTCGAACGAGGACAATGGCTGATAGAATGTTGGGTGCTTATAAGTACGATTGACGTGCCAGTGGCCAAGTCATTTCTCCCAATCCTCTGACTATTTCACTGTGTTTAGTGCTAATTGCATGGACTAGGAAGAAGGGATCCGACATTCGAGTAAATCCCGCCCCTCCCCCTAACCCCTTCCACATGCTAATCTACAATGTCAGCCTTGATCATCACTTGCTGGGGATTTTAGTCAGAGAATCTTCTATTACTGACTCTCAAGGACCAGTATGCAACCATCACTGTAACATCTGCAAAAGATGAGTACAAACAAACTATAAATACATTTCACGACCTTGAACAAATGTATCGGATCCAAACAATGCAAACTTTCAAAGTCGAATTTTTGTTTGCCGTGTCATATAACGTAACACTACAACAGGCTGGACTCTTAGGTTTTCCAGTGAGTAAAGCCACAGGAACCTGCAGTCACCCTACCCCTAATACAATTAATTAACTTTATTCAGAAACCATACATTTCTTTTCAAAGAAAATAACATCACAATTATACAAATGCAATGCTGTGTAAAATTATCAGTAATTATCCAATCCAAAATACAATAAAAGTTATCAAAACAATTCATAAAAACAGGATTATCAAAGCTAGATTGAACACAATCAATTAATAAGATTGCATCTAATAAACAACCAATTAAGCTAGCAACGGATAGCTTGACATCACGATGAGTGGCACTTATAAAAAAGGACATGTATTTAAAAACTGAAATTTAGCCAAATAGACAAACAAATATATATTTATTTGCCTTAGCGTATAGATGGCAAGAAAACATAAGAGATCTCTCACCTTCTACTGAGTCAATAGAGACAAAAACGTTTATATGCACAATGTGAGTTCCACTCTGAAATCATTGAAGCCAATGGTACCGTTTTCATGGAGAGTAATCTTTGCTTTGGGCTGGGCATCCAGAATGAGTCATTTTCATGCCCCATTATGTTTTTAATGGCAGCGAGTTATTAGTGAAAATACCATTTGCTTTCTCCTTTAGGAAACGGCCTGTTGCCCAATCATTTAAAACAGTACAATGGCTGGTCTAGCTGCTTACACCTTTGGCTCAAAACCCAGCAAATCCAACTCTATTTACCTGCTCTTTACGAATAGTAACCATTCCTATAATACAACAATTTCCTAATACACTGTGTTGTGTAAGTTTCCTTTCCTTCTCATACATTCTCATTGCAAAACCATGAGCGCCAAATCCTGACGGACATTCACAATGTCTACAATTAATATTCATAGGATACATGTAATGCACTACTGCTCATTGCTGTTTAGTTTATTTATTCATTGGCCATCTATATATAGCACCTGATTTTAAGTGGCCCTTGTGGACCTTGAGCGAGGATCAATGTCATTGTGGAGTTGCATTGGCCAGAGGCTCTAACAGTTAGTCATTGTTCCACTAAAGCCCCAGCTCACACAACAAGAATTGTATTATCATAGTATCCCTTCTCTTTGTGGTGGGGAAGTGGAGCAGGCACCTCATGGCTCCCTCTTGTGCCAGATAGAGACATTGGGCCAGGATCTCAAAGCTTTGTGTGCCACATAGGATGAGCTGTGCTTGCACATATCACTTGCACCAAAACATCCTGCGCCCAATTCTCAGAGGGCATCTGAAGGTGTGCACGACGAATGTGCACATTCAGATGCCCTTCCCCAAACTCTTTACATAGTTGCGCAAACAAGGGGGCATTTCTGCGCGTATCAAATGGCACACGAAATTCACAAAAGGGATGCTCCTTGAAATGTGTAGAAATGAGACACATTCTTCTGTGATTGTTAGGAAACGATGCACAAAGCATGACATTGGGCCTCATTACGAGTTTGGAGGTAGCCATGCCCTTGATAAGGGCATGGCTATCCCCAAACACGCGTCCCGGTCCCGCAAAAGGGGACTTACCGGGCCATTCTGAACTTGGAGCGCCCGGTAATTTCCATTCGCGGGACCCGGACCGGTACGTCCCCATTCCCATTTGAGCCCCCATAGGGCTCAATGCGAATGGGGAATGGGGAGGATGGGAATGGGGAGGATGTTAGCATCCTAGCTACCATCCTAGTCTGCTCGCGGGTGCCGCTCTGCAAGCCTGGTCTGACCATGCGGCCAGAGCGGCACCCACGAGCAAACTCAGAATGTTGCGGCGAGGTAACAATGGCGCTGGTAGCGGCACCGTTGTTGCCTTACTGCAACAATCCTACTGAGGCCCATTGTCATGTGTAACACTCTCATCTACTTTTCCTCATGAATGACAGGAGTTTCAACCGCTGCTGTTATGCTTGCACTTCTATCACCCAAAAAGGGATCAAAATGCTTTTGTCGAGCAAGTGCGACCAAGTGCAGTTGTTGCAGTGTTGTTTTGCCAGGAGGACCGAGTTTACAGTCGCACCAGGAAGCTGAAAAACAGCCTACCTACATGGAGCATGAGTGCGAGCATGCAGCAAATCCGACCAAGTGCAGGTACTGCAGTGTTGTGTTGCCAGGAGGACCAAGTTTACAGTCACACCAGGAAGCTGAAAAACAGTGTAATGCCGAGCACTGACCTGTGCTTGATTGAATGATTCAGATTTTCTGTTGTTGCAGTTAATCAGATGCCACCTGATGGGAACCCGACTAGCCGATAGGCAAACAGGTATAATGTGCTCCTAAAAGGGAACTCCCAAGGGAAACCCTTGTGAAGGGAAAACAAAACTTGTAGATAGTAGGCATCAGGAGTCCTCAATACCAGGCGAGCAGCAGTTCCCAGGACAGCAGGAGCCACTTTAGGCAGATGTCAGAAGTTCCCAACCAGCGGAGTGGCAAATCCCAGGACAGCGGGAGATGAAGGAGGCTGGAGGTGGACTAGAACAGCAGGAGACCAGGAGGAGATAAAAAGAGGAGGGAAAGAAGGACCAGGGCTGAGGGCAAGGAGAGCAAATGGAGAAAGGAGCAAACAAGAGGAAACGTCTGCTTTCAATAGAGCGTAGCAACACAATTGACATACCTGGTTAGTTGCTTAAATGCTCTACAGTGCCTATGGACGTCTCTGATCCCCGAATGCGTCCGTCAAGGCAGCCGCCATCCCAGCATCTATTCAACTTGCATGTCCCATTAACAGATGAGACAGCCCAAAGAGAAGAGAGGGTAAGTCGATCCTAAAGCTCCCCTCATCTGTTGGAAAAAAAGAATGATAAAGGGATCAGAATTCAGCTCATCTCTCTTGCAATCACTGCCACTGGGAGACAATACCTCGCTACAAGCGTTATAGCTGACACTTCCGTATCTTGTGAGACTGCATGATCAGATTACGGAGGAAATCAAAATCAACACTCAGACATTAAAAGATCTTGTGTCTCTACAAAAACTGAAACATCACTCGGAAGAACACAGGAGACTAGATAAACTAGCAACCATTGGCAGGGAGAAAAGTGCTGTGCCAATAAAGGAGATGAACACGATTATGGAAAATTCCCTCCTCAACCATTCCACATGCAATGCCTTTGAGGAAATGCTTATACCAGAAGAGGAGGATCAAATAATAATGTATTTCTTATAAAGTGCTACATACCCATAGGCCTCAGAGTGCTGAAATAGAAGAAGACATTATTATCCCACAGAGTGGTACTCTATTTATCAACCTTGGAAGTATGAAAGGCTGAGTTGACTCTGCCAGGATTCGAACCTGCCACAGCAGACTGCACAAAGATTTCAGGGGTGAGTGCTTAGCACACTGTGCTATCTGACCAACGTAAGCACTCATGAAGGTGAAGATGCACAAGGTAGTGTTCAAAATCAAGAGCCTGTGGTCAGCCCTGGGACCCGGCGACAGGAAGAAGAGAAAATAAAAACAAAAACATTGAGAAAAAGCACACACAAAGAGACAAAACTCAAGAACAGGAAAGATCGAAAATAAAAGCATACTAACAAGAACATCAAGAAGAGAAACTCAAGGACATTCTTGAGGAACTTGCATGTGGATGCAAATTCGCAAATGGTTTTACCAGAGGAGGATACAGAAGGAGCGAAGAAAACCACAAAACAGCCATAACAAAAAGAAGAAGAACCTACATGCCACTGTGAGCAAAAAGAAGGCTCCAAGGAAGGAAAAAACGTCAATGGAATCTATACTATCTTTGCTTTTAAAGGACCATAGTAATAAACCCCAACAGGAACTGGTATCCAATTTGGTGATGCAAGATATGTCAGTGATATCGGTAGATGAACAAGAACAAGGACTGGAAATGTCCTCAGAGTTGAATTCCTCGGTTACTGATGACTATATCATGGCAGATATTAATTCAATTAATGCCACTATTACTGTAAATTCCCTGGAAATGAAATCACATGTCCAGTCCTATTTTACATCAAAAGATGATTGCGATGTAAAGAGCAACCATCAAACACGGTCTTCAATAATTGAACATAGCTTTAGAGACTTATCCTAAATCGATCAACCTTGCTGAAATAGTTTTCCATGATACCGTCGCTGAGAACATTGGTATTGGTTTATATAATACTAGTCGATTTTATATTCCCTACTCGAACAGGCATTGTAGCAGTCCATTTGAACTCTAGAATTGTGGGAAGTTTAATTTTGAGGGAAGCCGATTCCCTCCAAACATTAGATTTTGATGTCTATGGGCCTCATTCCGACCCTGGCACAAAGGGATACCGGGCCCCGTTAAGGATAACGGTGCTGGTAATCCCTTTGCGCCCTATTCTGAGGTCCCTTAACGGGTCCCACTATGGGCGCCTGGTTTTACTAGGCGGCCTTAGCGGGAGCCGCAAAGGGACCAGGGAGCAAATAACGGTACTGCAAATTGCGGTACCGTTATTAGCTCCCTCCCCATTCCCATTGAGCCCTATGGGGGCTCAAATGGGAATCGACATTGCCTTTTTCAATGGGGATTTACCGGTCCCGCAAAGGTCGGACTAGACCGGTAAATCCCCATTGAACCAGGTCGGAGTCGGAACCGGTTTTGGAGGCAGCCATGGCGCAAATAGCGCCATGGCTGCCTCCAAACTCGGAATGAGGCCCTATGTGTATATATAAATATGAATTATTTGGAAAACAAATATATTTCATTGGCAGGTGCCGATAATGCAAGGAAGTTTGTGACCAGAAATGTAAATAAGCCTAGTACCTGCTCTGTAACTATGAATGGTATAAGAAAAGTTCATGGGGGGGGGAGAAGGCATGGGGGAAATTAAGGAAGACTGGAGTCGGATCTCTGCTACTCTAGATGCCAAATCGGAGAATGCATTTGAACTTTTGAATCTTTAACAATAACCAAATACACTTACTGAGATTGAATTCTAGAGGTTTCACCAGTCTCATTACCAAATATCTAAATCCAGTAGACATCACAAATTACGCTATTATCTGTTTACAGGAGGCATGGTTAAGTAGTATACCAACTATTGACCGATATTCAGTATATTTGAAGGAGGAAAAAAAGAGTTATAAGATAGATCTCGGGGGCCTATTAATTGGCATAAAAACATTTGGGGTTTACAAGAAGAGAATGGTCTTCTGATAATGATTCTATCTTAGCCATCAGTGTGGAAAAATATGCGTTCATACTCCTGCTGGTAAACATCTACTGGAATCCGTTAGAAACAAGTGAAAGGAAACATTTTGAAACCTGGAATGCACTACTAATGGAATGGATAAAGGACAGCATTTCGGAAGAAATAATTATTGCAGATGACTTAAACTGCTCATGTCTAGACGTGGATTGCCTGGGCGTGGATAGGGTCAGCCCTATTACAATCAACAACTCAAATAGAAGGAGTTTAGCATGGGCACGATTGATGGATAGTTGGGATTTGCAAACGTTAACTGGAAATGTAATAGGGATATTCCAGGCCAGCCAACATGGAAGAGGGATTTCAGACACTCAATCACTGATTGCATTTTTCTATCCAAGATTTTGGACAACAGAATGGTATCAATGTCAAATACAAGAAACAAATGACCACACACATTTAATAATGATAATGAATGGATACCTCCTTAAGGTCTTCCTTTCAGTCACACGATCTTACACACTTGAAATTCCACACTGAGGGGAACAGGTTAAAAACGAACTACCCATTTAGCTTTGTTAGGAGAGATATACTCCAGAACATACAATATCATAAAGAAACGGTTATTATATCTGAAATTTGTTCTGTTGACATTTACATCTCTACATTGAAATGGCTAATTTGCCTGCAATGAGCAAAACCCATAAATATGTTTTTGACATCTACAATGAGATCTCATCGTTTTGATTATAATGTAGCAAGAGAAATACGCCTCGTAAGCAGGGGTGTTGCTAGGTCTGGAAAAGATCAGGGGCTAAGCTAAAGTCAGGACTGGTGGGATTTGGGGCTAGCTATAGCCTTTTGGTTGTAGTCCCTGAGGTTCTATCCAGGGCTACAACCAAAAGACATGGGCTATAGCCCCCTCAGCCCCCCCTAGCAACGCCTCTGCTCGTAAGAAAACAGATAAGAGAAATTAAGAGAAGGAAGGACCTTGCACTTGAAACGTTCATGGAAATATTAAGGAATCGGGAGCATATGTATAAAATTTGGCTCAAGCAGTATAAGATCAATATGAATCTAAGAGATGGAGCCAAAATGTTTGCTGCGATCTGCACTAAAAACACAAATACCTTTTGGTATTACATAAATTATATAGAGGGAAAAATCAACGCAATGCAAACATTGCAGAAACGGTGTGGGTGGATCACTTTAGAGGTATTTTTAGTGAGGAGCCTCTCACAGAAGCAATTTTTATGGAGGAGCTCCTACCGAATGGAGAGGGGTCCTTAAACGTGGAGGATGTGAAAGGAAAATCATAAAACGCAAAGATTCACGGGCCATGGGCGCAGACGGCTTGTCAAACTCCATGTCGAAGAGGCATCCCAATTTATGGGCAGAATCGCTTCATCCAGATTATGTAAATATCATAACATAAAATAAATTTCTGGATTTATGGGATAAAAGTTATCTCATCCACATGTTTAAAATGGCAATCGTAACTCACTTATCGCCCAATTGCCCTCGTCGATTCTTCTAGTAAGATTTATGCTTCCTTGTTCCTGGACGGTTTGGCCAAGTGGGCAGAGGAGGCAAATATATCATCAATATAACACAATGGTTTTACGAAGGGAGTGGGGATGGACTTGGATGGTTTCAAACAAATCACTAAGAGACACATTTTTACAGCAGCAACTAACAGTCCTTATATGTAGCATTCTGGGACCTCCATGCAGCATTTGATGGAATAGACTGTCAAAAACTGTGTAACAAACTTTAGAAGATGAACATTGCACAGGCCTTTTAAGACCTTTGATACAATTACCCTCAAATAGTTCAGTCCAGATTAGAAAAATCATGGGAGGGTCATACACAGAGGAAATCAAGAAAAAAGTGGGACTTCGCCAAGGATACATACTAGCCCCTTATCTGTTTAACCTGTATATGAAGGACATTGGCAAAGAACTGGAAAAGACAAGAACCGTTCCACCAAATATGAGACACAGACATATAAGATACCTAAGATACCTAGCGTGTGCTGTTGATGTGGTCATTTTTGATAGAACGAGTATTGGCGAAATTCAGCAACAATTCTGTTTCACCCGGTGGGCATATATCTTTCATAACGCAATTTTGGCTGTTTTTTTCATGGTGGAATTGCCACTTTTTTAATGAAATGTTGCTTTTTGTGTGGTCCAAAACACACACAAAAATTAAATGTCGTCAAAAAACGAAATTTAACATGCTCAACACCCTTTTACCACCCAAAGTTTCGTTTTCTAAAAACGAAATTTCGGGTTGGGGACTTGGGGCGAATTTGGGTTTGGGGTGGAGTGAGGGTAGGCCAAAAACTGCCAATTACGCTCAGTGTGTGAATTAGTGTATAGGGCGAAATTCGCCAGCAATCTGCCAATTTTCCCACGCAACAGAATTAGCGGTTTTTGCCCACCCCTTCTCACAACAAAGGCAGATTATTTTGGTAACAATAACCTGGTGATGAACACCAAAAAGATGGATGTGATGAACTTTAGTAACGCTAAAAGACAGACTGACATTAATTAGTACATTTACAGTGAAAAAATACATTTCCGTAACTCAATGCTGTATATGGGGTACACATCAAACAGCACTAAAATACATCTGAGGTAAAAGCAAGGCTTTTAGGAAAGCTGCCAGCTCTTGTTGCACAATTAAACACAAATCCAATGCAGGCATTAAAGGTAAATGTTTGTACCTCTAATTAACTATTACAACCAATAAATGCTGTCCATCCTATTTCATGGGTTAGAGATAATGGATTTATGTAAAGAAAAAGATCAAAAACTTATAGAAGGTTATATATGGGAACGCATTTTGAACTTGTCCTATTATGCCCCTATTACAGTCATAAGGTTAGAATTAGGTGTTCAATCGATGTATTCCTTAGCAGTGTTAAGAAAACGTATGATCCTACATAAAACCCCTTAACCCTCCAAAAGGATCCTTGTACATGGAGTTGGGAATTATTCTAACAAATAGAACATCAGGTCATTTAAATAACGTTTAAAATGATGGCATGAGCATATTCATGGAGATTGGGTGCAACGGGGAACCTTTAGCATTGAACCCTGCCAAAGTGCAAAAGAAAATAAGAGAGTTTGACAGGGTGAAACAAAGTGAAATTTGGATTAAATATGACTCTCTGGTGAAATACACAAACACCTTAAGAAAATATGACACATTACCCCATTATTTGAAATGCTTGGTAATCCTGATGTTTAAATGAATGTTTCTGTGATTCAGATTAAACGAACTGTGAACATAAGATTGAGGGGGTCCAAGAAGGAGCATTCTTTAAGAAGAATTTGCAATGCACCAGGAATCACAGAAATTTGGAAAATGTGTTTTTGAATCGGTAAGGTACCACGGATAGTTAATATAAGGGCGCCTGGCGGGGTCCTGATATACCCAGGGGGGTACGCATATAAATATCACAAAAATCAGGATGAGAGATCCTACAAACTCAAAATGTGGTTCTGAACATATAAATTTATTTCAAGAACACATGTTTATTCTTAGTTAGTTTACACAACTTTCGATAAGCAGGAAAGCTCAAGACAACAGACAGGTGTAATTTTATACGGTGGAAATACAAGGTAAGTATCAGCCTCTTTGATATTGAGGTCAAACAACTCCACCTAAGAGCACAGACACATATGACAGTCTGAAAGACCTATATTTAAACAGAGTGCACCCAGGACGGAGAGTGGTCTGGGGCGTAGTAATCACAGGGTGTACACAACATTATCTACAAGACATACACAAAGAAGAGTTTTGCAGTTGTGTCACGGGAGATCAACACAGGTGTGTTTGGGCCATAGAAGAAACTTTAACAAACTGTCGGAGAGGCGGCTGTCATGGTGACAGGGGAGCCACGATTATGCGGCCTGCTTCTTCTGCTTCCCTCATGTCCTAGGAGACCGCGGGTGTGTGGGCAGTGGAAAACTCATTATCCCTTGACGTGACATCACAGCAATGGATTATGGTATGGATAATGCTCTATTGTGACGTCAGAGTAAGAAGAAATGGCATTTTGAATGTGCGTTTGTTTCTGGTGTCTTCTAATGGCAAGCATATACAAAAATTGTGATATTTACTGAAGATGACAAACAGTGACATTATACCAGTGATAGTAGGTTGGCCCAGGACAGAATTTATGGCGTCTACCATAGGTGCCAAGGATTTAGCACCCAGCGGGTGTGCTATCTTCACCTCATCAAAAGAAAACATTATGTAGTGGCAGGCATAAGCATCCCCTCTGCACTGAGCAGCGATGGAAACATTGCTGTGATGGGTAACCTCACATCAGAGTGGTGGAGCATGCAACGGCGTGTGAAGTCTGTCATACACATGATGCCCATAGCTTCTGAGATGGGCAGCACCAGCCCGTTCGCCTCAGCCAGGGTGGCAAGAAGCGGGTAGGAAGGCGCTGTTTAATAGCACCACAATATTGAGGCAGAGAGTCGGTAAGCCTGAGCAGGGACTCTACTGAGAACAAACACTGTCAAATAACCTGTTCTCTTGGAAGGCGCCACCTCTGCAAGGTTTCCAAAAACGTTTTAGCTCACTGTACCTTTCACAGAGGAGAAAAATCAATTTGCATATAAGTCTGGTTCCACCCACTTGGGCAGTCCAGCGCTGAAATTCTAGGTAATTCTCCTCTGAACAAGAGTACCAGCAGCTTTCCTCTTCTTTTGATGTGTTTGCTCTTCTCTCACTTATTTTCATGGAATGTTGTGTTTCTTTAAATGCAATGCATCCTGTGTAATCGAAGGCCTGTTGTTTCTGTGAGGATTATTCTTCATTTCACCCCTTTAATGGTCAGGGCAGAGAGTACAAATTGGATGGCTGACTTTCTTGTGTGCCTCTTTCACTATCTCTTGATCTCCTGTATTCAAGCTTGATGTTTTGCTCCTTTCTGCTAGTCAGCATAGAGCTTCATCTTTTGCTTGGCCTCTTGATCCAAAGCTTTTGTGTTCCCATAATCACAATTTGAGAGAGACAATCTATGATGTAGATTTTCTCTTGATTAGTGACCCAACATTAGCTCCAATGGACACATCTGTGTTGCGCAGCGTGGTGAATTCTGGCATTGTCTCATGCATGGATATTACACCTAGGAACTGCTTCCACAATAATGGGAGCTCCTCATGAGATACAGATTGCAGCACAGTTTTACCAGGCGTTAAGGAAGGGACCCATTAAGGGACATGAAAGCTAATAACGGTACCGCAATTTGCGGTACTGTTATTAGCGCCTTCCCCCTTCCCATTGAGCCCTATGGGGGCTCAAATGGGAATGGGGAATGACTTTTTCAAAGGGGACTTACCGGTCCCGCAAAAAAGGTCGGAATAGACCGGTAAGTCCCCATTGAATGAGGGCGGACTCGGTACCGGTATTGGAGTTAGTCATGGCGCTAATAGTGCCATGATTACCTCCAAACTCAGAATAAGGCCCACTGTGTTGTCCGTTCCACATTACCCACCTCCTTCCCCATACCTTGATGTGTTTGCCCATTGACAAATAGATAGGAGTCATAGGACCTAGTTACGTTTGTGTTACAGGTGAAGTAATATATGGCACTATTGGTTCAAGGAAACTGTTCTTATGTTCATGCTCTTTGATGTTTCTTGAAAATAATAAAAAAGAAACTATGTCATATTGCAGCCACCCCAGATAAACTAACCACCATCCTGAGAAAGGAAATAAACCCCCCTTAATATAGAAAAAAGTAAACAGTGCAACTACATAGAGTCCCTATTAGGGATTTAAACTGAATGACTTCTCCTTCGTTGTGCACAATTTACTTTACTTTCAAACAATGAAGACACATGCGTGAGCACATGTAGTCCTTTCTGCAAAATCTTAATTTCATCTAAATTCAAAACTCTGCTAGATAGATTAATAACTACATTTTATTCTGATGAGAGTTGGTCTGTGTTCTTCAATTTGTTTGACCTTCGACATCCACAGTTCATGATTTAGTGACATTTCACTTGATTCACCTTTTTTGGACTCTCCTATTAACTGTGCTCATGAAGGGTTGAAACATCCCATCATCATTGTCAGATGTCCCTTTGTCAACCATTGGATGCAGTGCTATTGATGACAGCTACTCAGGTTGGTGATAAATATTCTTTAATCTGCCTATTGGATGCAGTGCTATTGATGACAGCTACTCAGGTTGGTGATAAATATTCTTTATTCTGCCTATTGGATGCAGTGCTATTGATGACAGCTACTCTGGTTGGTGATAAATATTCTTTATTCTGCCTATTGGATGCAGTGCTATTGGTGACAGCTACTCAGGTTGGTGATAAATATTCTTTATTCTGCCTATTGGATGCAGTGCTATTGGTGACAGCTACTCAGGTTGGTGATAAATATTCTTTATTCTGCCTATTGGATGCAGAGCTATTGGTGACAGCTACTCTGGTTGGTGATAAATATTCTTTATTCTGCCTATTGGATGCAGTGCTATTGGTGACAGCTACTCTGGTTGGTGATAAATATTCTTTATTCTGCCTATTGGATGCAGTGCTATTGGTGACAGCTACTCAGGTTGGTGATAAATATTCTTTATTCTGCCTATTGGATGCAGTGCTATTGGTGACAGCTACTCTGGTTGGTGATAAATATTCTTTATTCTGCCTATTGGATGCAGTGCTATTGATGACAGCTACTCAGGTTGGTGATAAATATTCTTTAATCTGCCTATTGGATGCAGTGCTATTGGTGACAGCTACTCTGGTTGGTGATAAATATTCTTTATTCTGCCTATTGGATGCAGTGCTATTGGTGACAGCTACTCAGGTTGGTGATAAATATTATTTATTCTGCCTATTGGATGCAGTGCTATTGGTGACAGCTACTCAGGTTGGTGATAAATATTCTTTATTCTGCCTATTGGATGCAGAGCTATTGGTGACAGCTACTCTGGTTGGTGATACATATTCTTTATTCTGCCTATTGGATGCAGTGCTTTTGGTGACAGCTACTCTGGTTGGTGATAAATATTCTTTATTCTGCCTATTGGATGCAGTGCTATTGGTGACAGCTACTCGGGTTGGTGATAAATATTCTTTATTCTGCCTATTGGATGCAGTGCTATTGGTGACAGCTACTCGGGTTGGTGATAAATATTCTTTAATCTGCCTATTGGATGCAGTGCTATTGATGACAGCTACTCTGGTTGGTGATAAATATTCTTTAATCTGCCTATTGGATGCAGTGCTATTGGTGACAGCTACTCAGGTGGGTGATAAATATTCTTTATTCTGCCTATTGGATGCAGTGCTATTGGTGACAGCTACTCTGGTTGGTGATACATATTCTTTATTCTGCCTATTGGATGCAGTGCTTTTGGTGACAGCTACTCTGGTTGGTGATAAATATTCTTTATTCTGCCTATTGGATGCAGTGCTATTGGTGACAGCTACTCGGGTTGGTGATAAATATTCTTTATTCTGCCTATTGGATGCAGTGCTTTTGGTGACAGCTACTCTGGTTGGTGATAAATATTCTTTATTCTGCCTATTGGATGCAGTGCTTTTGGTGACAGCTACTCTGGTTGGTGATAAATATTCTTTATTCTGCCTATTGGATGCAGTGCTTTTGGTGACAGCTACTCAGGTGGGTGATACATATTCTTTATTCTGCCTATTGGATGCAGTGCTATTGGTGACAGCTACTCAGGTGGGTGATAAATATTCTTTATTCTGCCTATTGGATGCAGGGCTATTGGTGACAGCTACTCAGGTGGGTGATAAATATTCTTTATTCTGCCTATTGGATGCAGTGCTATTGGTGACAGCTACTCTGGTTGGTGATAAATATTCTTTATTCTGCCTATTGGATGCAGTGCTATTGATGACAGCTACTCAGGTGGGTGATAAATATTCTTTATTCTGCCTATTGGATGCAGTGCTATTGGTGACAGCTACTCAGGTTGGTGATACATATTCTTTATTCTGCCTATTGGATGCAGTGCTATTGGTGACAGCTACTCAGGTGGGTGATAAATATTCTTTATTCTGCCTATTGGATGCAGTGCTATTGGTGACAGCTACTCTGGTTGGTGATAAATATTCTTTATTCTGCCTATTGGATGCAGTGCTATTGATGACAGCTACTCAGGTGGGTGATAAATATTCTTTATTCTGCCTATTGGATGCAGTGCTATTGGTGACAGCTACTCAGGTTGGTGATACATATTCTTTATTCTGCCTATTGGATGCAGTGCTATTGGTGACAGCTACTCAGGTGGGTGATAAATATTCTTTATTCTGCCTATTGGATGCAGTGCTATTGGTGACAGCTACTCTGGTTGGTGATAAATATTCTTTATTCTGCCTATTGGATGCAGTGCTATTGGTGACAGCTACTCAGGTGGGTGATAAATATTCTTTATTCTGCCTATTGGATGCAGTGCTATTGGTGACAGCTACTCTGGTTGGTGATAAATATTCTTTATTCTGCCTATTGGATGCAGTGCTATTGATGACAGCTACTCAGGTGGGTGATAAATATTCTTTATTCTGCCTATTGGATGCAGTGCTATTGGTGACAGCTACTCAGGTTGGTGATAAATATTCTTTATTCTGCCTATTGGATGCAGTGCTATTGGTGACAGCTACTCAGGTTGGTGATACATATTCTTTATTCTGCCTAGCTATGCTGAGGCATGCTATGATATACTCACCTGTGGCTTGTCCTCCCACATCTGCTCTTTCAACGACTGTTTGGCAACAGTGCCCTCGTCTTCACTCTACTTCTTTTTCCCTCCTGGCCACTGGAAGTTGTGTCCTGTGAAAAGGGCATATTCCCTTTTCTCCTCCATGCGTGATCCCCAAACACTAACGTAATTAAAAACGTAATTTAAAAATAACATGAAATGCCGATATTACTTCTAGAGTCGAAAATGCATGGACCTTTGTAGTGAAGATGTGGTTTTATGATGTCTCTGGTCAACAACAATTATTTTTACACACACTGGATATCTTTCAATCAACCTTGACCAACAATTTAGAAGGGTGGACCAGATATTGGCCACCCTAAGGCCACTCTTTAGGTTGGATTATTAGCAGAAAGTCTGATATTCTTATTGTTAGCACCCAAGCATTAGACTTGAGCAGTCAGTTGAACTCACTGTTGACTAAGTTGCACGAATCGACTTTCTTAACCTACCAATTATTCCAACATCAGAAATATATATCGCCAAGAACTAAAACACAATATTTTAGACCCAGAATCAGGACCTTCCAAAATATGTTACTTCCTACTAATGTTGCTCAGCTGACATTTAAGCAGCATTTACTCCAGATCACAAAAATGGTAGCCTCATTCAAAACAAAAAAGCAAACTCCTGAACTACTCACCACCGTGGTCTCTCCTTACCTAGTGCACATCTTGACATAATTATGTAGAACTTTAACATCTTAGCAAGCATCCAGTACTCCTGAAAATAAAGCATACATTTCTTCCCCAGTTAAGCAATTCATGAATACTACTAAGCAAACATGTTCCATTCTAAAGAGTCTGGAGCACAAACCATTAAACCACCCAATTGACCCCATCACTTTAGACTGGTTACTGAATTTTCAAAATACATTTAAATGCACAATAACTGCCAATTTATTGAAGTATAACTTCTCAAATGACACATTCCCACATTACAATCTTAGGACCTACCATGAGACCTATTACACACTTGAGTTTCATGTTTAAATGTTTTATTGTGGAGGAGCAGCAACCTATAGAAAACACTAAACCCACATTGTGCCATTGGAATCTCGGGACAGCATTTGTTCTAAAAGAATGTTTGATTGAAACTCTACCCTTTTAAACAAAGTTTCCAAACAACTCTTTCCTACAGGGCCTAGACTCTGATTGGTGGAAAATGATCACCCCAGACCTTACAAAAAAACAACAGCCATTGCAAACAAAACACCTTATTACAGACCCATTGCGAATGCACCCTTTTAACAAAGATAGTGTAACATGTGGTTACTTTACAATGGCTGGAGTTTAGCAAGTGTAAGGGTGACAGACATTCTGGATTCCCGACCGCATTGGACATGAGGAAAAACCTTTTGTGAAACGTTGATAACCAGGACAGCTGCCTCTTGATCATGTTAGATTTACAGTGGCCTTTGACACTTTGGAATACCACCTGACTCTAGATAGCTGCGTGGCCAGGGTGCCACAGTGTGTATTGAGATGGTTTACGTCCTTCTCCTAAAGTTGCTACACTTGTCACACTCATAATGCACTCAAAATCTCTGAACACCAAATAAATCTGTGGAGTACTGCGGAGGCCGCCTCACTTTCATATTTAGCTCAAGCAATGGTACAGCCTACCTGCTAGCCTAGACGTGGGCTCTCTGTGCTGTGCCCATGACCTACAGCTGTATGAAGATGATTTGCATACAGCAAACCTAGCTAGAAAGCAGCGACAATAGAGGGAGTGTAACATAGTGAGGGGATCCTCTTGTTAGTCTATGATCCTAAGTTGTCTGTGAAATACTCCTTAAAGAAGAGAAGGTTTTTCCATTTTTCTGCAATTGCAGGTGGGGCAGAGAGAGCCTGATGTTAGCAGGAAGCTTGGTCCATGGCATGGGAGCATAGTTGGAGAATGCTTATTTTTGGTCTTCTTCTTCGACTTCTTGAATTATAGATTGGCAATATCCTGGTTCCTAGTGTTGTTTTGAGATGGTGATAGTCTCAGCTAAATATGATGGCGCCTTCGACATTAGTGCTTTAGTGGTGATGCAGTCTGTCTTGAGTGATGCATGCTTATAGTGGTAAACAGTGCAGCTTCTTG
The DNA here is from genome assembly GCF_040938575.1 of Ambystoma mexicanum. Lineage (NCBI taxonomy): Eukaryota > Metazoa > Chordata > Amphibia > Caudata > Ambystomatidae > Ambystoma > Ambystoma mexicanum. The sequence continues at coordinate 774,700,887 of NC_090932.1, forward strand.
AGAGTAGGGCAATTGTTGACAGGTTTCTTCAATCATGTAATGAGGTGTGCTACGGAGTGCTGAAAAGCTTTCAGGGAGACCAGAGCAGTGGTTGGGACACTTGCTAGGATGGTGTTGCCAACATCTAGGTCGGAGAATACCCGGGTCTGGACAACAGATCTGAAGTCGAAAGCAGGGAGGCAGGGTTTGTATCAGCACAGAAGTGAGAGCTGGTACCATGCTGGTGTGTGTTGTCAGAAATCTGAGCTTTGAAGAAGCGATCACCATTGATGGTAAAGTAGAGGGACTTTTCCCCTGGGGTGGGCTGTGGGGAGACGCCACTGAGATCCATCTGTGTCAGTTTGTTTTGAAATTGTGTGTGATTGGTGGCAGTTCACTCTGTTTTTATGGGGTCAAGGTTCATTTAGGAACTTGACATCCAGGCTTCAAAGATGGAAATGCACTGTGTTTTAATTGGTGAATCTCACTGAGGCAATTGACTTTCAAGTATAACTGTGTTTAATCAACATAATAGTGGATTCTGTTGTTGAATTTGACCAATATTGGCCAAGTGGCTCCATGTAGAGCTTGAAGATTTAGGGGAGAGGATCAAGCTTTTTTGGACTCTGCAGGGCAATGTTGGGATATGTGGGTGCCCGCCGAGATGAACTTGTATTTGTGAGGTAGGAGACAAAACTTTAAGAACTGTGAAGAACAGGGTGTTGAGTAACAATTTGTGGTTGACTGTCTTAAATGTAATGGCGAGGTTGAGAAGGACCAGGAGGTGTAGGTCACCTTTGTCCATGATTCGGAGTTCCTCGTCAATGACTTGGATGGTGATGGTCTCTCTGTTGAATCTTGGTCGAAAGCCAGACTGGTATTCTTGAAGTAGGTTGTTCTGCACAATGGTTTTGTGTAGTTGGAGCATGGCAGTCTTCTCGAAGACCTTCCCAATGAAGGGTAGATGTGTAATTTGCGGTCATCAGCACCTTGATACTGTGCATCTTCAAACCTTACGAAGATGAAAACATTTGCTGTATGTGTTTACCCCCATCTTGACTTATTGGGTCAGGTGGCATATATTAAAAAATCTGCCCAACATATTACATACACCTTTTCAGAACAATTCGCCTCTGAGCACCATTTAGGCCACATTGCTTGAGTTATTACGGTAGCCAAAATAGATTACAGTGATGCCCTGCATGTGGTTTGTGCTCAAAAACAAATACAAAAACCTCGAGTTCTAGGAAATCACATTGCTAAAACTGTAATCAATCTACCGTCTTACAGATAACTACAGAAGTGGCATTGGGTAGCAGTACAAACATGAAGCATCTTTCAAGTGGTCAATGTAACACATGGATGGCTTCATCAAAATTCTCCAGCCAATTTGAAAGCCAGAATTGGCACTCCAAAAATGTTGAGATCTTCTGGTGAATTTTGAGAAGCCCCCAGATTTAAACAATGTTTTTCTGGTGGAAAACGTTTTCTGTACAGAGACCAAGTATTTGGAGTACGTTACCATCAGTCTTGAAATTTCAACTACATTTTAAGTCGCTTAAAAGACAAGTACAATCTCATTGGGCCTGCTTCACAGAAACGTTTTGTAATGGCGCAATCCCATTGAAAAACGATCTTTGAATCAGGCCGATTGTTTAGTTTATTTCTGAGTTTCTAATTCATGGCAATTTTTAATGCAGCCCCTCCGATGAGCTGAAAGATTACAAGCTTAATTTGAAAAAAGGCAAAACTGCAAGCGCATCAAAGATTCTGGGATGAAATGAATGAATACTCTGTAGCCAGCAATAGTAAAACAATGTGGTCTCTGGTTGCTCATGGTTCTGCTAGTGATCCTATAGACCAGTTCCATGTCATTTCATTGCGGGATGTTTTTTTGCAGGGTTTTTTATCGTGATTTTTTAATGAAAAAGCCCATTGAATTTTTTTAAAATTATTTTTGGGGGGTTCCCCCTGAAACCACCATTCCCTTTAATTTGTCATGTATTCCCAAACACCCACAACCCATATATATATATATAATTTTATAACCCCCCCACTAAAAACTTCAATGGGTTTTTTCATGAAAAGATTTGTGCTAAAAAAAACCCACGTAACAACATCATGCAATGAAAGGTTGCCGTACCCTATAGACCAATCTCTACCAAGCAGCTTAACAGGTAAACAGAGGTATGATCACTGTTCTGCTTTATAGAGTATTGATGGAAATGCGTTTGATTCTCATGGTAATGGTCTCCTGTGTTTAATAATACAAGAACAAACAGTTGCGCAAGATGAAATAACTGATATTCTATACATATTGCCTGTGCAAAGGCTATTAAGGTGTTTTTTTTTTGTCGAGTACTTTGTAAAATATTGTGACATACTAGTGCTTTTGTTCCCACATATAAGAAAGGATCCCGTACTTACCCTGGATGTTGGCCACACATTTCCTTGAGCGATGTAGGACGTATGTATGGGTAGATTCTTGGAATTGAATCATGGATAGATTGTTAGGTTTTAGACCAGCCCTATGTACGATAGACCTATGCCTTCATTATCATATTTTGTTGATAAGTATTATGCAATCAATAATGGTGCTCTTTACTTGGCGTTTATGGACCTTTTCACAGCATTCAACTGAGTTAACCGTCAACTTTTATGGTTGACCGTGAGATACATTTATGTAGATGAGGATTGCACAACTCTATACAGTGGCGAAAGTATATGTAGCATTCAGTAAAGGGGGGAGAGGGGTAAAACATACATTTCAAATATTGCATGGCATTGGACAAAGCTGTGTAATTAAGTCTTTGCTTTTTAGTTCCTATGTGAATAGACTGCCTGAATACATTTTCTCCTTGAACCAGAATGTTCCCTGTATGGCTAGTCAACCCAAACCATCAGTCACTTATGCTGATGATGTAAAACTAATTTCTTTAGAATGGCGGTACAAAGTTTAATGAATGAATATTCACAATGTATGGATTTACGTCATATGAAGGTGAACAGATTTAACTCCAAGGTTATGGATATGAGACAAGGGAGTAAAAAATACTCCCTCTTCTTTCTTTAACAACCAGACATTGGAAGAACTCCAACAGTTTAATTGCCTTGGGATTAGATTTTACCCGAGAATGCATGGGATTAATATTAGCACATTGAGGTTCTCAACAAGATTCAGAGGAAATGCGGTCAGCCAACATTGAAGGTTTATGACGCTGAAAGCTGTGGCACTGCACGTCATGGAGCAGGAAGTTCGGCAGTATCCAACGATGTGTAACCTTCATGCAATAGCAAAGGTGGAGCAGCATCTTAAATTGTGTATACTACTACTGCAGTCAAATTATTTTAAGACTGGCCTCAAGCCACACATATCAATTTTATTTTCTACTCCTGCCCTTCTGTGGCTATCCATCTAGTTGACTGATCAAGCTATTTGATCATTTAATCATAAGAGATCTGTTGATGCTGGAAGTTTCTCCTACGAGTTCAGGGTTAAGCAATGTTTATACTTGGTTAGACTACTTGGGTATGCAGCACTTGTTCTATGGTTATGAACCAAATGGCAAACAAGATAAAAGCATTTCAAAGAATATTCTAAAAAAATAAGGTTAGATTTACTGGATGCTGATGAGCCTAGTGTTTGGTGGGCCTTACAATGGTACATTGCAGCTTCAACAAGAATTGAATCCTGTAAATACAAAATGTAATTATGGCTGGGTTGTAATTGATATAATAGTAATTTCAAAAATGTGCCTATATTTCATACATTATTTATTAAAGTGCAATGGCATATCTATTTAATGCAACAGTTTAATGTAAATTATAATTGAACCTAGGCTTCACTTTGCATCACCTATTTCGGTTGGGTACTTCTTCTAATCTGTTTATTGTTCTGAGCCACAGTAGAGTACTTTTTCTTATAGTATATGATCACAAGGTTTTATCCCTGTAGTGATATTGTAATTTATGTTTTATTTATATCCTGGTATGTTTTATGTTATGGTATGTTATGTTGATTTATACCATGCACCACTACCACCCATGCGCAATCTCCAGGCGCTCATATGGCAGTGCAAGAGAAGAGAGCTGGGTGTGTTAGTGGTGATAGGATAGGTTCGGAACCAGGATGAACTGGCATCTGTGAGTGTTGTCTTGCATGTGGGAGTTGGTTCGGGAGGCGGTAGTGATGTAACTGTGTGGGTAGGACTCAGTGCCTTGTATGTTTGTGTCGTGTGATGTTAGGGTGGGGTTTGTGGTCGTGCACACTGGTTAGTTGTATCCATAAGGGTCCAGAGTCGCGGATGGCTGTTAGGTTTTGAACATATTGTGTTAGTGTGTAGTGTTGATGCATTTCTGGACTATGTGCAGGGGCGTTCCCTCTACTATTGTTTCCAGAGTCTCTGAGAGTTGTTAGGGTGCGAGCATTAGAGTAATTCTCTGTCTTTTTATGTGTAGTGTGGCTATCCCCTAGTCATGTGTAGTTTTGTTGGCTATGTTGGATGAGCAAGAAGAGGAAATGGGTTAGTAAGCCGGTCAGTTTGACGGTACCTGTGGCGTGAGTCGTTGGTTCCTGCTTGACGTTCTTGGTTGTGGTTCGTTGGCCAATCTCACCTCCTCTCCAGGCCTGGAAGCTGACTTCTCATGCTGGTCTGGTGGCAGAGAGTTGGTTTTACCTGGTGTGTTCCTGGTTACTCGTCTGGGTTAGTCGTGGCAGTTGGGTGTGAACCTGTTGTGTGGTTGGCTGCTCAATGGGTGGGCAGGTGGTGTTATAATAAATTGAGGAAGTGGTGCTTCACTTGGTGGCCATAATTGAGTAGAGGGTGGGCAAGTTGGGTGGTGCTTAGGCTTTAATGCTTTACCTGTCTGAGTTTTCCTTGGTGCATAAATTGTGCATTGGTGTTATCCCAAACTCTGTCTGTTTATAGGGCGGCCTTCTCTATGTAGATCACTCTACATTTTGGGCATGGCTGGGGGGAGGGGATGGGTGGTGTGGTGTCCTGGTGCTCTTTGATTTTGCTGCTGTGATCTGTGACCATACCCCTTAGTGTGTTTCTTTTGGTCCACAATGTTTTTGCTGTTGATGTCCCTTTGCTTTTGTCATTATCTGTTGAATAACCAGGTTTTTCCTGAAGTTGATGTGGTCTTTGGTGGTTCTAATTTGTTTGGGCATGGCATTGCAAAGGTTAACAATTAGGTGTGAGAATGCTGTTCCTCCAAATTTCATTTTATTGTACAGTTTTGTCTGTATTTGTAGGTCGTAGTTTGATCTAAGGTCCCTTCTTGGCTGGTAGCAGCTGATCTTGGCTTGGGGGGTATTTAGCTCCTTGTCTGTGTACAGCTTTGTGAGTGATGCA